>NC_087267.1:36490409-36794925 GCF_015220805.1 Pogoniulus pusillus
GATAGTGCACATTGCTACAGTTTGCAGGGAGGTTTTGATCCATGCAAACTAGATTCTTTCTGATAAAACTAAACTGGGAGCTCTGCCCTAAGCATATCTCAAAGGTGCTCAAATGTTAGTAGGTAAACCAGGTCCAAACCAATGACTGCCTCCTTTTGGACAACAGACTGCATATACTTCAGCATCAGCTACTTTGATCTGTTGTTTTGCTTCTATTGTACCAAAGAACTTGCTAAAGGTACAGTCACTGCTTCCTTTCTAGGTAAGAATTTAAAGACATTTGCCTTCTCCTTTTGGAGAACATTCATTCATTTGCTCAGGACAATATGATTTTTCTGTGCTGCAGTCATAGTCACCCGTAAAGTGGACAGAACAAAATGCAGGAAACTAAAGCTGTAAGTAAAATACACGAATTAAATCCTCTTTTGAGTCCAGTCAGGCAATTACACTAGCAGAAATTTTGCCTTCCTACTGCATATTCAGTAAAATTACAGTAATCTATGGCTTGATAGGAGACAGTTGTAGTAGACCAAAACCTGCTAGTTGGTATGTGCCCTTCTGTCATTCTTCCATGTGTGCTTGCTTCTTCTGTGTACATTTGTGGACTACTGAATTTATTACTTTGCAGCAGAGGATGTGATATCAGCCTCTCTCCACACCCTAAAATGGATAACCAAGGTAAATAAGTCAGCTGGACATGAGTAGAAAGATATTATTGTACCTTTGTTCTTTGTTTTTTACGGAACATAAAAACCCCCAAGGGATTGGATTTGTGGCGAGGGCACTTTTTAATGTGCATAAGAGGACTGGCTTAACAGGAAGATGGATAGGCTGTCAGCAGGTGAGAAAAGGCTCAAGTGACAGAAAACCTAGGCTCTTTGTCAACTCTACCATAAATCTAATGTTTCATAAAGGGTTGTTAAGGATCTGATTTGAAAAGCAAAGAGCGAATACCATAATAATTTTCTATTGTGCATGAAAGTGCTGTGGTTGAATAGAGAAGATGTGAAATCAACTTATTTAGAAGTATCAGGCAAGACAGCCTGACCCAGACAAATATGCTTTAGAAAATAATGTTTATATATGTTGACTGAACAAGGGATAGCCTTTCTGTTTTGAAGATCTGACAGATGGAAAAAAGATGCCTCATGTGAGTTACACACATGTTATTCCAAAGCTCAGAAAGCAGTAGCTTGAAATGTTAACAGGACTCTAAAGTATAAATAACTCAGACCATCAGTGGGAAGGGTAATCTTAAATCTAGATGAAACTCACACTGTTAAAGGTGAAAATAGGTAAATCCTATTTTACTATGGGATTACATAGGCATAAGTTTGTCTAGACTTGTTTCTGAGATCCTGATTTCAACTGAGTTTCCATTTAATTTGTTTGAAAAGCACAGAGAAGTATGTGACTTGAAATTCAAGTACAAAAGGAACACAGAAGGTCCATCTACACCTCTGAATTGCTGGCCTGAATTAAATTTCAGAATAGGATCTCTTGATCCTAAGCAATGAACTAGCCTCATAGGCAGGGGACTCTATTCAGGGATGCAGGAACCTGTGTTCATAATCAAGCCTAGTGACTGAGCCTATTGCTAAGTGTGGTACACATCACCATGCAGAGCCTGCTCCCTATTGGTGTTCAAGGTGAGGTTGGATGAGGCCTTGAGCAGCTGAGTCTAGCAGAGAGGCATGCCTGCCTGTGGCAGGAAGACTGGAGTAAATGATCTCTGAGATCCCTTCCAACCTAAGCCCTTCTTTGTTTTCTTACTCCAGCACAATATTATTTGTTGATAAACTAAGATTTTTTGCAATTACTGTTTTTTTAATGGAGGTTTGCTTTTCATCTGCCAGCTGAAAGTAGATATCTTAGGTCAAACTGATCCCTATCAAACCAGCAAGTAGTTTTAAGTGAGTCAAGCAAAGGTTTGTTATAGTCTTGACTTGAATAATTCAGTTGCTATTTAGAGTGTGGGGAAAGCACTCATGTAACATTTGCAGATCAATACAGGAAACGCAGTTACTTTGAAAAGCAGAACTGCAGTTCAAAAACTGCATGCAATCCTCATGAAAAGTGCAAATCAAGCCACCCAAAGACTATCATTTCAGACTGGCACACACATGGCCAAAATGAAGGACCAGTTGTCAGTAACTGTCACTAGAAGAGTTTCATTGAGCCAAAGGTCACCAACATCACTTAAAAGCAAAGGAAAAATAAACACCTTACATGTTACTGAAATGCAAATTGTATTTTTTTTTTTCCCCCCTGGAGCACTTCACAGGACTAAAATGGAAAATTAAAGTCACTGAATTAAGCCTTTTGTTGTTACAAACATATGACCTACTTCTCAGACTACAAAACACTTCTGAATAGTTTACAGCAACTGTAAGTGTACCAACCCCTTTTAGCTGGAATTAGGCCCAGATAACAAGAAACCAAGGGAAACTCCAATGTTCTGTGCTCCAAAAATAGATGACATCTGTTCCCTGAAATTCTGGCATGACACTAAGAAAACACCTGCTCCCTGCTTCTGAGGAAGGTAAAGAAACTGAAATACCCAAGGCCAAACCAGGTAATTATCCCTACTCTTTATCTGTATTCATTGGCCGAGGAGTACATTTCTTGCTGTAATCAGGCAATTCTTCATTTGAAAGTCATCAGAAATTATCAAACATAAAGAAGAAGCCCTCTTTATTATATCCAGCCTGTATTAATCACTCGTGTATTTGTGGATAAAACTGACTATAAAAAATAACAATTGCTGAAGAACTTGAGTGCCAACTCTTCCATGGATTTTCTCAAATAAGATATTGACCTTACAACTGACAGGAGAGAATGGACTCAGACAAAAGGACAACCAAGAACATGTTATATTATAAAGAAATCTTTTTAGCCAAGAATTCTGTCCCTTATTCATAATCAGACTGATGCTCAAACGAACAATCTTACTACTCAAGGAAATGGAACAGTGCAGAAATGAAAAAATTCAATCATGATGATGTCAGCCTTACGCAAAATTGCCTACTCTGACCCCATGAAAACAGCCCTCAACATTTGCACAACCTCTTGATAACCCTTCTTAGCCAAAGCAAGCAAGCAAACAAACAAAAGGGATTTGTGATATGACACCTTTTGTTCTGGGAGAGATAAAAGATGTACACATCAGGACACAAGATTCCTGAGAATTACAAATGGCCAAGAAACTTTGTACAGGTCAGAAGGGACAGGTAGCTAAGGTAATTTTAAATCTGGTGTTAGCTGCCTCTCAGAAGGCAGATGCAGTAATTTCAGGGTAAATGTGCTACAGACTGTGCCACAAGAGATGGATGGTGCATAACTAGAAAGAAAATACTTTTACATTTCCCAAAGAACTGTCAGTAACCACTCTATTGGTAATTAATTGTCATGTAAAACATAAAAGTGCCTTCCAAGTTCTGAGGAAGAATTTGCTGTGGTGTCCCCCTCCCCCAAAATCTTAGTAAGACTGTAATATGGATTCCTCTATGAAACAAATAACCTAGCAGCAGCCATTGCTTCAGACTTGACACCAAGAGATTTAAAAAGACTACACACAGAGGTCTTGGAAATGAGTGTGGCAGCCATCATGCTGTATTGATGGAACTGTGTATTAAACAAAACAAAAAAAAAAGCAAATACTTCTTACCATGAAACCCTCAGTGTACTGAAACTGAGCTCTGGAACTGTCTTCTGCTGTGGGACTCAGGGGCTTGGGATCAGACATAGAGCGTTGCATCATCTTTGCAGCCTTTGGGCTTGGTGGAGGACCCTTGGCAATGTCAGCATGCAGCATCTTCTGAGGGCTGATGTCATCAGTGATGGGTTTTTCATAGGGTACAAATGCTGACTCTATAACTTTGCTTGGTGAAAGAGGTGAAATGGGTGAATAGAGAACCTTGGGAGATTTTGGAGGGGAAGGGACTACCTGCAACGTGGAGTCTGGCCGAAGGTGGGATGAATATCCTATCTCTAAAGGTGTTGGGCGTTTTTTATCCTTCTGAGGAGATGAAGCTGACAGATATTGGGGACTTTGGGAATCTGACTCTGTCTCCGTTTGGCATCCCAAACTTTCTCCTTTATATGTCTTTTCTGGAGCGGAAATGTGTTTTATGATTTCAACCTTAGCATCCAATCGGGCCCTGATTGAAGGTGTTCTTATTGTTCCTACAGGTTCTGTCTGTACTGAAATCTCTGCCACCGTCTGAACTGCAATACTAGACACTTTGGAGAACTGTTTAGCTTTGTCTGCATCAGTGGTACTCTCACTGTATTTCCCCACACGAGGCTTCCTTCTTGATCTGCTAGAAAGATCCCACTCGTCTTGATCTTCATCGTCTGTCTGAACACTTGTATCAACACTCTTCTTACTTCTCCGCCTCCTGTTTGTGTAACCTCTGTCTGCTGCATCTTCATCATCAGTTTGCACACCACTGTCCACTATCTTTTTGAAGCACCGGGGCTCTTCTTCCAGCGTCTCCTCAAGCTCCTCATACGGACCACGTAATTTTGGCATAGAGCTTCTCTTTTTCAATTGTTTTTCCTCTCTAACATCAATATCCTTAAGAGACATTTCTGAAACAGAGCTTAGGATACCAGACCTGGGTATATATTGGGTGATACCATCAGACTGAACTGTATACCACGTTTGGCTTTGTGGAATTTCAATACCTAGCACTCCTGAAGCTGTAGTGGTTGCATCATCAGTAGGCCAAAACTGGCCATTTTCTGTGGTTGCATATTGTCCTTCCAGAAGTGCTTGTTCTGTGGTAGTTTGTGGCGAGCCAGTTCCTGAAGGGTCATAACCATACTGATATATTTGACGAATTTTTTGCTCCTCTAACTGTTGATGGAGCTGTTGCTGAAGCTGTTGGAATTGTTCAAGCTGCAACTGCTGCTGGGCTAATGTCTCTTGCCTCATCATAAACTGAGCTTGCCGTTCCTCCTCTTGCTGAAATAAGAGATGATGCTTCATTGATTGCAACTCCTCAAGCTTTTTTTGCACCATAAACTTTTCTTGCTCCCTAAATCTTTGAATTTCCTGACGTTCCCATTCCAGCTCTTCTGCAAAACGCTGCTGCTTAATTTTCTCAAGCTCAAGAAGCTCACGCTCCAAATCAAGCTGCTGCTGTTTGCCTTCTTCAGGGGCAATGAGAAGGGCAACCTCATCTTCAATTACATCTGTATAAACTTCTGATGCTGTAGTTAAAGCAGGTATCAAGCTGGTTGGCTCAGTAGTAACAGTTTCTATAGTAAGAGGTGGTAAGCCTGTCTCCATATCAATGGCAGCAACTGTACTGTCTTTTTCAGCTGCCACAGTTGTCAAGAAGCTGTATGATCTCGGCAGTGGTTGACTCTGTTGCAAAGTTGATAAAGAGGGCACTGAGTCAACGGTTTGGATAGCAGGCAAATCTCTGACACTTGTGCTGAAAATAGAACCAGGCTGTGTAGTGATGGCAAATGTGCTTGGGATTGGAGTTGCTACTGAAGAATAAACAACACCATTGGATGATCTTAAAACACTTCCAACACCAAACTGGGAACCCAGAGATGATACCATTCTTGCTTGGGAATACTGTGGTGTACTGAGCCCGATGCCAGAAATCACCTGCCGAGTCTCTGGATAAGGACCAGTAGTCTTGCTTGAGTAATCCATAACCTCACCTGAAATTACAGGGCAAAGTTACAGTCCAGTCCCACAAAAGAATGCTGCTTTGTGGATTCTGAAAGTCATCCCATCTTGATGAATTAAATGAGAAGGAGAAATTGCATGCAAATCTTCAGGTTAATGATCTACTTTAGATGTGAAGCAAATAGCATTTCTGAACATGCAGGCACATGCAGGTACCTCTGTGCAAAACACACAGGCAAAATGAAGAAATGAAAATCACGTGTAATCCAGAATAATTTGTCACACTGTCCAAAAGAAAATAAAACAAAAGAAAGAAGGGAAAAATAATAAAAAAATCATCCTGAAATGAGGTGAAAAACATCAAAATTATATTTCAAAGAAAGATCTGCTGCTGTCTCATACTGACCTGTAGTAACTCTTCCAGATGTAAGATCTACTGCTGCATCAGTTGCCCCAACTCGATAATCAAAGCTATTCTTGCTTTTGTATGCAAAGAGTCCAGCTTCTGATAAATTTGTGTCAGACATAGATGGTTTCATACCTCCCACTCCTCGGTAGCCATATGACCCTGAACGATCATACTGATAATGGTCATCTCTGTAACCAAAGCGATCTTCAGGAAGTGTAGTTGGTGGTTGCTGCGCTGTACAGCTCCTACCAAATGGTAATTTATAGACCATATCACAGCAGACAGCTCTTCTCCCTGCAGTGAGATCTACAGGCTTTTCATCATCTTCTATTACTGTTGTTATGATACCTGAAGTACTTTCATCCATTGTTACCACTGTTCTGTGGGATTTGGTAGTACTAAGGTCAACTGCTCCACTCTCCACTGGCTCCTGAGAAGCCGAGAGATCAGTCCAACCATTTGTAACACCAATGGGTGGTACAGTAACAGGCTTTGTAGTAGCCCATGTCACTGCATGGGCTGAAGTACCCAGGGATAAATTTATTGGCACTTCATCTCTACCTGCAGAGAATGCTTGGCTGTGTGATACTCTGTGTGCAGGCTCAAAATGTTTTGATGTTGTTAGCTGAAGCGGTGTTGTCATCGCATGTCCCAGATCCACAAGGCTGTCTGTACTGGTAGTGTAGCTTAGAGTGGCAGTGCAGGTTGTTATGGTCACAGTCTCAGTGACTACGGACAGAGTAGTATCAGCAACACATGCGGTACTAAGATTTATTATAGCTGGCTGGACAGTACTCACTGACCGCCCGCATGTGTCGCTTGCTGGCATTTGCCTTCTCACGTCCATGGAAACAGCAGACAAATCCATGCAGCTATCTCTCACTTCAATATTCATCTTAGTTAAAGTGCGAAGATCTATGACATCACCCAAAGGATGGAATCTTCCATTCTCTCTATACCTGGGTTGATCTACTATATGTAGTGGCTCTGGAGGTATAGTGATAGCTACACTACCTAAACCAAAACCAGGCACTGGGCCTTTAACCACAGATGCAGTGGTCTTGGTTACATCTGTTGTCACTACTTCTGACTTTGAAGTTGATTGTGTTGTGATGGGAATAGCTTGCATAGCACCTGGAATGTACATACTCTGATCAGCCATACTTTGGATTTCTGTAGTTTTCATGGATGGAGTAAAAATTGGTTGCATAGGCTGGACAATCTGTTCCTTAGAGGGTGCTTCTGAAGGCCAGCTGGTAACAGCCTGACTAGTTATAGCTTCTGTGGGAGTTCCAGGCTCTGATGGCAAGGTGATGACAACATAGGTTTCCTGTGAAGGTTTTGTCAGCCTTGGTGAAGATTTGTTAGAGTGTGGAGACAAAGGGGAAGTGGGAGATGCTATTTTGTATTCAGCTGCTGAGACCAAATTCAGGGTCATACTTGAAGTCAGTGACAGACCTGTTGGCTTGGGCTGTATTTCTGCTGGTTTATGAACAGTTATTGGGAGCGGAGGAACTGCTGGTTTGGGAGCAATTGGAGGTTTAGTTACCTCAGCAGGCCTGTGACTGAAAACAAGCCCTGCTGGAATGGAGGACGGTTTGGGTGGTACGGGAGGTGGTGTTGGGGTGTGTGGTTTTGTGATAGGTACCACATGGTTCTTTAATACAGTGGTGGACTCAAGTGTGGGAACACTTGTGACTGAAGGTACCACTGTGGGAGCTGTTGCTGCTGGAGTCTTAATCTGTGACTTCTTTTTGGGATAAATGGCTGGCTTGGGTAAGATAGGTGGAGGTAATGGTGGTGGAGGAGGTGGTGGAGGAGGAGGTGGGGGGGGTGGAGAAGGCTGTGCCGGAGAATCCAAAGAAGAGCTTCTAAAGAGTGAGAATACTTTAGATGTTACAGCGGGAGCTGAGGAAGGCACAGAGACCATACTGGTCTTACTCACAATGCTGGGAGTAGGTACAGAAAATGTTTCTAATGCAGGCATTGTCATGGGCACTGATGCTATACACACAGGCTCAGCTGTAACACTAGTCAAATTAATCCTTGTGATATCAACACCCAATTCTTTCTGTGACTCCTCATGAGGAATTTTGACAAGGCCAGCCTGTACTGTACTTATCACTTTTCTAGTGGCTTCCTTTTCTGCTTTTGAGGTATCAAAAGTAATGCTATCAGTTGGATATTGTTTGGCTACTGTAACTGTAGTTGACACCACTGAAGCTGCAGTTTCAGGCAAACAAACTGCAGTTTGCTGCATGCTTTCCACATCTGACACTATATGTGGCTTTTTAGTGGCTTCACCAATAGATTCATAAGGCATACTCACTTCAGAGTACTTTTCTGTAGATGTTAAGGGAACTTGAGTTACCTTAACACCTTCAGAATCAGCTAGCTTACTTACAGCATCTGTTGTATCTACATAACCTGTGGTTGTACTCTCTACAGGTGATGAACTATCTGTGGTACAAACTGAAGATGTAGATGATGTTAGGGAGGCTGTATCAGAAGGTAAAACTGATGCAACACCTTCTGACGTCTCAGAGTATGTCAACATTGATGTTTCATGAGAAATTATTTCTTGAATTTCTCTGGCGTAGTCTGTTAAGTATTCATCTTCGATTTCCTCTGCTGTAAAATGCTGTGTGATTTTAACATCTGGAATGGAAAGCGCTGTGCTACTGACAGGTGATATATCTGAGACTGCTGAAGTAGTGCTTGATGTTAAAGACGTGCTATCTACTATTTCTCCAGCACTAGATACCTTTGTGTCAGATGTGGGAACGAAACCTGAAGTTGGTTGTGTTGGACTGGATCCGGGGGTTAGCTGCATTCTTTGCTTTTTCATAAGCTCTTCATAAGCAGCTTCTGCATCTAACAAATGCTTTTCCTCAGCAGTGGAAGTTACTGTGCTGTCTAATACAATTATTTCATGACTTTCTGGGATAATGTAAGAACTAGAAACAATATCTTCTTGAGGCACAATGGAATGCAAAGTCTCAATGCTATAGTAGTCTTTCTGTAGATCAGTAATTTTCTGTGGTTCTTCATAGATCTGTTCCGAAGCTCTTATTTTTTTCTCCTTTCCTCTCTGTTGTATATATTCACTGCTCTCATCTTGTCTCATTATGAGATTACTATCAATAGTCCCATTGTAAGTGTCCTCTACTAAAGACTCATATATATAATCCTCTATTAGCATTCCACCATATAGAGATTCTTTCTCAAATACTTCATCTTTTTCATTTGCAATTTGAAATGACTTGGACTTATGGGTCTTGTGCATCATCTCCTCATACACCTCTTCAGCACTTTTTAATGTCTTTTGATCACTGTCTTCTTTAGGGAGTGCTGTTGGTTCATCTGTTGGTGAGTACAGAGAGACAGCAGTAGGCAATTTGTAAACTTTTTGTACTTCTATTATTTTTTCTGGGCTGATTTCAAATCCCTCAGGATCTGACTCAATACTAGGTGAATATTCCGAACAAGAGGACCTGTGGAGCTCCTCCATCTCTGCTGCCTGTCGTAATTCTTCTGTAGGAGATGCATCCTCAATGGGAGAAAGATTACTTGGTGGAGTCTTTGGTCGTTCTCTTCTTCTCTGAGCTCTCAATTCATCCTTGTCCTTTTTAGATTTTTTGCTAGAACTTTTTCTCTGCTGCTGTTCTAATTCACGCTGTTTCTCCTGTTCCTTCAGCAGCTCTTCTTCTTCCCGTAGCTCTTCTTCTTCTGAAGAATCTTCAATAGTTGGAAGAAGAGGACCATGTGACCGATGTCTAGCTTTGCGCTGTTGCTTACTCTCCCCTCCTAGTTTTTTGTGACTAGGACTGCTGTCACTATCTTCATCAAGTGATGACACTGAAGTAGGAGATGTACCTGGTGTGAAACTAGAAGCATGTAAGCTGGAAGACCCTTCTCCTCTAGATCTATCTTCTGGTGAATCTGTAAGACTCTCCATCTCTAGCTCAGGCTCTTCATCAAAATATAAGCCACCTTTCTGTTCAGATGCTTCAGAATATTTATTTGTTACTGTACTATTTAATTCTATTGTTTTGAAACGCCGAAGACCTCCTCCTCCAGTTACTGTAAGTTCTTCACTGTCTTGACTTTTACTTTCCCTGTATTTTGGCTCTGGACTTTCATCAAAAGTCTCATCATCATCATCGTGCCATGAATGTCTTCTCCCTGCATCCTCATCATAGCCTGCACTAATTTTTCTTGCCATTCTTCGATGTTTTCCAGCTGTTCCTTTGGCTTTGCTTTTGACTTCTTCCTTTTTTTGGCTTTCAGTTGCACTGATCTCTTTGAGTTGACTTCTAATGAATTCATCATCTTCAGAACCAGAGGCATCTTCATCGGCACTCATCTCTATAATCTGTTTTCTAATGAAGTCCTCCTCATCACCTGATCCCTGACTGTCATCTCGTTTGAACTCATCACTACTTGAAGAACCAACACTAGTTCTTCTTTTTCTCCTTGGGACAGGTGAGTTTTCACTCTCACTGCTGTCTTCCACAGAATCATAGCGTTGTCTTCTTGCCAATATGTTATCTCCTTCATCAGCTTCCTTGTATTCTGCCTGGGAGGAGGTCCTTCCTTTGCCACCCTCTACAATGGTTCCCTCATCTTTTTTAATAGCTTCTAAATCTTCCTCATCTGAACTGTAAGACTCTGGAGTGACTGGCAAAGGCTTTGTTTTATGTTGATCCTTTGTCTGTCCACCATAGGCTTCAAAAAGCTCTTTGCTTTTCCCCGATTTTTCATCAGAGAGTGAACTTGCCTGAGCTTCCAAAATGGACAGTACAGTACTTTCCAGTTTAGCTAGGTCTGAGGGGCTTGGTGGACTTTCTTGTGAAATAGTGTCTTTTTTAATAGATCCTTTCAGTAAATCTTTTTCATCACTGGGGATATGACTTGGAATTTCACCCAGTGAACTTGATATCCCATCAGAAGAATAGCCGGTGTCACTCAAACCTTGTGGACTTTTCTGTTGATGAGAGCTTGATGTGTCTGATTTGTCATCCTCCTTTTCCTAAAAAAAAAAAAAAATACATACGTGTGTGTATATATTTAGATACAAATTCTTAATGTCTCCAGGCAATTAAATACATGAGGGTTATTATAAGGGATGAGTTCATGTCTCGAATGAAAAGTTATGATGCAAAGAACAGTTTTCAAACCATAAAATATTGAATACTAATTTTGTTATTCAAAGCTATTAAAATATTACAAGAATTTCCTCTTTTTTTTTTTTTTTATTGAATCAAACTATGAACTAATTAGAACATAACTATGGCTAATATGAATCTATCTGTGCCCTTTGGAGGTCCTTTCCAACCCAAATTATTCAATGAGTCTATGCTTTGCATGATCATCCACACTGGCAAACACTTGTATTATTAGCTGTAAGATGATCTTTTACTTCTCAATGAAATAATTACTGGTATTTAATTGTTTTCAGAATATCTACCAATGATAATCTATTATTTTTTCACATATGCATGAGACAGTTTGTTTGGAGGTTTTGTATTTCAAATGGCTGGAGATACAAATATAGCTTGCTGAATATCACCCTGGGCATTGCTGGAATCTCCTCCTTGCTTTGCCCATTTAATCTTTTGTAATTGTCTATAAATATGTCACTCTCCTCAAATTGTCAACCTGTGGCTTTATTTCACTGATGTAATTGTTACACATCATAACATGCAACCGAATACATGGAGTACTGAAGCATGATTTAATGTGGTTTGGAGGTCTGCCACTGTGCAAATGTTTTATGAGTACCTCAAAACCAAGCAAAACAAAACAAAAAAAAAAAAAGAAAAAAAACACAAAAAAAAAAAGAAAAAAGAAAACACTCTCAGTAAATCTGTAATACAGAGGTAAGGTGCTGGTAGTGAAGTGTAATTGCAGGGAGGAAAGCATGATGGTTAGCTACTAGACAAAGAAAATAAGCAAATTAGACAGGTATACCTGACTAAGAATCACAACCAGTGCTTTCTTTCTCACCTCTAATTAAACACCTTTCATTGTTCTCCTAGCTTCCAGATCCTTCTACACCATTCCACCCGACAAACAGCTCTATCCCCTTCTCAGATAACAAAAAAATACCCTGTAACTAATATTTCCAGACTAGTTTCCATTATGCTTCTCTCAGCTGCTAAATGCTCTATACTTAGTGAAGGCACCTCATCGTTCTGCTACTAAACCAGCTAACTCTTCGAATGGCAGACCATATTAGCTATCATCTGGCTGACAATCTTACAAAAACTGCCTTCACCTCCACTAGCAATTTGAGAACAGCCATACTAAAGTTTCCTGACTTTAATAGAGTGACCTTAATCCAAGGCATAAATACAGGCTGGGTGCAGAGTGGGTTGAAAGTAGCTCTAAAGAAAGAGACTAGTGTGTATTGATTGATGAGAAACTCACCATGAGATGGAAGGATGCTTATGAAGCCTAGAAGCCAAATCATATGCTGGGCTGCATCAAGAGGAGTGTGGCCAGCAGGTCAAGAGAGGTGATTCTGCCCCTTTACTCTGCTCTTGTGAGACCCTGCATCTAACTCTGTGTCCAGTTCTGGTGTCGACATCACAAGAAGCACATATAGGTGTTGGATTGAGTCCAGAGGAGGGCCACAAAGATGATCCAAGGGCTGGAACACCTTTGCTTTGAGGATAGGCTGAGGGAACTGGGGCTGTTCAGCCTAAAGAAGAAAAGACTCTACAGAAGACCTTAGAGTTGCCTTCCATTATCTGAAGGGATCTTGCAGGAAAGATGGAAGGGACTTTTCCTAAGGGTGTCCAGCAACAGAACAAGAGGGAATGGTTTGAAGCTGAGGGAGAGTAGGTTTAGACTGGATTTTAGGAAGAAGTTCTTCAGTAAGAGGGTAGTGAGACTCTGGAATATGTTGTCCAGGAAGGTTGTGGATCCCTCCTCCCTGTGAGTGTTCAAGGCCAGGTTGGATGATGCTTTGAGCAGCCAAGACTAATCATCTCTCCCTGACCATGGTGGGGAGGTTGGAGTAGATGATCGTCCTTTCAACCTAAGCCATTCTATGACTCATATTTATTATGGCCCTCAATAATACAAATAGGTGGCATTTATCAACTTCACTAATCTAAGTCAATGATTTCTGAAATAATTTATTTAAAGCTTTAATTTATCAATTGCCTTCTCAATATGCTGTGCTAGTTCAAAGCTAGCTAGAATGTTTTGGTGAAAGGAAAACAATGGTGATGTCTACTTCACTCATAGGCTTGCTGAGATGTGTAAAACAAAAATCAAAACATAGATAAAGGCACTTCTCTTGATGGAGAGCTCCAAGCTGCATATCTCATTCTAACCACACTCTCCGTTTCTTTGACTAATCCACTTTGCTTTCTCACCCCCTGGCTGAACCTCCATTCCTCTCTGGGACTGGGGTAAGGTTGAGAGGGGTAAGGGGAAGGTAAAGGGGCAGTTGAGAGCTCCTCCTGGGGACTCAGGTTTCTGGGAGGGATGTTGTATTTCTGTATTACCTTTTACCCTGTATATTTCTGTCTATAACTGTGTATACTGTAAATACCTGCTTGTATATTGTGCTAGCTGTAAATAATAAGCTTCATTCAATTTCCAGAGCTGCTGAGTCTAGTCTGGATGATTTCTAAAGTGTGTGTGTGTGGGGGGGGGCAGGGAACACCCAAACCATCACATATACCAAGTTGAAAAAATACTGTCCAATAAATATATTAAGAAAATTACAACAATGGCTAATTACAATGTAGAAGTATATTTACATCACATTAAGTTGCTACCAATTTCAAATGTCTGTTCATAATAAAGTGATATTTAATGTATGATAAACTATTTGTTATTGTTATTTCTACAGTCAGATTTTTGTCATTATCTAATTTACTTTCAAAGTTTCTGTCTATATACATATCACTATGCATATAAATCTATATTAAAACACTAATTTAATATTAATTTACTAATTAATATTTTATTAATTATCCTCATTTCACAGGTGTGACTTTATTATATGCTTTACAGAATCAGAAACTACCTTGAATATAAATGACATCTGTTCTTAGCAATATTGTATCTAGCATGATCAGATCAAATACCTGCTGTAAGAGCAAAATCGATTGCAATTAAAATGCAAACATGAAACCAAATATTTCTAAGGGCAATTCTCATGATAAAGGTGTGATTAATATCTCAGTATGGAGTAATCTATAGTACTCCAAACACCTTTGGGAAGTCATGACTACTTCAGCACTTTTTTATTCTGAAAAATTGTGCTTTTGGATATTATCCAGCCCTTTTTGCTGATGACACCAAACTGGGTGGAATGACTGACACACCAGAAGGCTGTGCTGCCTTCCAGCAAGGCTTAGGCTGGAGGGTTGGGCAAGGAGAAATTTAATGAAATTCAAGGAGGGCAAGTGTAGAGTCTTGCACCTGGGAAAGAACAACCCCAGGTATCAGTATAGGTTGGGGATTGACCAGCTGGAAAGCAGCAAAGGAGAAAAGGTTCTGGGTGTCCTAGTTGATGGGAGGTTGACCATGAGCAAGTAATGTGCTCTTGTGGCGAGGAGGGCAATGCCATTCTGTGGTGTATTAAAAGGGCTGTGGGTAGTGGGTCGACAGAGGTTCTCCTGCCCCTCTACTCTGCCCTGGTGAGGCTGCATCTGGAGTACTATTCTGGGCCCCCCAGTCCAAGAAGGACAGAGAACTGCTTGAAAGAGTCCAGTGCAGAGCCATGAAGATGATTAAGGGAATGGAACATCTCTTACAAGGAGAGACTGAGGGAGCTGAGGATCTTTAACTTGGAGGAGACTGAGAGGTGACCTCATCAATGTTTATAAATATGTAAAGGGTGAGTGCCAGGAGGCTGGAGCCAGGCTCTTCTTGGTGATACCCAATGACAGGACAAGCGGCAATGGGTGGAAATTAAGCCATAGGAGATTTCATGTAAACATGAGGAGGAATTTTTTCCCTGTGAGGGTGACAGAACACTGTAATAGGCTGCCCAGGGGGGTTGTGGAGTCTCCTTCTCTGGAGATATTCAAAACCTGAGAAGACTTGAGAAGACTGAGAGGGGATTTAATAAATGTCTATAAATATCTGAGGGCTGGGTGTCAGGAGTGCGACAGGCTCTGCTCACTTGCTCCCTGTGATAGGACAAGGAGCAATGGATGTAAATAGCAGTACAAGAGGTTCTACCTCAACACAAGGGGGAACTTCTCTACTGTAAGGGTCACAGAACACTGGAACAGGCTCCCCAGAGATGCTGTGGACTCTCCTTCTCTGGAGACTTTCAAGGCCCGTCTGGATGTGTTCCTTTAAATCTTATGGTCCTGCTCCGGCAAAGGGGTTGAACTTGATGATCAGTTTGGGTCCCTTCCAACCTCTGACATCCTGTGATCCTGTGACCTGCCTGGACACATTCCTGTGTGATCTGGTGCAGGTGAGGACTGCACCAGATCTGCTCTGTCAGGAGGGTGGGACTGGATGATCTTTCAAGATCATTTGGCTACTGTGAGTTTTTAATATTGGACAAATTTAATTTTAATTCAGACATTGTTGAGAGGATGTTCTTGAGACACAAGGAAGAAGGAGAACTTAGAAAAGCTACATGTTGGATAAGATTATTTAAAACCAGCAAATGCAACCTTTTAAACTAACAGTAAAAATAAGCTAATGTAGGATTTATTTGTACCATTCTAGTGTCAGTTTCAATACTTGAAACAGCTACTTTGCACAAGAAGTTTTTGCTTTGGAAGCATTTTCTATTCTTAAACTTCCTTGCTTTGAATATTCTTATTCAAAAATATAAAATTTAGTGCTTTCCAAAGTCCCATTGGTTATTAAATTCAGTCAGAACTCAAAAGAAAACTGTCATTAAAAAAAAAAAAAGGCAATTTTAAAAATTATTTATAGCTAGCAAGATTACATTCAGAACAGAAATTGTATTTTGCATTCTCTCAATAGAGGGAAAAAATAAGAGAAGCCTCCAGGGGGACCTTATAGCTGCCTTCCAGTACCTGAAGGCATTCTGCAGGAAGTCTGGAAAGGGACTTTTCATAAGGGTATCTAGCAATAGGACAACAGGGAATGGTTTAAAGCTAAGGAAGAGTAGGTTTAGACTGGATCTTAGGAAGCAGTTCTTCAGTACGAGGGTGGTGAGACTCTGGAATAGGTTGCCCAGGGAAGTTGTGGAAACCTTCTCCCTGGGGGCATTCAAAGTCAGGTTGAATGAGGCCTTGAGCAGCCAAGTCTGGCTGAGAGGCATCTCTGCCTATGGCGAGGAGGTTGGAGTACATCATCTTTAAGGTTCCTTCCAACCTAAGCCATTCTATGATTCTATGATGTCTACATTGTCTAAAAAAATACTATAGTTCACTGAACTGTTCAATCTATAAGTGAATTTTGTATTATCAAAATTAAACATTTTATTTGTGCCTACAAAAACTGCTTACAGATAAGCCTTTTCCTCCTTCTTCTGACCCCTTGATCTTTGTTTTTTCATTAATGGCACGTGTTAAAATATTTGTGTCAATTTACAATATATTAATTTCTACATGGTTACTCAACCTAAGCACAGCTCCTTGTAAACATAAGAAGAGAGTAAAATAAACATACTCACATAGCATAGCTGAGGTGGTGTAAATATATGGCAAATTTACACCAGGGTAATGCTTTTATGTAGACACACTGAACTATTTAGATATTAATTTGTGAGTTCCAAGATGACTAAGGCATTAAAACTTCACCTGGAGTGCTCTTGAGCTCTCAACACAGGAAGGACTTGGACCTGAAGGAGCAGGTCCAGAAAAGGGCCATGAAAATTATTAGGGGATGGAACATCTTTCCTGTGAGGACAGGCTGAGGGAGCTGGAGGTGTTCAAGAAGCATGTAGATGTGGTGCTTCAAGGATATAGCTTTGTGGTCATGGTAGATGGGTTATGGTTGGAGTCAATGGTCTTAGAGTTATTTTCCAACCTTAATCATTCTGTGATTCTAGAAAGAGACTTGTTGACTGTACAGCCAGCAAGTGCATTTATTTAAGATACTACCATAAACTCAATCCATCTGACTTGAGAGCTCAACAAGAACCCTAGCTAAAAATATTTGTCCATTTGAGATAAGCAAATGCAATAGTAAAAAGATGTAAAGATTGTTCACTTTAATGTACCATGCTCAGGCATCACAGAGTATTCCTCCAATGTATTTTGGTACTGTAGTACACTGTACACCTTACCATCAGACTATTCCCTCTTGGGATTAATTAAAACGAAAGCACTCCAATTAAAAATAACTAAACTCCAATATCTGGAAAGGCTACAGAAGCAGGTATATACATTTAAAAAAATACTGGGAAAATAGATTAATCAGGTACTTTGCTTCACTTTCAAAAGTTTTACTATTTGAAACTGAAAAACTTGAAATGGGTTGGACAAGATGACCTTCGAGGATCCCTTCCAACCCAATGCATTCTATGATTGTAAGTATTAAGAAGTTGTCTGCAGAGCATTGGACTAATAAGTGAAATTTTCACTGAAAATAAGTAATTGATTTTTATCATTTAAAATCATCCCATACAGAGGATAACAGTAAAAATCAGGAAGATAAAAAGGAGAAAGTCTGTTAGGACCAGATTCTGAATTGTAGCAAGGGAGAAGGGGAGTGGGAAGAAGAAAGCCACTTACAGTTTTTTCTCTTGCTGTTTCCACATGGTCAGTTCCTGGCAAAGGTGCTGTTTGAACAGGAATGTCTTTTTCCTGAGCTTTTTCATCTTTCAAAGCTATTTGTGAAATTCCAGTTGCCAGACTCTCTTTCTTAATATCCTCTTGCTGTTTAGCTTGCAGTCCCCTGCAAGGTGCTTCACCTTTTGCTTTCTGTTCAGCAATATGGTCTTTAGGCTCAGCTGTAATTTGTGCTTTTTTATCTTCTAGATGCGGTGTGATCTTTTCTGGGAGCACAAGTTTTTTGTCTTCTTCCAAAGTACTTAGTGGTTTCTTTTGGTCTGAAGTTACTGCAGGAATTTTATCTGCTGAAAGAGTCTTGGACAGTTTCACTTGCTGAAGTTTTGATTCTTCTTTTTGAGCTTCTTGTTCCACTGAGGATTTTATGATTTTTTCATGTTGAAATTCTGAATCTTCTTTCTGAGTTCCATGTTGGATTTTATCAGCTGAAGCTGCCTTTGATAATTTGACCTCCTGAAGTTTTGCACCTTCCTTCTGATCTACAGGTTGGATTTTGTCAGCAGATAGTGCCTTTGTCATTTTCACCTGTTGGAGTTTTGGATCTTCTTTCTGAATTCCGTGTAAAATTTTGTCTGCTGAAGGTACCTTTGCCAATTTTACCTCTTGAAGTTTTATATCTTCCTTCTGAACTCCATGCAAGATTTTATCAGCTGAGGAAGTTTTTGACAGTTTTGTGTCTTGAAATTTTGCATCTTCCTTCTGAAGTCCATGCAAAATTTTATCAGATGAGGCTGCCTTTGTCAGTTTTAATTGCTGGAGTCTTGGGTCTTCCTTCTGAGAAACACGCTGGATTTTATCTGCTGAAGGTGTCTTGACAAGTTTTCCCTGCTTAAGTTTTGCATCTTCTTTTTGAACTCCTTGTTGAATTTTATCAGCTGACAACGTTTTTTCCAGTCTTCCCTTTGGAATTTCCTTCTGCACCCCTGGTTCTTCTTTTGGTTTTGCTGCTGCTGGAGTAGGTGGTGTGGAAGTCTTCTGAGGGGAATGTGAGACAGCAGGCATAGGCTGTTTTTGAGGAGTAGCAGGTGGTGTGGCTACTGGTTGTGAAGGACCTGTTTTTGGAAGTGGCATCTTGCTCATATCCCCAAGCTGTCCTGACATTGCCCTTTGAGTCTGGCAGTTTAGGCACAGCCATTCCTGTACCTGCAATGCAACAAACAGATGAAGTTACTTATTTGATAACAGTAAAATCATACAGTGTTTTCAACTGATACTGTTGCATACTTCTAATCTGAAAGCTGTGTGTACTAAGAAGTTGTTTTCTTTGGTTGCTGTCTTGCAGGAAGATCCATAACACCTTTCTAACAAAAATTAAGCACATCAAGTTCCAGAAAGTCAAGCTGAACAAATATAAAGATACACTGTGAAAACTATCAGCAATTAAATTGTACCAAAGTATTGATGATAGATTTCTAACATTGGTTATCTGCTAAAATCTCAATAACCTAGCAAGAGTTCTCCCTAATTTTGTAAATCTGAGTACAGGGAGATCAACTGACAAATCATGTTTCTCTTCAGAAGCTACCTTCCTCTCTTGAATGGATGTATAGATTTAATATGTCTCTAACCCAAAAGGAAAATCGCTTGTCTGCTCTCTTTACTAAGTCCTTTCTGCACACTGGCTCCTTTTCCTCTTCTCTCCAGAAAATCAGGAAAAGGACAAGTGCTTGTATCTGTGCAAAACATCTTGTTGCCAGTTGCCTAGCTACTACATGAGAGGAGTAATCAGATGGCTTCCAGTGGGATTTGAGGTACAATTTCTTTAAAAATAGCAAAAGGAAACTTTAAACACAGGAAATACTGAAAGCAAAGAAAAAAGCTCAGAAACGTCTGAATACTGATATAGATAATGAAGCTCTACTAGTGCAAAATAAGCTTCACTGGAGGATAAAATGTCTATGCTGTACATTAACATCTTCGTATGCTTGCTTTTAACTCTTTTCACAGTGATGATGAAAGGCCTCATAAATTCACTTATTGCATTTCTGTGATGTAGAGAACTTAGTGACCTACTGAATATGAAGCACATGAAAAGCAGAGCAATTTTTTTTCTATTTGTAATTATATAGCACTGATGCTTGAGCGTGTCCAGATGCTTGAGCGTGTCCAGAGAAGGGCGACGAGGCTGGTGAGAGGCCTTGAGCACAGCCCTACGAGGAGAGGCTGAGGGAGCTGGGGTTGTTTAGCCTGGAGAAGAGGAGGCTCAGAGGTGACCTTATTGCTGTCTACAACTACCTGAAGGGTGGTTGTGGCCAGGAGGAGGTTGCTCTCTTCTCTCAGGTGGCCAGCTCCAGAACAAGAGGACACAGCCTCAGGCTGCGCCAGGGGAAATTTCGGCTCGAGGTGAGGAGAAAGTTCTTCACTGAGAGAGTCATTGGACACTGGAATGGGCTGCCTGGGGAGGTGGTGGAGTCGTCGTCCCTGGGGCAGTTCAAGGCAAGGTTGGATGTGGCACTTGGTGCCATGGTCTAGCCTTGGGCACTGTGGTAAAGGGTTGGACTTGATGATCTGTGAGGTCTCTTCCAACCTTGGTGATACTGTGATACTGTGATAATAGTAGGATGGGTGACTGATCGAGCATTTCAGAATATCCAATGATATATATGATCAGTGGCCCAGAAAATGTGATATTTAGCCAGAAGAAGGGGTATCCTGGAAACGTGAGCAACCTGACAAAAATCAATGCATTTTATATTAACAAGCAATGGAGTGATAATATGAGACAACACCAAAAGCTGAAACAGAACAGAGACTGCCAACCAAGAATGCCCAAATGACAGAGGACACACTGTTCCCCTTCTGGCTCTATGTAACTTATCCTTCCCATTGTCATGAGGGCCTAATTTCAACAAATGCACTAAGAGTACTTAACATTTGGTGATGTCAGCATATTGTCATTGAGAGGGTTATTTCTCACAGGGTGATAAGAGTTGATCATGACAGGACCACAAATGGCTTTTCAAGGTAGTTAACTAGAAGGGAGGCATTTCTTGGTATCCTGAGGGTGCATGAGAGCCAACAGCATCCCAGGGTGCATTAAGAAAAGTGTGTCCAGTAGCTCTAGGGAGATTCTTCTGCCCCCTGTACTCAGCCCTGGAGAGACCACACCTGGAATACTGTGTCCAGTCTTGGGCTCCCCAGTTCCAGACAGAGTCCTTCGGAGAGCCACAAAGTTGATTGGGGAACTTGAGCATCTCAGCTATGGAGAGAGACTGATAGACTGAGAGAGCTTGGGCGGTTTAGTCTTGATAAGACTGATACGGCATCCGATAATGTCTATAAATATCTGAGGGGTGGGTGTCAAGTGGATGGGCTCAATCTCTTTTCAATGGTGTGCAGTAATAAGATGAGGAGCAATGGGTACAAACTTGAACATAGAATGTTTCACCTCAACATGAGAAGAAACTTATTTATAATGAAGGTGATTACAGGGTGATCATAGAATCATAGAATCAACCAGGTTGGAAGACACCTCCAAGATCATCCAGTCCAACCTAGCACCCAGCCCTAGCCACTCAACTAGACCATGGCACTAAGTGCCTCAGCCAGGCTTTGTTTGAACACCTCCAGGGACGGAGACACCACCACCTCCCTGGGCAGCCCATTCCAATGGCAAATCACTCTCTCTGGCAAGAACTTCCTCCTAACATCCAGCCTATACCAACTCTGGCACAACTTGAGACTGTGTCCCCTTGTTCTATTGCTGGTTGCCTGGCAGAAGAGACCAACCTCCACCTGGCTACAGCCTCCCTTCAGATAGTTGTAGACAGCAATGAGGTCACTCCTCTTCTCCAGGCTAAACAACCCCAGCTCCCTCAGCCTCTCCTCATAGAGTTTGTGTAAATGTTTTTTTAAAGAAAGATATGCAAATCTACACTTGGTAAAAATGAAGATGGCAAATTTGAGTAACAACAAAAATATTCTAGTTCCTGCCTGCTTTGGTTTTCTCCCTGTTTCGTTTGAGGTAATTAGGGAGAATTTTTTCATAGAAATATTCAGAGTTACAATTAGTATATGATGTGACAAAGAATCTATTTTGCAATGTGATTATTTTAGATAGTAAAATCACAGGGATATTATTTTTTCAGAGGTTTATTTTTTAATGCTTTTTCTATTCCTGTGTTGGTCTTATGATTTTGTTTTTACTGAGAGCTGTGAGGAGGAAGAATTAGGAAGGGATAAAGATATGATCTAACCATGTCAAAGGTATCTAAATGAAACTAAACCATTTGCCTTCTGGAGTAATGTAGAGGTGTTTTATGGAAATAAGATTATTTTTCCCTTTATAAATATATATGTGTTGTATATATATAGAAAAGAGTACTTTGAGTTACTTTCAGTTAGAGAAAAACTCCAATTCACCAGTTAGCATCTGCCAAGAGTAGTTAATGAATTTATCAACATACTGCAACGAAAAGCCTTTGACTGGCAGAGAGATGAAATAGTTACCCATTATTTTCAACTTGCAATTATCTGACATTGTGGTATGCAAATAAAAGAGCACAGGAACAGCAGTACTTGAATCCTTGCATGACAGATGAAAAATAGACATTTCCAACGAATGTTAGATGTGTGCTCTTTTCATGGTGTCATTTGCTTATTACGAAACTGAATGAGAAGAACATTTTGACACAGTTATTTTATCCCGTCCAGCAATATAGGATCATAAAGACTGCTGAAAATCCAAGGAGAGAGCCATAGACTCAGAATTTCAAAACACACTACCATAACTTGCGATGTCAATAATAATACCTACTGCTAATTCATCAATCAAAGAGTATCAAGAATTCTGTAAAGAACTAAGAAGATTTATCGAGTGAAGATTGCTGAAAGAATATGATGTCCATTTCCCAAGCTCTAGTAAATGTGGGTTGACAGGCTAACTGAAAAGATAGCCTTAGGGAAAAGCATGCTTTCAGAACATGAGGTTAACTGAGGAAAAGACATGTCTAAAACTGAGGCATATGACTTCATGGTACAGAATGTGATTTTACAGAGAACCATTCTGACAGAAAACAAGGAGCTAGAGGGCTAGTGATATAAGAAGATTTTTGTAGGCTCTTTTGTGATCAAATATCCACATGATTATAAAAACTTAGATTGGAATTTGAAATGATAACTTGGGAAATGTATTTGCCATGTTTGTATAACAGCAGTAAAAAAATAAAGTGATAAACAGATGCAGGTATAACAGAAGTCCAAGAGGACAACGACAAGGTTCATTAAATCTCTGCATATCTGGAACATTTCAGGTCATTTTACTAGCCTCACATGCATCAATATGGCAAAGAGGCAAGACTGAGACTTTATCTCCTGAAAAGATTTAGTGCAGATTGCAAATTTGCTCATCATCACCTTCCTCTGTTCACATTAATTGCTATTATTTTCCTTTTTAACAGACTTGTTCTATTATATGCACAGCATAAAGCACAATCCTTGACTTGAATTACTTTACACCAGGGAAAAGATACCAAACAGGAACAGTGAGCAAAGTTGAGAAAACAGTGGCTCAGTAACTACACTAGTTTTAAAATAATACCATTACAAAAGCAGCTAAACTTATTATGAGTGGTTCAAAGAAATTAATCTGGAGGTTTAAATGACAGAAGAGAAGTGACTTGATGAATATGAGAAGGAGCAAGTGTATGAGCAGTGAGTAGGCTGGACCTGAGGAGATACTAAATGACCATCAGATCTTGCAGAAGTAACAGAAGCTAAATGTAGAAGTGTAGAAAAGAAATAGAGTGACTCTAGAAACTGGATATGAATATATCAGAAGGAAATAAATAGAAAAAATCATAGAATCAACCAGGTTGGAAGAGACCTCCAGGATCATCCAGTCCAACCTAGCACCCAGCCCTAGCCAATCAATTAGACCATGGCACTAAGTGCCTCAGCCAGTCCTTTCTTGAACACCTCCAGGGACGGTGGTGACTCCACCACCTCCCTGGGCCGCCCATTCCAGTGCCAATCACTCTCTCTGGCAACACCTTCCTCCTAACATCCAGCCTAGACTTTCCCCAGCACAACTTGAGACTGTGTCCCCTTGTTCTATTGCTGAAGAGATCAACCCCCACCTGGCTACAGCCTCCCTTCAGGGAGTTGTAGACATCAATGAGGTCACCCCTGAGCCTCCTCTTCTCCAGGATAAACAGCCCCAGCTCCCTCAGCCTCTCCTCATAGGGTTTGTGTTCCAGGCCTTTCACCAGCTTCATCACCCTTCTCTGGACACATTCCAGCACCTCAACATCTCTCTTGGATTGAGGGGCCCAGAACTGGGCACAGGACTCAAGGTGTGGCTTGACCAGTGCTGAGTACAGGGGAAGAATAACTTCCCTCATCCTACTCTAATGTCACCATTACTATATGAAGTAATGTTCTTTTAAAATATCTATATGTGAAATTGAGCAAACTTGATTATTTCATGGTAGATTTTTTTTTCTGCAATTTTTATTTTTTGAACTGAGATTAAAGATGGTTAAGGCTACACCAGGTGGTCAAGAGAGCCAGTGGCATCCTGGCCTGTATCAGAAACAGTGTGGCCAGTAGGCCATGGGAGGTTATTCTGCCCCTGTACTCAGCACTGGTCAGGCCACACCTTGAGTGCTGTGTCCAGTTCTGGGCCCCTCAATTCAGTAGAGATGTTGAGGTGCTGGAATGTGTCCAGAGAAGGGTGATGAACCTGGTGAGAGGCCTGGAACACAAACGTTATGAGGAGAGGCTGAGGAATGGGCTGCCCAGGGAGGTGGTGGAGTCTCCGTCCCTGGAGGTGTTCAAGAGAAGACTGGATGAGGCACTTAGTGCCATGGTCTACTTGACTGGCTAGGGCTGGGTGCTAGGTTGGACTGGATGATCTTGGAGGTCTCTTCCAACCTGGTTGATTCTATGATTTAAGTACTGGATTATTCCCACGGTCTTATACCAATAGAAGCTGTATTAGCACAGATAATAATATTTCTGCTTGTATTGTGAAAGGAGCATCTGTAAGGTTGTTTGGAGAAGGCAAAACCTACCCCCTTTTTAGTGGGTTTAAGAGGTTTTGGGGTCCTCCAATAAATTTAATTAAAAAATTGATCTACTTTAATTACTTGGTCAAGTTTCTGTAGTGGTCTTTACAATCTTTGTGAGAAAAGGATCAAGGTTACTATGAAAATGGATCTCTTTTCTGTAGCCTATTTCTCATAAACATTATCCAGTATAGTTCATCACTTAGAGATTCCTGATAACTCTAATATTATGATATTCTGTGGGAAAATTTTCTTTCCTGGTGCAGCACTTCTATTTACAGTTTATAAAAGACAATTCAAAACATACTTATACATCCCAATATTGTTTCCAAGGGAAAAAAAAATTGCTGCCTGTAGAAATGGAGGAAACTAGTAAAGAAATCATATCTAAAGAAACATTTGCAAGAGAACCAAGTTGTGTTTCACACATTCCTTAAAAATAATAAGCCAAATTTACTTGTATTTCTTAATGTTTTCCAGGAAAATGATACATAAATGAATCACTTCAACTCCTAAGGATGAGGATAATCTTCCCTGGAGAATGATGTTTTCATAGAATCATAAAATGGTTTGTGTTGGAATGGAGCTCCAAAAGTCATCCAGTCCAACATCTCTTCAATGAGCAAGGACATCTCCTACTAGATGAGTTTGCTCAGAATCTTGTCAAGCTATTCAAATAGCCCCCTCCAGGGGCGAGGCCTCAACCACCTCCTTGGGCAACCTGTTCCAGTGTTCACCGCTCTCCTGGTAAAGAACTTGTTCCTAACATCCAATCTAAATCTACTCTTCTCTCATTTCAAACCATTGCCCCTCATCCTACCACTTCAGGCCTTTGCAAACAGTTTCCCTGCAGCCCTCTTATATGCCCTCTGCAGGTAATGGAAGGCTGCTATTAGGACTTCCTGGCGCCTCCACCTCTCCAGGCTGAACAACCCCAGATGATGATGGACTGATAACAACAGTGTAAGAGTTCAAAAATGTTTCAGACACTTCATCTATACTTATGTTTTTGGTACATCTCACAAAATTCTCTACATTGTTATTAGTCTGTCAGACAAAGCCTAATGACCTCCACAAATGCCTTTCAACCGCAACTCAAATGTGATTCTGTGAATGGGCTAAAAACCATCCTGGCAACAGAAACTGCAACATTTTATTCAGTAAAAATGTTTCAAAATCTAAAACCTTAACTAAAAAAGTTCCCTTTTATGGAGTGGGAAGCAAGTTCTTCCTAACTTCTTAAAATTTGGCAGACCAAAAAATGAAAACAGTCATGGAACTTCATCACCTACTTTGCTGTCTCTAGTGATCTCTTCTTCTTCCACACCAAGTGCTAAAGCAATAGAGTTGTAAATACTGCACCAGACTACCAGAACAGCAGAGAGAAACTGGTGTTTCTCCCATGTGCCAGGAATTATCTGCTCCTTAATTTTAATAGGGTTGGGACTGTTGAATATTCCACTCAATTATAAAAAGTGATGAAATACAGACTATGACAACACAACATGACCTACTTCCTCAAGTGATGAAAATTCTTAAATGTGTTTGCCCTTACTTTAAGATACATCCCAGCACCTTCAGAAAATAACTCCAGTTCTGTGTCTTTCTAGCAACTGCTCTCCTATTTAGGGATTTTTATTTTAGTAACTGAATTTGACACCTAATGGATTTTTTCTGTGTGCACTGCTTATATATCACAGAATCACAGAATTTCTTAGATTGAAAAAGACCTTCAAGATCATTGAGTCCAATCATTAGTTTCACACTGACAAGTCTTTGACTAAACCAACTCCCTCAGCACAACATCTAAGCCCCATGCATCGCTATGGTTGGAAAGGACCACCAGGATCATCCAGTCCAACATTCATCCCAGCATCCTTCATCACTAGACCATAGCCTCAAGCACCACATCCTCTCTCCTTTTAAACACTTCCAGGGACAGGGACTCCACCACCCCCCTGGGCAGCCTGTTCCAGTGCCTGACCACCTGCACAGCAAAGAACTTCCTCCAAACATCCAACTTAAACCTGATACGACTTGAGGCCATTTCCTCTTGTCCTATCATTAGTAATTTGGGAGAGGAGACCAGCTCCAGCCTCACTACAACCTCCTTTTAGGTAGTTGTAGAAGGCTTCCCAGCCTCCTCCTCTCCAGACTAAACAACCTCAGATCCCTCAGCTGCTCCTCATAGGTCACGTTTTCCAGACCTCTCACCAGCCTCATCGCCCTTCTCTGCACCCACTCCAGCACCTCAATGTCCCTCCTATACTGTGGTGAAAGTGGATGTGGGACTCATCCGAAGGCCAAAGAAGTCAATGGAAGAGGCCTCAAGTATTTCAATGGAATTAGGATGCTTGAAATGTATGTACTCTTCAAGAAATTCTAGATTACAATGAAAACCCACAAACATCATCTGAAATATATTATTTTTTTTTACAATTGTGCAATGAAAAGACTCAGAGTGTAGCTCCTTTAGACACTTATATATCATATTCATATATCATAACATTCAGAAGTCTCCAGATGCTATCACAATCTAAACTTGCAATAATACTAACCTCTAATTCACTCAACAACCCTGTAAACGATGGGTTGAATGTTTTAATTAGTGATTATATTACATGAAAATTAAGAAAGCCTGTAACACTCAATGGTTTATCAAGGGAGAGGTAAAAAAGCCTCTCCTGCAATAGATGATGTCTAGATCTTCCCTCTCTACCAAGGAGTTATTAAAACATAAATCCTACTCTTAATTCTTTAGAATCACAGAATCAGTCAGGGTTGGAAGGGACCACAAGGATCATCTAGATCCAATCCCCCCTGCCATGGGCAGGGACATCCTACTCTAAATCAGCCTGGCCAGAGCTTCATCCAACCTGGCTTTAAACTCCTCTAGGGATGGGGCCTCAACCACCTCCCTGGGCAACCTATTCCAGGGTCTCACCATTCTCATGGTGAAGAACTTCCTCCTTATGTCCAGTCTGAACCTCCCCACCTCCAGCTTCACCTCATTCCCCCTAGTCCTGTCAAACCTGATGTCCTAAAAAGTCCCTCCCCAGCTTTTTTGTAGCCCCCCTTCAGATACTTTAGTTCAAATGGATAATATCTGTCTTACACTCATACTTCATATTTTCACCTTTTTAAACCAACTTACTTGAGTTTATATTATTGTTTTGGTTTAGAATCCATATTGCCATCTATTTATTTTTGTGTTTCAAATATGAACACCTGAAGAATGAGATAACAAATTTAGGTTTGAGTACTGGGTTTTCTGTTAAAGTGTAATACTTCATTTTTTTCCAGAGTGCTTCTATAGGTAACTGTTGTGTTCTCTATCACTCCAAGTCAGTGATGAACCCCATAAAAGGTTAGAATATCCATAGGGGAAATCAGATCTACTGTACTCACGACCATTTCCTCCTCTGGCAGGACATTATGCATCCTCCATAGCTACACTGGTAGTCACAGGTATTCATGACTCATAGAAGGGACCATAAAGATCAATTAGTTCCAACTGCCCTGCCATAGGCAGGGACATCTTCCACTAGATCAGGTCACTCAAATTCTCATCCAACCTGGCCTTGAACACCTCTAGGGAGAGGGCATGCATGACCACGCTGGGCAACCTGTTCCAGTGTCTCACCACCATCATTGTAAAGAATTTCTTCCTAACATCCAATCTAAATCTCTCCCATTCAAGCTTCATTCCATTCCCTCTAACCTTATCACTACAAGCCCTTGTAAAAAGTCCTTTCTTGGCTTTCTTTGTAGGCCCTCTTCAGGCACATTAAAACAAACATAATTTTTAGAAACCAAGACACCAATCAGACACACATGAACAAGACCTTTTTTTTCCTTGTTTTTTTTTTTAAAAGTCTGTAAGATATTTTTGAATATTGACTTTTATAACAAAATATGCATGGAAATCAGATGCAGAGAGCTCTCAGTCCTTACACAGTTATGTTGTAATGAGTTATATTACCTGCTTATATTGAGCAGTTTTTCAATCTACAAAGTCTGTCCCAGCATGTTTTCCTGATATCTCACTCTACACTCAAAAAAAAAGATGCCAATAATTAAGTGTTTACTTAATCAGCAGGATCAAGAAGGCAGGATAAGAAGGTAATGATTACATTCACAAATATATTTCAGCATATATCTGGCAATCATAGCCAGATGACAATTGTTATAATGACATTCTCTTCCATAGGTTCTTTAAGGGAGATTCCTAATTACATGACCAAATCAATTTCAATTTACTTGCACCCATGACAAATGAACATGCTGTTGTGTGTGCTAGTTTGAAGCTAGCTAGAATGTTTTGGTGAGAAGGTCTAGATCATAGGCTGTGCAATCAAAACAATGGTGGTGTCTACTTTGCTCACAGCCTTGCTGATTAGTATGGGAACAAAACATTTGATAACACACATGCAGCACCATTTTCACTCTCGCTGGGGCTGCTGGCTGAGCTACAACTTACTCTCTAACCACACTCTCCATTTTGGGCTAACCCATTTTGTTTCCTAACCCTCTGGCTAAACCTCCATTCTTCCTTGGGACTGGGGTAAGGTTGAGAGGGGTAGGGGGAAGGTGAAGGGGTGGTTAAGAGCCCCTCGTGGGGACTCAGGTTTCTGGGAGGGAGTTGTGTTTCTGTATTACCTTTTACCTTGTATATTTCTGTCTATAACTGTATATACTGTAAATATCTGCTTGTATATTGTGCTAGCTGTAAATATAAGCTTCATTCATATTTCCAGAGCCAGCTGAGTCTTGTCTGGGTGATTTCCAAAGTGTGGGGGGGAGGAGAACACCCAAACCATCACATTATGCATGAATCAACAGCAGTATATGGCCCCTATTTACATTATCCTTAACTTGCTTTGACAATATTATTGCAGTTAGATAATATAGACCAAAAAAAATCCAGGGCTGTGTTACTGTCTGAAGTAATAATTTTACAGGAAAAGACAGCTTTCAATAACTGACTACATGCAAACTAGCTTACTGTGCTTTAAATATGTTAGGATATTGTACTCACTCTTGATTATCTGAAGATGATGAGTAGTCTTAGTATGCTCCTTTGTAACTTTCACTGTAACAGTCTCAAGTTTTCTCTGCCTTCTAGCAGCTGAATCACTATATCCCACATAACTAGTCAGCAGAGAGTGTGAATATTCCCATCTCATTGTTGCTAATCTTTCTTTTGAACTGACATAATGTCTAGTATTATGGATGGCACTGAAACAACAAAATTCCATCCCCCGAAGAGTTTGCTGCTTATTCAGTCCTCTGTTCAAAGCTGACCTTTTAAGGAGAGTCTAGAGAATTTTTCTGTTGTTGTTGATCACAGACTGAGGCTTAGCTATAGAAGCAGATGAGATGAACTTTGGAGTAAAAAATGAGGAATATTTTTACTGCTTTAGAGTTCCCAGTGCTCAGTGGATCTCCATCACATCTCAGAATATCCATTTGATGACAAGCTACAAATACAATGTCTGTAACAGAACCTTAACGGAACATAGTAATAAAGAGCTCCACCATTCTCTGTAAAGTCCTTTTTATTTGCTTCATCCTCAACAGAAATGCAGAGACAACTGATATGCATCATTATTCCAGAAAGTAATTTTGCATTTTGTTTGCTCTTGCAAACCAAACAATCCTAAAACTAATATGTGCAGCTCATTTTGACAATATGTTTTGCAAAAAAAAAAAATATCAAAAATCTCTGTTAAGACAGGCTGAAATGTGCCTGCCTTTTACTCATATTTAATCTAATAAAGTGTGCATAGTTCTTTTGATTAAAAGGGAGCAGCATGCTAGTTCACTAAAGTGGAAGTGGCTGACCTACACTTCAAGGGAAATATTATGGAGGGTGGAATACTTGCATAGAATCACAGAGGTTGGAAGGGACCTCTGAAGATTGTCATGTCCAACTTCCCAACTAAAGCAGGATCACCTAAAGCAGATCATATAAGAACAAGTCCAGGTGAGCACTGAAAATCTCCAGACAGAGACTTCACTACTTCTCTGGGCAGCCTGTTCCAGTGCTCTACCACCCTGAAAATAAAGAAGTTCCTTCTAATGTTTAGATGGAACTTCCCATGTGAATATAGGAATGCCTGTTACCTCTGAGATACACTTTTGACACATCCAGAGCCATTAGAGGCAGCTAGTTGTGATTGTATCTTGGACCAGGTACAATTCTTTAGAGAGGCAAAATCCAAGCAAGATTAAACTTTCCTCTACACCACTCCAATGTCAATGGGAGAAGCAAGACTTTGAATAGCTAAGGCCTGAAATATCATAGAATCAAATAATCAACCAGGTTGGAAGAGACCTCCAAGATATCCAGTCCAACCTAGCACCCAGCCCTAGCCTCTCAAATAGACCATGGCACCAAGTGCCTCATCCAGGCTTTTTTTGAACACCTCCAGGGACGGTGGTGACTCCACCACCTCCCTGGGCAGCCCATTCCAATGGCAAATGACTCTCTCTGGGAAGAACTTCCACCTAACATCCAGCCTACACTTCCCCCGGCACAATCTGAGACTGTGTCCCCTTGTTCTCTTGCTGGTTGGCTGGCAGAAGAGACCAACCCCCACCTGGTTGCAACCTCCCTCCAGGACTCAAAGAATAGAAGGTTGTTTGAGGTTTGATATTTTTGAGGAGGAGGAGGGGTTGTTAGTTTCTTGTTTTTACTCCTAGCTCCATCCAGTCTCATCTCACTTAAATTGTAATACTTAACTGAGGAGGTAAAATTTTGACCCTGTCTACTCTAATTCATTCACCAGGCAATGGGACATTATTTCCAGTTATGAACATCACTGGTGGACTGACTAAATTATCTATAAAGAATAGCCAAGGAAACAGACTATTGTCAAGGAAGAGAACAAAGGTCCAGAATAAAGTGAAGGAAGATCAGTTATCTGGCTTAGGAAAATTATATTAATCTTTAACTCTAGGTACAAGAAGTAGGTTACATAGAAGCATTTCCTCATGCACTGTCAGTTTCCATGGCAGTAAAGAGATAAGAAAGTAAACAAAGGAAATAGATCTTACATCTGTGCAAAATGACCATGATTTAGTGTGATATGATACATGCTGGGAAGCACATACACCTTTCACAACTTTATCAGCTGCTCCCAACAGACATCTCTCCTAAACACCCAAAATTACTTCCCCTCTTTAAGATAATGACAAGGACAGTGTGAAGAGATGGCAGAGCACAGAAGTATAGAAATAGTCATATCTGCCATCTCCTACAAAAACAGTGGCTGGTTTTGCAACATAGGGGTCAGACCACCTCATCATTAAGTGTGGTCATTTTCACTGATAAGAAGCAAATTCCCAAGCTTTGAGGCAACACAGTCCAAAGTCCTGGGAAAGGCAGTGGCATAGATGAGATATAAGTGGAAATGGGGAAAACAAAGATTTCAGTGCCTTAGCTCCTGATTCTTTCAAGATTTATGCTGATTATATCTCAAGAACTCTGTTATAGACACGTTTTGATTAATACTAATCTTTTTTGCATGTCTTTCTCATTGATCTCACCTTGTGCTTTCCTGCCTACAATTTTGCCCTGATAAAGGCATACAACAGGAAATATAGGAAAGATTGTCTTACAAAGGCACCTGTCATGTAGCCAGCAAGATAATCCTGTCAAACATTGCAACTCAGGAAACAGGGGCATGCTATGTGCTTCCATAACTTGGCAACTAAGTACACAGAGAATCAAAAATGCAATATTTTTTCTTGGAAAACTTCAGAAAATATTAATTAAAATGTCATCTCAGTATTCCTTACAGCATCATGCTTGCAATCTGTTTAAAAGCATAACATTCTGTGATGCCACAGTATGATTTAAAGTAGATATTTTCTTAGGATTTAATGTGCTAATCACTCCAGCAAAATTCAGCAATCATACATAATAAGCTTGAGTTTACTTTCAAGAGATACCATGAGTAAAATTACACAAATATCAAATAATCAAAATCCATGTAAGCCTCCCCAGAACAAATGTACTGCCAATTCTCAATATAAATATTAAATTTAAGAGGAAAAGTCATGGTTTAACTGATAGGGAAAAAAATCCCCCCAAAACAAAACCAAACAACTAAACAAATGAAAACAACAGAAAAAAAACCTCACAAATGACAAAACAAACCAAGAAAGTCTTTGAGGTGCTGGGGCAGGTGCAAAGAAGAGCAAGTAAGCTGGTGTAGGACCTAGAGAATGAGTTTGATGAAGTGCAGCTGATGGAACTGAAACTGTTAAGTTTGAAGAAGAGAGGCTAAGGGGAGACTTTATTGCCCTCTGCAACTACCTGAAAAGACAACAGAGAGAGTAGGTGCTGGTCTCACGGGTCATTACTGGTAGAGCAAGAGGGAACAGTCTCATGCTGCACCAGGGAAGGCTTAAACTGGACATTAGGAAACATTTTTTTTCACAGAAAGAGTGGTCAGGCATTGGAAGAGGCTGCCCAGGGAGGTGGTTGAGTCACCCTCGTGGATGTGTTTAAAGGTCATTTAGATGTGCGGCTGAACGACATGGTTTAGTGGTGAACTTGGTAGGGTAGGGTTAATGTTTGCAACTGATGATCTCAGGGGTCTTTTCCAAACAGAATGAATCCATGATTAAAGCCAGTGTTATTGATCAGGACTAGTTCCTGGGAAGTAAACAAAAGACATAAAAACATTGAGTTGAACCACATTAAGAGTACTCAGTTCCCCAATGGACTTGCTTTGTGATAAAAACATGCATTATGCTGTTATCTCAGTTTCTTGGTCAAGGTAAAACCTCAAACTAGATCACCCACAGTGTCAAAAGGACATTCATAAAATGGTCCTTATTAAATAGCTGCATTTTATGATGACATATTTGCTTCTCTAAGATTAAATATTTTTAATCAAAACCCCACAATTACTAGTTAACAAAAAATACCCACTGTTTCCAATCACCTGGAATGTTACATTATTTAACTTGGAAGAATATTTGTCTTAACCTTGTAAAATTCACTTTTTCACAAGCCTTAAAATACACAGTGTATTGTTTTAATGATTATAAAAGATTAAATATATCCTCACAGAGAGGAAAAAAAAAGAGAAAGTGTCCCTAAAATGATCTCCCAACAATCTTTAGCTGCTGTTTCACCACACTGCTATGTCCAGAGGAATAAAGAATCCTCTTAAAGCAACAATGTCAGTTCAGATTTCATACTAGTTAGTTACTCAGCTAGTTAAGATAATTCAGAATTTCTCCTTGATGAGAAGACAGAGGATCCTTCTTCATATCCTCAGCCAATTGCTCTAAGATATTAATTTTTTCATGAAAAGGGCAAATCAATAATCTTACACTCATATATGCATGTGTGATACAGACATCAGACATTCACATGTGTACACAGAACTCTGTAGGATGCCAAACTCAGCATATTCATAGTTTCTTATGTCCAGAAGGGGCCATTATTCTCAACAGATTTGATCATTTAATGCCCAAATCCATTTAGTTTCAAGAAGAGGTTTCTATTCATAGCCTTTTAGTATTTATCTTAGAAAGATATACAAATGAATGGGGATGAACTTATCATCATAGAATCACGGAATTGTTTGAGTTGGAAGAAACCTCCAGAGGTCCAAATCCCTTGCAGTCAGAGGGACATCTTCTACTAGATTAGGTTGCTCAGAACCTTGTTGAGCTTCCCTTGGATATCTCCAGGGATGGGGTCTCAACTACCTCCCTGAGCAACCTGTTCCAGTGTTCCACCACTCTCATGGTAAAGAACATGTTCCTAATATCCAAACTAAATCTCCTCTGATTTCAAACCATTGCCCCTTTTCCTATCCCTGCAGGCCTTTTGAAACAGTCCCTCTACAGTCTTCTTGTAAGCCCCCTTCAGTTGTGGAAGGCCACTATTAGGTCTCCCCAGAGCCTTCTCTTCTCCAGGCTGAACAACCCCAGTTTTCTCAGCCAGTTCTCATAGCAGCGGTGTTCAAGCTCCCTTTCAAAGAACCTGTTTAAAGAATGCTTCTAATTAATTTAATTGTAGATTCCTTGTTAAGTTGAGAAGGAACATTTGGAAATTGAAATAACAAAAGTCAACAGCTCTCAGTTGTTTGATGAAAAATCAAATAACTGTTCCTAATAATTGTTTAATTTTCAGCTTTGTGGCACCTCAACAACTTGGTTTTAAGTTGAGAGAGAATAGGTTTAGACTGGATTTTAGGAAGAAGGTCTTCAATATGAGAGTGTAAGGACTCTGGAATAGGTTGCTCGGGTAGATTCTGGATGCCTCCCCTCTGGGGGTGTTCAAGGCCAGTTTGGATGAGGTTTTGAGCAGCCAAGTCTAGTTGAGAGGTGTCTCTATTCCTTGGTGGAGAGGTTGGAGTAGATGATCTCTGAAGTCCCTTCCAACCTAAGTGATTCTATGATTCTATAATTCTAATGTGTAATGTATAAAACCAGGACATAATTTCTTTATATGTTTGATCTGTTGCTTTCCTTAAGGAAAGATATTTTTGGAACAAAAAAAAATTAATTGTTATTCAATTACATAGTTTAGATTAATATAATAAAACACATAGTTTAAATTAAGAATTCTTAGTTATAGCCTACTGGTTTTTAATTAAAAAAGAAACAAACTACCAACCAACCAAAACAAAACAAAACAAAAACCAAATGAAAAAAAAAATATTATCATATAAGTCATTTAAAAAATATAAAACTTAAGCATGTTTGGAAAATAGATATCTGCCTCAGTACAATAAAAATCAGTCATTCTATATATTGGTACAAGTATTATATAACCACAGACAGCAAAAGCCTTTGTAAACATGGGTTACAGAGAGATGCAGACATAAAAGCATGAAAAGTGTATTACAGAGATCATATCCTCAGATGTGTGGTGCAGAGAACTCAAATGTCATTCTAAGACATAGCAGAAATTATCATCTCTGTATTATAGTTTATGTAATCAATTCCCAAGTCTTTGACAGCAGAATAACACATAGTGTGCTTGTAAAATGAACCATTTATGGAGCTCTCTTCAAAAAAACATCTCCAGGCAATGAAGTGGAAAGTTCACATCTGTCTTCAAGGGCAGAACTGGAAGCAGCTTCCAGTGTGCAGAAGTGATTTTTTTCTACATCAAAGCAGTTAAAATTAACTCCTCCAATAACCTGTACTGAATACAAATCATTAATGGATGGCATTGCTGATGTTGACCATGTTAGTGCAAAAATAAAGATGTATTTGCAATAACATTGAGTGTTTTAGGACAAAATTTTATCTATTAAACCGCAGAACAAATTGTGCTGAATAGATGAAGGCAGAGAAGAAATAAGTCTTGTTTTACATAACAGAATTCACCATAACAAAGTTCATAAACTGATTTTAAAAGAGCATGCGTAAATAAAACCAAGAAATTGGTCTAAGAGCTTAACAGTGGTATGTCCCTCAACGAGGCTAAGTGCTAGGTTCTTCACCTGTGCCACAAGAACTCCACGCAGTTCTAAAGGCTTCGGGAAGTGTGGTTGGAAAGTTGTCCAGCAGAAAGAGACTTGGCAGTTCTAATCAACAAGCAGCCAAACAAGAGCCAGAAGTCCCTGGTGGCAAAGCCACCAGCCAACAGCATCCTGTCTCGAATCAGCAATAGTGTGACCAGCAGGAGTAAGGAGGTGATTGTGCCCCTGTACTCAGCATTGGTGAGGCTGCACCTTGAGTACCGTTGTGTTCAGTTTTAGGCACCTTAATACAAGAGGGATATTGAGGTAGTAGGGCAGGTGAAAAGAAGAGCAAGTAAGCTGGTGAAGGGCCTAGAGAATGAAACTGAAGTCCACTTGTCTGAAGGAACTGGAACTGTATAGTTTGAGGAAGGGGAGGTTAAGGGGAGACCTTATCGCCCTCTACAACTACAATAGAAAGTAGGTGCTGATATCTTCTCATCAGTCATAGAACAAGAGGGAACAGCCTCAAGCTGCACGAGAGGAAGTTTAGGTTGGACAGTAGAAAACTGAAGGAGTGGTCAGGCATTGGAAGAGGCTGCCCAGAGATGTGGTTGAGTCACAATCCCTGGATGCATTTAAAGGTTGTTTAGATGTAGCACTTAGTGATATGATTTAGTGGTGAACTTGGTATGGTAGGGTTATTGGTTGACTAATGATCTCAAGGGTCTTTGCCAACCTGAGGGGCCTAGAACACAAACCCTATGAGGAGAGGATGAGGGAGATGGGGTTGTTTAGCCTGCAGAAGAGGAGGCTCAGGGGGGACCTCATTGCTGTCTACAACTACCTGAAGGGAGGTTGTAACCAGGTGGGGGTTGGTCTCTTCTCCCAGACAAGCAGCAGTAGAACAAGGGGACACAGTCTCAAGTTGTGCTGGGGGAGGTATAGGCTGGATGTTAGGAGGAAGTTCCTCACAGAGAGAGTGATTGGCATTGGAATGGGCTGCCCAGGGAGGTGGTGGAGTCACCATAACTGGAGGTGTTCAAGAAAAGACTGGATGAGGCACTTAGTGCCATGGTCTAGATGACTGGATAGGGCTGGGTGCTAGGTTGGACTGGATGATCTTGGAGGTCTTTTCCAACCTGGTTGATTCTATTCTATTCTATTCTATTCTATTCTATTCTATTCTATTCTATTCTATTCTATTCTATTCTATTCTATTCTATTCTATTCCAAACCAGAAAAACTTGACAATACAGAAGTTGAGGAAAACAGATCACACCACAGTTCAAGGTCTGATAAGACAAATGCTCGTGAACATCACTGCACATAACTGGGAAACCTGACTGCTGGAGAGCAAAGCACAACAAAACCCACACCATTTGGGGCATCCTCAAGTTAACAAGAAGAATGCTTTATTCTCATTCCATCAATAAAGATCCTGCTCAGAAAAAAAGCTGATTTTAAAAGGGGTAGGGCTGGGGAAGGAAGAGTACTTCTCTGTCTGCTATGGCTTCATTCTTCAATAAGTAATTCGTGTTACATAACAGCAGTGAGAGTGGTAACAACACACTTTTGAGAAATACACATTTCTGTAGGACTGGCTAATCTGTTTTCAGAGCTTGCTCTTTAAACCCAAAACACACTCTAGTAAGTTGTATTTTTGCTAGCTTGATTTGAAAAACATCTATTGTGAACCTGTTGTAAATGCTTGCTGTCTGACAAAACACAGGGTTGAAAATTGATGACCATATATAATCTTTCAAGGTTTCTTCTTAACACGAATCAGCTTTAATTAGTATGTTAGAAAATTAATCCATTCTATCAAAATGACTATTCAAAACATCTGCATTTGATAGAGCCTTTTCTGCAACTAATTAGGAAAACAACCCTCTGAGTTTCCAGAATTATTTGAAATAAGAATATATACCCCACACAATCAGAATAAAAAGACTGTAAGTAAATAAAATACTTGAAGAAGGCTTTAGAAAATAATAAAAATATATAGAATATCATTCAGTGTTTCAGAGTCAGGCTGCTTTTCTTAAACGCCACTCAACAATATAAATGTAACTTATATTTGCTGCCCCAAACCACGTACAACCTTTCCCAAGCAGATGAAGCTTCATTCTAATTGGTTTAAACACTCTCTATTTACCTGATGTGATTGGTTTGGGTGTTACTCACCCCCCCACACTTAAGAAAATCACCCAGACTAGACTCAGCTGATTTGGAAATTAAAGAATGAAGCTTCATATCTACAGCTTAGCAGAATATACACGCAGATATTTACAATCTATACAGCTATAGACAGAAACAGACAAGTTAAAAAGCAATACAGAAACACAACACCCCTCCCAGAAAACAGAGTCCACAAGAGGGGCTCCCAACCACCCTTCCACCTTTTCCCACCCCTCTACCTTACCCTAGACTTTGCTTTATGTTCAAGGTGAGTTTGGAGGATCGGCCAAGGGGGTTAGGAAGCAGAAGGATAAGTTAGACAGCAGGTCAGAGAGAGAAGTACAGCCCAAAGCCAGAGATCAAACTCTTATCTATGTTGGTGTTCTTTTTTCTTTATATATCTCAGGAAGCCTATGAGTGAAGTAGACATCACCACATTTTACAGCCTTTAATCTAATTCTTCTCACCAAAATATCCCAGCTAGGCTCAAACTAGCACACCTGAAAACTGTTGTGGTCTTGCATTGCCTTTATAACAAAGACAGGCAGCAAATATTTCTAAAATATCTTCCTGTGAAAAAACTGCACAACCACATCTTTATTAAGTGTATGCATTTCTAATGAGACAATAAGAGACATCTAAGACAACAAAAGAGCACTGTGCAATGGAGCAGACCAAAAGAACCTGGAAAATGTCACATGAGGGCAACAGGGAGGCTCCATTTTAGGGAACTCAGAGTATTGGTACATTTTTTGTGCTAACTTCTGTTCTCACTACAGCTTGGCAATTTTCACCAGAACTAATTAAGTTTGTATTTTTTTCTGTTCTCGTTACAATCTAGGTGACTAAAATGCTTTATAAATTTGCCATTTCCTATTTCCTCACCTGTTTACAACCATTTGTACAACAATAAATATCAGCATTGATGGCTTGTGGACAGATCCACTAGATAAGTAAGCAGCATCTGACCTTAATCTCACATTTAACTGGTGAGATTTACAAGTGTCATCAGTAAAACCAAGACCTTTGCAAATCTGTGCAAATATTCTGTCAGATGCAAATAAACATGAGACCAGTCTAGAGTTCAGATAAAAAAAACCCAGAAAACTTGATCACAGGATTACAGAATGTTAGAGGTTGGAAGGGACCTCCAGAGATCATTGAGTCCAATCCCCTTGCCAAAAGCAGGATCACCTAGGGTAGTCCACACGGGAATGCATAAAGAACATTCCTCATTTTGGAATAAGACTGTTACTAAGGCCTTTTTCAAATTGTAATGCAATTATTTCCACATGAAAAGATCACTAGATGCTAAATATCTTCATAAAGTAAGAGCATTTGCTGACTTATGCAATACACATCTTTAACAGAAGTACAGTGATGACTGTAGTCACACTCAAGAACTGTTGATGTATTTCAATGTACATCAGTAATTGCTATTGGGAAAAAAAAAAGTCAATAAAATATGTCAGGCATCTTGAAGTTATGTGTTTCCCGTAACACTCATGTGAATAGTGAAAGAATCATTATGATTTAAAGTAGGTCTGTTAAAGTTGATCCTAAGCAGACCACTTAAAATTAAGATTCAGGATGTCATAAGATAATTTAATTGTTTCCTCTGCAGAACCTGTCGAAAATAAGGTATAAACTGCAGAATCATCAATAACTGTTCCTCAAATACAGAATCCTTTAACTGAAGCAAATTAAATCTGTTCAGCCCATTGTGGCTGAAGAGAACATCTGAAATGCTTAGAGTATTCATATATATGTTTGTTTAAACACCAACTTTGAGTTCTTAAGTTTGAGGCCCTAGTATTCACTGCAAAATCCACCCAGCCTTGATACAAAATGAAAGGCTCTATTTTTATGCCCAGAGTCACTATAACCTTAATTGGAATAGGCTATTTTTTTTTATAGTTAATTCATCAGATTGAAAAGATGATGGGGAAAAAAAAATAACATGAAAGTCCTCTATAGGCAATCTTTGAAGGCTACTCAGCCTCCCTTCTGGAAAACCCCCCAAAAAACACAAAGAATCACAGAACAGTAAGCCTACCTTCTACTTTTCAAGTATATGAACACCATCTCAGCTAAAAGAGTTGGAACAGATGTCAGTGGCACACTAATCACACCTGACTATATTTGTGCTATTTACCCTAAATTAATTTTACAGAGCCTGAAAAGAAACACACACCTGAGTATGTGAATCATCTTATTCATCTGTCTTAAAATTAGATACAGCACAGGACTAAAACATTTTAAGGGGAAAATATGAGACATTAAATGTGTACCCTGCTGATCCATTATAACATTTTATCTCAAGAGAGGTATAAGTTCTATTGTTTTGTGCCATCAGTCTTCCTTATGGGCAGATCTCCATGGCCACATTACAAATGAATGAGTTGGGGTCTGTTCTCTGTCACTGAGGTCAAGTAATGAGCAGAGCTCCTGGCTTCAATAGCCCTTCCCCCCCTTCCCCAAGAAATACATTTCAGCCAGAACCAGAATGACTTCATCCAGACTGTCAAGAATATTTCAGATGCTATTATACAAATTATAAGCATTAATTGTCTGAATTTTGCAAAGTTAGTCCATTCTAAATATATGCCATGGAGTATTCTGGTGACCAACACCTCCAGCCCAGTGCTTGTTCCACAACTCATAATTAAGTTACTAATAGATCATACTGCTTATGGTCTCATCATATCCACTATGTTGAGAGAAAACATTGCTTCAATAGAGGTCGAATCATAGAATCATAGAATCAACCAGGTTGGAAGAGACCTCCAAGATCATCCAGTCCAACCTAGCACCCAGCCCTAGCCACTCAACTAGACCATGGCACTAAGTGCCTCATCCAGGCTTTTCTTGAACACCCCCAGGGACGGTGACTCCACCACCTCCCTGGGCAGGCCATTCCAATGCCAATCACTCTCTCTGGCAAGAACTTCCTCCTAACATCCAGCCTATACTTCCCCTGGCACAACTTGAGACTGTGCCCCCTTGTTCTGATGATGGTTGTCTGGGAGAAGAGACCACCTCCCACCTGGCTACAGCCTCCCTTCAGGTAGTTGTAGACAGCAATGAGGTCACCCCTAAGCCTCCTCTTCTCTAGGCTAAGCAACCCCAGCTCCCTCAACACATTTTTGTACTATTTCATTGAATATTTTAACTTATTCAGGAGGAACTCAAAACTGACTTACTTCTGACCAGCTTCAGCAGTTTAGTTGAAAATCAAAACAAACAGATTGCCTTTTCTAATCAAAGAATAAATTTTACTTCTGAATGGACACTATAAATGAATGAATTCACTTAATATTTTATTTCCCACAAATTAATGCTAAGCTCTAAACCAGAACAAGGTACATGATTCACAGAACCTCTCTTAAAAGAGTGTAGTTTGGTCATTACCCACAATTTGCTAATTATCCCATGTAATAAAATGGGATGTAATTACAGGCATAGAATCTCAGATAACTACGTTGAGTTGGTAGAAGAACAAACATGAAAAGTTTCTTGCAAGTTCTATATATGTTTATCTGAAGAAAAATATTTTTGCAGCAGATGGGATACAAATACCTTCTAGCTCTCCCCTTCAGAAATAAAGTTCTTTTTCTAGTGAAGAGATATCTGTGTCTGAAGGAGCGTATGCATATGTAAGTACGTGATGTATTTGTTGGTTATCTAACAAAAAGTCCAATTAGACACAAACTAGACCCTCAGTTTTCAAGAAGGACACAGAAACAGCTGGATAGAAGTGGAGAAAATCTTATTCTTGTACCAAATTGCTGGTTACAGACTATGCATAGTCCCCCGTGAGGTTAAATGATGTTTTTCCAAGCACTGTTGTCAAGTCCATTTTTAATGTTAAAAGTGAACAAAATTTGAGGGGTCATATATGTAAGATATAGCAATTGGTATATTTTTTTCACTTAGTTTGCTTTAGGAAAAAAAAACCAAAACAACCCACAAAACCAAAATCTATAGATTGCTTCTATTTTTTATATAACCTGAAGTCACAAAGTCTTCATTGAGTTATATCTATACTCTCTCTGTAATGGAATGAATTGAAAATGATACATTTGTGACCCTGGTAAAATTCTCTATACCATTAAAAATAAGGAAAAAAATAGAAAGAGGCACTACACAGTTCTGAGGAGGCTTGAAAATATTAAATTTCTCTATGAAATGGACTATCTTGGGAAAAAAATAATAAAATCTATAGCTACATGGAAAACAATGGTCTCTTTTCCCAGGCAACCACCAATAGAACAAGGGGACACAGTCTCAAGTTGTGCCAGGGGAAGTATAGGCTGGATGTTAGGAGGAAGTTGTTCCCAAGAGAGTGATTTGCCATTGGAATGGGCTGCCCAGGGAGGTGGCGGAGTCACCGTCCCTGGAGGTGTTCAAGAAAAGCCTGGATGAGGCACTTAGTGCCATGGTCTAGTTGATTGGATAGGGCTGGGTGATAGGTTTGGACTGGATGATCTTGGAGGTCTCTTCCAACCTGGTTGATTCTATGATTCAATTAAACATATTGTTGTGAATTTGTTTAGAAATAATGCTGTCAGTTATGACAGAAGCTAACAATGTTAATCATTTATACAAATTAAACATTTTAAAAATTGAAATTCAAGTCATTCACTCTGGACTTCACAAAAAAATGTGAGGAATAAACCTTTGCTTGAAAAGACAGGTAAAGAATAAATATGAAACTGACTGTTCTAAAGAGTTCCAGAGCCTCTGACATGGGAATATTTCATAAATGTCAAGGATAGTAAAGATAGTAAAGAACAAATCTCCTGCCCAGCTCCAATATGAATTTGTCTCTCAGGTCTGAAATTTGAAATATTTTTGTTCCTATGGAACAGTTTTTATAATTACTACCACGACATAATCTCTCTTGTTCAGACAGCATTCAGAAAACATTAACTCACTTCCACTCTACAGAACTTATTTGATGTTTATTTAAGCAGTTGATTTAATTCAGCAACATTTCCATTAAATGCCTTAGACAATCTCCCTCACTGAAATGCACAGAAACCAAGAGGACAAAAACAGTGAGAGGAAAAGTGCACTAACAATTTTCATTCCCAGAGTGCCATGAAAGACGGTGATTAATCTGTCTGATGTGACAGCCAGTGTGCAAAGAAATGATTGCTTAACATTGATAGAAACTGTCAACAAATAGGACACTTAAGTAATCTTTTAATGGTGCTCAGAAATCAACTGATTAAATCACTGCATGGGAATGGAAAACGTGTATGTCCACATAAAGAAACGTAGCTTCGTGTGCATTGCTCTTTTGGGGAGCAAAATGCCTTGCAAACAGTGTAATCATATTGCCAGAATATGAACAAACTGTAAACACAGAAGGGTAAGATATCACCTTTTGCTGCAGGAAGTCTTTTTTACTTAAAAGCATACGGAAATGCAGTCTCTAAACTCTAAAGAAACTGTACTGCATGTGAGGCCTTACTCTGCTTACAACCACACCTGTGTCCAACATTGTGTATAAACTGCAGTATCAAAGACACCAAGAAGGGATGGGAAGACATGAGCCAGTATCTACAGGAGATCTGTACCTTCTTGCTATCAAGATAGGAGCAAAGAATGATACTCTAACATGCCAGAAATGACATCAGGTATCTGTGCTTAGCTGCCTGAATCCTAGACTAGTTCTCTGAGTTTACATTACGGAGGACTCACACTAAAATGGATTCCTAAGTGATATCTGTCTAGCTTACCTCCCTCTTTAAGTTCCATTACATGGACTGACTGGATCTTCACTTACTGTAATGGGAGGCTGGATGCCTAGTTTTAGGCTATTAAATTTAGAAACAGTAATCTTTAACCAAATCCTACCCAGATTCAAGCCTAACAGCGAGCATCAGGAAGAGAAAAGGAAAACTCAAATCCAACTTCCTAAGTTTCTGCCAATTCTTCATTGAACTTTGTACTAAAAAACGTGTATACACTGTATTGTACTAAAAAATGTGCATACAGCCTATGATTTCAAACTCATTCTCAATGCTAAATAGAAAATCATAATAAAGCAAGAAATTCAAAGGTTCAAAGATAATTAAAATACAAATAAAAACAAGTCAGCAGTGTTGCCACAACTGATAACAGATAATATGTGGCAGATTTAAAATGCAATCTCACAAGTCAGTATTCTTTGGTCTAAAAAGTAGTTAAAATTCCTCTTCAATTTCTGATAATAAAGAAGTAGAAAAATTGTTAGAAACATCATAAGTTATAGAATAAAACTCCTACAAATATTTTCATACAAATATTCACATGCTTGAGCAAACACAATCACAATATGGTGCTTAACAAACATGCAGTCATTAGATAAGCTCCTGGAAAAATCAGCATGTACATTTTCAGCCCATTCCATTGCAAATTAAACCACAATATTTTAGTCTGATTACATTACTTCTACCTATGCTTAGTCTAACACATTTTAATACAAAATTAATCTAGGCTGAGTATCAGAGAATATTAGGAATTGGAAATTACCTCCAGAGATTATCCAGTCCAACTCTCCTGCCAAAATAGGATCACCTAGGGCAAGCAGTACAGGAATGAATCCAGGAGGCTTCTGAAAGTCCCCAGAGGAGGCTTCGCAACCTCTCTCAGTAGCCCAGTCCAATGCTCCATCACCCTCACTGCTAAAAAGTGTCTCCTGGTGCTGAGGTGGAACCTGCTGTGTTCCAGCTTGTACTCAATGCTCCTTGTCCTATCACTGGGCATGACTGAAAAGAGACTGGCACATTTATCTTGACACCCATCCTTCAGATATTTATAGACATTGATCAGATCCCCTCTCAGCCCTCTCAAGATTAAACAACCACAGGTCTCTTAAGTCTTTTTTCCATAGCAGAGATGTTCAAGTCCCCTAATCATCCTCATGTCTCTTCATTGGACTCTCTCCAGAAGATCCCTGTCTCCCTTGAACTGGGGAGCCCAAAACTGGATACAGTGTTTCAGGTGTGGTCTCATCAGGGCAGAATAGACAGGAAGGAGAACCTCCCTAGACCTCTTGTACACTTTTCTTAATGCACCCCAGGATGCCGTTGGCCCTCTTGGCTACAAAGGCATATTGCCACCCCATGGATAACTTGCTGTCCACCAGGACTCCAAGGTCCTTCTCCACGGAGCTGCTTTCCAGCAGGACAACCCAAACCAATTACTGCATCTTAGCTTCCAAAGTAGCTACAACATCCAACTAAATGACCCTTTCTATTCAGCCTGAGTCTTAAAACACGTTGTACATTCATAATTTATGTCACAGTTGTAAAAGTTAAAGCTGTCTTATTGTGATTTAATGCTGTTTACATGGCACAAACTAACTCATTAAAATCTAATACTGATTTCTTTGCAACCATTTAATAGTGGACACTTAACAAGGGTAGATACTACAGCTCAACTGGCCAGTAGTTTGCATAACAGCTACAATTCAACTTATATCTAGTCATGTAATTGAGTACACTTTAGAACTTACTCCAAAGTAACTTAAATCTTTCACAAAACAATTAGTTGAAACAAACTGATCACAAATTGGCCAAGTTAAATAATATAATTAAATAGAAGAAATATGTCATGCTGCATCAAAAACATTGTTCTGTGATGAAACTGTCATCTAATGTTTATGAGCTGTAGTAGCAAGACTTAGTTGTCAAGCTCTTTGCTTACTTATAGCTACTAAGCCTAGGTGACTTAGGACCAAGACAGACTTTTTTGTGCCTAGTTGACATTCTAGGTCATAAAACTGTTTCAAAAACAACAGCAAGGAGCACTGGCAATAAACTTTGTCAACATATACAAGCAACAGAGAAGTCCATTTTATATGTATAAAGGGGTTTCTTTTGGCATTTCAGCATCAACAGATGTCATGAGGTAAGGAAGCATGTGGCACCAATGTGGCAATTCTATCTTAGAGCAGACAGAGCTTTTTTAACTGCCTAAGCCCACATTCACTTGGCACCTGTGATCTAGCATAATGGTCTGACAAACTTCTAAGCAGGAACTCTGCCATGATAACAGATGGGTAAAAGTATAGGCAGCAATAGGAGCATGTACCAGCATCCAGTGTATTTACTGAGACTTGGAAAATCTAGCCAGGAATGACTCAAGTGACTGCAATAAAAGGCTATGCCCAAGATGTCTTGCCAACAGTAATGCAGCTCTTGAGTCAGTAGCATTTCAAAGTACAGCTATTTTGCCTTTTCTGAGTTATAAGTAACAAAATAGGAAAATGCTAAATACAGGAGACATTGGGTTTTCAGTCTTATCTGACATGAAGGTGTCTGTCTTTATAGGCATTGAGCAAGCACTCTCAATTCTGGCATATCTAGGACTACAAAAGTAGCGATGTTTTATCAGCACTTTAGTCATCAGTGTAATTGCTGAGCTTGCCCTTGCTGAGCTACAGATGAGGAAGGCAGGTTGCTATTTTCAGAATTCTATGAAGAGATATTTGTGTCTCTTCACAAAGAGGTTTTCCACCCCATTATGTAGAGGCTTTTCAGACTAGCAGGAGGAAGTCTCTAATAGCTCCTGTGAGCCACAACTGGCTGGAATGTCAATACGGTAAAGGGTTTTCTAATCAGATTTTCAGAGTCTGGTCACAGAAGACTGTTAAGAGAAAATGTTCCTGGTTCTTACACTCAAGTTTCACAGGTTAAATTGAACAGGACTGTATCTAGACAAAGATTAAATGAATAAACAAAAAAGAACCCAAACAAAACATCTCCTCAGCAATGTCTGCTCAGAGGATAGGCAGCTGTGAGGCTCTCTCTGCACAAGGAAACTGCTTTGCTCCTCCCAAATGCAGATCACTTTTCCATGGTAGGAAGGAAACCAGGAAGCTAATCTCATTCCACAGTCATCAGATTGACAGCACTATATGACAAATACTGGGAAAGAAATCTGCCCTGGAAACAGAATTTGCAGGAAAAAAATTGTGTGTGCCTCATCATACAATGCAGGTAGAATTAAGTTCCTAATAAACCATAACCAGAACTGTACTATGCAATAAAATGGAGAGGTATGGCACAGAGTAAGGAAGAGCAAAAGAGCTATTAAAACTCTTGTGCCATGTCCCAAAGAACATACAGAATAATTACTAATTTGCCTTCCAGAAACTGATTATGGTACAGCAGAAGCTCACAGTTTCTTGTAACTTCACTTGACTGCCAGGATTTCACAAACATCATGGAGAATGGCTTTGCAACTACATCAGCCCATTCCTTCAGAAGTCTGGGATGTATCTCGTCAGGTCCCACAAATTTATGTATGGTCAGGTTCCTCAGAGAGTCCTAAGCTTCCCATATAAGATTACTCAATACATTAAGAAAAAAAATCAGTAAGATTCTGCTATATTACTTACAAGCAGTAAGAGCAGAGCTCACAGGAAGGACTACCACTGCCTGTGAAGTAATATTATAAGTGAACACATCATTAAAGAGACACAGAGCAATTACAATTGGACTGGATGATCTTGGAGGTCTCTTCCAACCTGGTTGATTCTATGATACACATGATACCAGCTGAAAAAACAGGTAGCAAGCCCCGTAGCTTTCTAGAAAGGTTACATGCTCCACTGTAGTTTGGAAAAGAGCAAGATCAGACAGAGAATCTGTGTGAAAATTAAGAGTGTCTCTGCTGCTTTCCAATAAGGTTTCTGGTAAATTCAGGTCGATTAACAGAAGTTCTGCCACTCTGTGGAAACTTCTAGGGATTATATTAGCCAAGAATATCTGCCATGGACAGCAGTTTATGATGCTCAGGTATTCAATCTGTGTCTGCAGGCTAGTAGCATCCACCAAGCATTACAAAACCATGTGTTAGGTGAGATATAGCTGCAATACCTAGGAGCAACCTTCATGCAGAAAGGGCTATTTGGCCGTGAAGGACTGCATCAAGGTTTCTGTGCTGCATGAAAGGCTCCAGATCCAGAGGCAGCTGCTAGTTCAGTGAAACATATGCAGAACTGGAGACTTTAGGGATTCCTTATAAAGCAGGACTGTTTATGAAAATGTATTCTGCTGCTTAAAGAAAACAAGGCATTAATATGATTGCAAGTCATTAATAAGATCAACGCTGTCTTTCCTTTTTTTCTAGTGATTACAAACTCTAACCCAAGCACTTTCATTTTGAGCATAATACATGAGGCTAATGCTGAGCAGAGAAAAAAAAAGTTGGCATTGTCTCACTTTTGTAACTCTGGGATCCTTTCCTGGATATTAATCTGATAATGGCTCAGTAAATTCTTCTTTCCTTCACCTGATGACAGCTTCAGAAAGCTAGTGCTTGTGTCCTGCAGGAAATCTGAAAAGATGCCCTAAGGACATATAAAATGTCTAATCTCTATATATAGGTTCAAGCAGATTCTGGAATTTGCAACTGCAGGCAGCCCTGCAGGCACCTTGTCTTCTGCAGTTATATGTCATAGGGGTACTACTCACATCTGGCATGATTAACAAATCTCTGTCCTAAGAAACTTTTTTTTTTAAAACCTTTTCTTCATTCCCTAGATCCTATGACACAGAAATGGTTGGTGCATAAAAATCAAATTCTTTTGATTTTGATGTATTTTTCATCATCAGTGGCAAGCAGGTGTTTCATATGTTCTCGATACTTACTCACTAGTTGATTTGGAATAGATTGTCATAGAGTTGCATAGGCTGGCAGATCATTTAGCTCATCTAGTCCAACCAAGGTTCCTAGCCCTTTATCATTCATAGAGTTCACAGAGCTTCAGCACACACAAAGGTGGGATAACAGTCACATGTTGGTGGCCTTCAATATTGTATGAGTCCAAATCTTTGTATTTCAGTTCCATAATTTTAAGAGATTCAATCTTTTGGGTAGTGGAGGAGATTTTGCTCTAAGATTTATTCTATCCAACTAGAAGACATTTTAATAGGTCTCTCTTTTCCTATTTTACTATCTCAGTCATCTCCCATGGATGTACAAGATGAAGCAAGTCTCCATATAGAATCTGTGAGGGGGTGGAGACAGTCAGAAGGCTGTGGAGTGATCAAGTATGGGTGTTCAGTACTATCACAAAGGGCAATAACCATAGGCTGACAGGTTTTCAGTCTTGAAAGAAAAGATGGGCTGACCCACACTCCTGTCTCCTCCTCTGTCACTGAATTCAAAGAATGGCATTACTTGGGACAAGCAAGAAGTTACAGATTTGGGCTTCTTTACTTATTTATTGAGTATAGATCATTTAAGCAACTGAAGCTGAGCTCTACATGACATCAGAGTCAATACTGGAACATCAGCAGAGGCCTAAGCACTAGCATAGGCCCTTAAGATCACCAAAAGAATCTGTTTTGTGACTTACTACATATCTCAAGCTATAGAGCAGGGACACTAATACTCTTCACCAAACATTCTCCTCCCACTTTCCTCTCTGTAAGGAACCAATCTCAAAGAGTCATCACAATCCCCTTTCATTGTTGCAAAACTTAGTCTAGGAACTAAGTGCATATGTCAGTCTTTGATCTCAACGAGTTTTTCACAGATGCCTCCAGTGAAGGTGAAGCTAATTGGTTAAGATACTTTAATAATTACAGGTAGACTATAAACACTTTGCAAAGTATTAGTATTAGCAAAGACTTCCCTAATTTATTTGCAGGCAGTATAATAAACATATGCATGAACCTCTGAAGTCTCAAATGAGATGCCACTGGAATTCCAGAAACATTACTTCTGATTAAATCAATCTTGTTAGAAATACAGGCTTTGGAGAGAGGTCAAGATGGCTAACTTGGGCAGAAGGCAACAATGAGGATTTTTTTCACAACAACTGCTTGATTTGAAAATAAAGAATGCCATTAAATGGAAATACATGCTAACCCTTAACTGAAGTAATGATACACCATCAGCAAGTTTGCAGATGACACCAAGTTGAGAGTATGTGTCTGTTAGAAGGCAGGAGGGCTCTGCTGAGGGACCAGATGCATAGATGTCCAAGTGCAGGGTTCTGCACTTTGGCCACATCAAACCCATGCAGTGCTACAGCCTGGGGACAGAGTGGCTGGAGAACAGCCAGGCAGAAAGGGACCTGGGGGTACTGGTCAACAGCCCACTGAACATGAGCCAGCAGTGTGCCCACGTGGCCAAGAGAGCCAGTGGCATCCTGGCCTGTATCAGGAACAGTGTGGCCAGTAGGACAAGGGAGGTTATGCTTCCCCTGTACTCAGCACTGGTCAGGCCACACCTTGAGTACTGCATCCAGTTCTGGGCCCCTCAATTTAAGAAAGATGTTGAGGTTCTTGAACGTGTCCAGAGAAGAGCAATAAGGCTGGTGAGTGGGCTGGAACACAAACCCTATGAGGAGCAGCTGAAGTAGTTGGGGTTGCTAAGCCTGGAGAAGAGGAGGCTCAAAGGAGACCTTATAGCTGTCTACAGTTACCTGAAGGGAGGCTGTAGCCAAATGGGAGTTGGCCTCTTCTCCCAGGAAACCAGCAATAGAACAAGGGGACACAGTCTCAAGTTGTGCTGGGGTAAGTATAGGCTGGATGTTAGGAGGAAGTTCTTGCCAGAGAGAGTGATTTGCCATTGGAATGGGCTGCCCAGGGAGGTGGTGGAGGCACCGCCCCTGGAGGTGTTCAAGAAAAGCCTGGATGAGGCACTTAGTGCCATGGTCTAATTGACTGGCTAGGGCTGGGTGCTAGGTTGGACTGGATGATCTTGGAGGTCTCTTTCAACCTGGTTGATTCTATGATTCTATGAATTCTGTGATTCTGTGAATACACTTTCTATTGATTTGTTGACATAATTACCATCAGCTTGTCAGCTATTCAACACTCTTTGGCTGAAATATTTCTACCAAAATTGATACAGATAAAAAGTTTGATGTTCCCATGTGAAGTTTTCCAGGAGTAGTACTTTAGTTGCATGGAAAAATAGAATGAGGAAATTTGATACATTAAATAAAATGGCTATCAGACCGCAGATGACTGGGGTAGCCTGTTATAGAGAATACTGAAGTAAAAGAAATAATTCATGCAACACTCAGTATCAGATTATCTCATTAATTTGAAGAGCTAACCAAGGTTGAAGAAACTTAGCATTATCTATGGTTACACTGCCTAAAAACACTCGGTTACAGCTGGAAATCATAACATAATAAACCAAGAAATTATGGTGGCAAGTCATCAGAGAGAACAAAATTTTTCGTTGGCTTATGTTTGTCTTTTTTTCTGACAGCAGATGGGATTAAGACCACTTCATTGCTGTGACTTTGATTTGGTCTTAAGAGGCAACTTCTGCATCCTTAAATTTAGCATTCTGTATACTGAAGCATATGCTACACTGCCCACAAGACATAATTAACCTAAAATATACACAGTTCTTAATCAGTGCTCACTTAGGCTTTCACTAGACAGAAATCATTATTGGATATTACATACAATTTGGAGCAAAATACTGCTTCTGAAGAGGACCAGATGTTCTTTTCTACAGCTACTGCTTCAGTTTAACTGCATATAAATACCCTACTCTCTGAAGCAAGCATTTCAAAACCCAGTAAGAAAGGGTTACAGCCACCCTGCCAGCTACCTGGATAGAGAGATAAATCCAAGGTAAACGGAAGAGAAGAAAACTCCCTTGTGACTTCCTCTGGAACCTGTATAATAGTTTTTTTTCTACCTAACTCCAGATCACCAAAAAGTAAAAGCATATTCTGCTCAAGCACCCCATTTTCTTCTGCTCAGAACTCGAGGCAAAGTTCTTAGACATCAGCAGTACTCCTCATGTTTTCCACACATATATAAGCATTACATCAAAGTACTATGGTGGAACAGAAATGCATGTTTTACTGCTTGAAAAGGGAGTGGGAGAAAGAGAAGGCCATGATATCTGCTGATTTTTCCAGGTCTTATCAATTAAAAGGAAAAATAAAAAATAAACATCTCATTGTATATACTACAGCAATAAATCTCAGGCACAGAAATACATACGGACACATTGACAGACAGTATCACCTTCTCAGCCACAACAGGATATTTGAATTAATCATGATTTTGAAGGTTCTGCCATATATTACTTGAACTGCATTGGCATGAGACCTTTGTAGCCAAGAAGACGTGAGTTTAGAGAAGCTCTTCTTGAAGTTTGAGCATTTGCAAAGAATTTCTTCATGTGGTTTCTATAATATGAAGCCCCTTATTAATGCTTTTGATACCTCTGGCATGCAGAAGTTACTCAGGTTTGAGGGCTTTTTATTCCATTTTAATGATGAAAGTGTTGGTCTTGAATATAACAATATTTTCCACAACTGCTTAAATCTGTTCTAGTTTTTTTTCTTTAGAATGGCTTTGGTTGGAAGGGACCTTAGAGATTATCTACTCCAAGCTCCCGATCATGGGCAGGGACACCTCTCAATTAGACACGGCTGCTCAAGGCTCCATCCAACCTGACCATGAACACTCCCAGAAAGGAGGTATCCATAGCTTCCCGAGCAATCAAATCCAGAATCTCATCACCCTTGTATTGAAGAATGATGAGGCTCGGTGAGGTCTTGAGCAGCCAAGCCCAGTTGAGAGGCATCCCTGCCTGTGGCAGGCAGGTTGGAGTAGATGACTTCTAAGGTTCCTTCCAATCTAAGCTACTCTATGATTCTATGCAAAACTCTGAGCTTAATCCAGCTCCTTAAGCAGTTCTAAACATATATATTTAAACACACACACATATATATACATATATATATACACCCTTAAAAACGATTGCTAAATTATTGAGGTAAGGAATTTTTGTAGCCATCAGAACTCTGTTTTCCCACTATTATAACATCTTTGTAGACAGATTATTTTTTTTCCTAATATTAAAATCAGAAAATGTACCAGTCCCTACGGCAATAAACTGGATTTCTCTAGAATGGCCTTTCACATATTGGATGACAGTTTTTGTGTCTTCTGACAGTCTTCTCTGCTTTTGTAGAGTAATCAAGCCTAATTATTATTTTTTTTCTTTTCCATAGGCTGTTCTTGTTATTCACAACTGCACTATCTCTCTGTTCTGTATCTTTCTTGAAGCAGATGTGCTCAAAAGAGGGACACAAAATTCTAGCTGAGATTTTAATAGCAGTGAATGCAGATGAGATAATAGCCTCTTTTACAAGAAGACTATTTAGCCTGTTTGTTTAGCAAAGTTAGATTTGCCTCCTTTGAAACCACAACCCATTGTTAATCTGCATAGAATTCATGATACATTATAACCTTTGGACTTTTCCTACCTTACTGGTGCCTAGCAATTTTCTTTTTCATGTATTTGTTATATTTCTACTTACAGAAAGTAGAGTTTTGTCCTTGTCTTTACTGAGTTTATCTTGTTTGGTTTAGATATCATCCCAATTGTAGCTGCATTAGGAATTCTAACCCTGCACTTCAAAGTATTTGAAATTCTTCCTAGTCTTATTTCATCTTGATTTTCACACCTGTACCCTCTTTGTCAATGTCAGTAATGAAAATACTGAGATCTCACTGAAAGTATCACAGGCTATAAATTATGCTGCTGCTGCTTCTTTAGTCTTGTGGGACTTTTTCTGTCCTCTGTAAAGCCTCAGAATCATCACATACAGGTCAAAGGCTATTTTAGATGGATCTTCAAGTATTCTCAGCAAATGTTTCACCATTCACCTTCCCCTAATATTCTCCAGTCCATTCTAGCCTTACTTATACCAAAAAAGTAGCTTTAAATAAATAAACAACATTAATAATCAGAGAAATAATGTGATTAAGCTGCTGTTTACCATACTTGTAGAAATGACAATGAGAATAATCACAGAATCAGTCAGGGTTGGAAGGGACCACAAGGATCCTCTAGTTCAAACTCCCTTGCCATAGGCAGGGACACTCCACCCCAGATCAGGCTGGCCAGAGCCACATCCAGCCTGGCCATAAACACCTCCAGGGATGCCACAGATTGCTCAATAAACACCAGAGTGGCAATTCCATATCTCTCCATTTTGGTGATTTCCAGGAAGCCTAATGACTGCTTATTCCTCACTCTTCCTTCCTCAGAAAACTCCATACTTACAGACCTCTTGATTGTGGGTTGTGGTTTAACCTGTATTTCTCTGGAGAAGGTACCAACACAAAAAGCCTCTTGACTTCTCATACATGTACTCAAAATTTTCTGAAAACAGATGGGAACTTGACTAAGGAACTAATATGGCAAAAATAATTTATTTGTCAGGCTTGATTTTTACTAGGATTGAGGAAATTCTCCAAGTCATCTCACGACCACACTAATAGCTGGGCTAATACAATTTGAAGGGTGGAAATGGGACAGGAGTGAGCAACAGTGAGCAAATGCCACTTAAATCACTGTAAATAACATTGCTGTCAAATATAAAACCTTTCCCTTGCTTAGCAATTCATTACTTGAAATGATACATCACAAGAACTTCACTTTATCCAGCCAAGACTCCTTCATAGCCACTGGAGAAAAACAGGTATTACTAAGTCACAATTTTTAACACTGAAAAAGAGGCATGTAGAAAATGCCAAACTAATGCATCCTAAAAGTACCTTGATATTTCTATAGTGACTGATCTGATCTAAAGTGGTTTTGCAGCGGATGTGTTTGTGGTAGTGTCTGCATTAGCAAATTGCCTTCTCAGTTTGAAAAAAGACTACCAGAGGTTGTACTGCAGTTCTGACTCAAAGCATCCAGACAATAAATAAAACATACTCAAAAAAAAAAAAATCACAAATCCACAAGATTATTCTGGCAACCTTAAACTAATATGACATTCATATGGATGTAGTGCCAGAACCTTCCAAGTTCACATGGCTTTCATAGAATCATAGAATGCTTTAGGATGGAAAGGACCTTGAAGATATCTGTTTTCAATCCCTCTCTCATGGCCAGGGACACCTGCCACTAGTCCAGGCTGCTCAAGGCCTCATCTGACTTGGCCTCGAACACTTCCAGGCAGGGGTCATTCACAACTTCCTTGGGCAATCTGTTCCAGTATCACTGCAAAGAATTTCTTCCTTATATCCAGTCTAAATCTACTCTCCTCAAGCTTCAATACATTCCCCCTCATTCTCAAGCCCTTGTAAAAAGTCCCTTCTCACCTTTCTTGTAACCCCTTCATGTACCAGAAGGCTGCTCTAAGGTTTCCCCCAGAGCCTTTTTAATTCCAGGCTGAACAGCCCCAACTCTCTGAGCCTGTCCCCATAGGTAAGGTGCTGCAGCCTTCTGATGATCTTCATGGCCCTGCTCCAGCAGCTTCATGTCTCTCATGCTGGGAGGCACCAGAACTGGATGCAGTACTCTATGTAGGGTTTCACAAGAATGAAGAAGAGGGAAGAATCACCTCACTCATCCTGCTGGTCACACTTCCTTTGATGCCGCCCAGAACATGGTTACTTTCTGAGCTGCAAGTTCACAGTGCTGGTTCATATGAAGGTTTTCATCAACCAACACAATTTTGTCTGAAGTTTTCTCTGATGTTTGGTTGTTGTGGTAGGCCTGATAGGCTCAAAATAGGTTTACACATGTCCTGCCTTGCCTAGGCATGTTCTTCTGCTCCACCAGAGAGGCAAGTGAGGGAAGAGGAGACAAAAGAATCTGTAGCCACTGAGTCTGGCCTGCCCAGGGTCCTGTGGTAAACAAGGTATGCACACTTAGCTTGTGCCTGCCTAGTGCAAGGCCTGTGCTTTTCCCAAATTAGGGAAAAGTGAGCTGTGGCTTTGCCTAATAAGGTAAGGTTTGGCTAACTGCCATCCTGATTGGCTATTCTGTGTCCAAAGTACAATTAATCTCAGCCTACATTGATAAAAGAAGATACACAGGTGAATAACCTGCTTTGCTTCCCTGCTTTTGCTCTCTGCTGTGCTCAGCTGTGCTCTGCCGCTGCCTGCTGCAATTGCCTACTGCCTTATTGTTTGCTGGTAAACTCCACTGCCGTGAGGTACCAGGAGCAGACTCTGGATGCCTGCATGCGATTGGCCTGTGTGGTCAGCTTGACATCGTGCTGAGACTGCACACATCCTGCCTCTGCACCTGAAAGCCCTTCATAGAATAAGCCAGGAGACAAGGTCAGAGATTGTCTCTTCTTTCTCCAGAAGCCAGGAAGATTCAAGTCTCAAGTCTGACAAGACAGAGTCCACTGAAAGCATTTGGGCACTGTCAGGACTGTGACTACCCCCCCATGAGTTGGGTAATAATAATTTGTGAGTAAATGCTTAAAAGCCTCTTTGTAATTCTCCATTGCCTTCTGCCATAGAGCAGAATGAGCTTGAGCCCATCTACAGGGCAAGTGGCATATTGACTGAAAGTGATATTTGACCACAGGAATCTTCTCTTCCAGTTCAATTAAAGTTTATATATTTTGCTGGTTATTACTAGATCCAGATATTATCCATAGAATGCTTCCATGACCATGTAAGAACAAAAATATTATTAAAATCAGTGGTCAGGGGTGGCAAGAGTTCTGAATAAACAATATTAATTTTGGAAAAAATATCATCTTGCATCAATTAATTTCCCCTCTGTGACATTGGTATCACCAAAAACTTTCTTTATTTCTTCAGTCACTGGTGACATTATTTTAAAATCTCATTGATTTATGTTATTTTGCAGTTAACAGTGCTTTAACAGAACAATTTACTATCCATAAAATCAAATTTGTGCCAAACTACTGCAAATAAACATAAAGCTTTTAAGATAATTCAATTCCAAGCATTCAGCATGGCTCAGTTCAGTTGACTGGCCTCAGTAGCTATTCAACTAATAGAATACAATGTTTCTGAAGAGAAAAGAGCAGTGATTTTTAAATCTGCATCTATCTCAAAAGCCTTTTCCAAGTTACCAAACAAAATTTTGCTTTTCAGGTTCAAAAACTTGAAAAAAATAAAATAAGGCAAATACTGTCCTCAATTTATCAAAGTTTTAGGTGAAGAAATTAGGTAAGCAATACTGCTTTATTATTAAAAAATAAAATCAAATATTTGCTTCTGAGTTAAATTTTTTGTCCACTTAAATTAAATTTATTAATTCAGATTACTTTGTGAGTCAGATCCTGCCTGCCTTGCTAAGAGTTGAGAACGAATATTCAAATATTATAACACTTTAAATTATATTCCCTTTTGTCACCTCATGTTGTGAAAACTGATATAATTTAAATCTTCATATAATAGAACATTTTTAGCATTTTTATTCTGTTGTGTTAACAACTCTCTTTTTAACATAATTTGGCAGTGAATAATTACACTTGATATAATGTAGTCTCTTGAATGAACTTTAATTAATTCAGATGCCTCCTTCCTCACCTCTATCAGCTAGTCTCATGAGCTGGGCTTGCTTCAGAATGATAGTGCTTACCACAGCTTCTCTTGAATGTCCCAATGGAAATATGTTCCTAGAGGAGTTCATAACATAGAGGCAATTTGCATATTACAAGGAACTTCTGTGAAAACTCAGCCTTTAACTAGAATGAATGAAGTAGAGCAAATGGAAAGCACTAACAATCTGAATATAAAATCACAGACATTTGATTTAATATTAAATCAATCACAGAATCATAGAATCAACCAGGTTGGAAGAGACCTCCAAGATCATCCAGTCCAACCTAGCACCCAGCCCTAGCCAGTCAAGTAGACCATGGCACTAAGTGCCCCAGCCAGTCTTTTCTTGAACACCTCCAGGGACAGTGACTCCACCACCTCCCTGGGCAGCCCATTCCAATGGCAAATCACTCTCATCACAGATGACTGGATTAAGGGACCAAGTCATCTTCCTCTCTGCTTTCTGTAGTTTACAATTAATGATTGTTTCAGGTTTTACAGTACATTTATTCTTCGATGGAAAAAGCACCCATATCAATTTCCTTTACCCATCCCAGTGCACATCATTATGAAAAGCACTCAAGAAGTCTGAGATCTTGTCTTTGCTATAAGAGTTTCAACACAGTAGAAAAACTACTGCATAACATCAAATGGATTGTTCAGCTTTCAGTGTCAGTCTTGTATTACATACTTGAATTACTTTTCCATGTAACAGACACTTTTTTATACTCTGTACTTCATGTGCTGTTTCAGCAGGTATGACACACAGCCCAGCATGTCACTTTCACTAAAACTCATGGTAGAGGGGAGCTTACTAAATGTTACACAGACATCTCAGACGGATCCATTTTCTGGTTTTAACTACTTATTGTAATGATATATGCTTCATGTCCAAAACAACACTCACTCCCATTAAGATCAGGGGTTTTCCTGGTTATTTTTAATGCAACTAATGCAGTAAGAATTTGGAATATAATAAATAAGAAAAAAACAGAAAAGTTATTTTTCACTAACTCATCATTAAATCATGAAATGTTTTGTGTCGAACAGACCTCTAAAGACCATCTAGTCCAACACCCCTGCAGGCAGAAGGGTCATCCTCCACTAGATCAAGTTGCTCAGAGCCTTTTCAAACCTCAACATGAATATCTCAACTATCTCCCTGGGCAACCTGTTCCTGTCTTCCACCATTCTCATAGTAAAGAACTGAGGTCTGCTATTAGGTCTCCCTGGAACCTTCTCTTCTCCAGGCTGAACAACCCCACCTCCCTCAACCTGTCATCATAGCAGAGGTGCTCCAGCCCCCTGATCATTTTGTGGCTCCCTTGTGGGCCTGCTACATCAGGTCCATATCCTTCCTGTGTTGAGTGCTCCAGAGATAGATGCAGTATCCCCCTTAAGGTCTTACCAGTGACCATGTTTGATTATGGAGAAAGAAATGCTGAATGCTCATGGCTGCATTTAAAACAATTTTGTACAGCATCATTACAGTAATAAAGAGATATTTCTCTGCATTTGGAGCAGTAGACATTCATGCTCAAAATTAAAATTAAAAGATTAATGCTTAATTAGTAATGCCATACAGTCACTATTGCTACATTCTGCCACATTTCACCATGGCACAGTGCCAGAGAGGTTCACAGGATCACAGGATATTAGAGGCTGGAAGAGACCTAAGGAGATCATCCAGTCCAACCCCCCTGGCAGAGCAGGACCACACAGTCTAGCACAGATCACAGAGGAACACATCCAGACAGGCCTTGAAAGTCTTCAGAGAAGGAGACTCAACTTCTCTGGGGAGCCTGTTCCAGTGCTCTGTGACACTTACAGTAAAGAAGTTCCCCCTTCTGTTGAGGTGGAACCTCTTGTGCTGCAACTTACACCCATTGCTCCTTGTCCTACCACAGGGAGCAAGTGAGAAGAGCCTGTCCTTCCTCTCCTGACCAGCCATCAGATGTTTATAAACATTTATTAAATCCCGTCTCAGCTTTCTCTTCTTCAGACTAAAAAGTCCCAGGTCACAGTATCACAGTATCACCAAGGTTGGAAGAGACCTCACAGATCATCAAGTCCAACCCTTTACCACAGAGCTCAAGGCTAGACCATGGCACCAACTGCCACGTCCAACCTTGCCTTGAACAGCTCCAGGAACGGCGACTCCACCACCTCCCCGGGCAGCCCATTCCAGTGTCCAATGACTCTCTCAGTGAAGAACTTTCTCCTCACCTCCAGCCTAAATCTCCCCTGGCACAGCCTGAGGCTGTGTCCTCTCGTTCTGGTGCTGGCCACCTGAGAGAAGAGAGCAACCTCCTCCTGGCCACAACCACCCCTCAGGTAGTTGTAGACAGCACTAAGGTCACCCCTGAGCCTCCTCTTCTCCAGGCTAAACAATCCCAGCTCCCTCAGCCTCTCCTCGTAGGGCTGTGCTCAAGGCCTCTCACCAGCCTCGTTGCCCTTCTCTGGACACACTCAAGCATCTCAATGTCCTTCCTAAACTGGGGGGCCCAGAACTGAACACAGTACTCAAGGTGAGGTCTAACCAGTGCAGAGTACAGGGGCAGAATGACCTCCCTGCTCCTGCTGACCACACCATTCCTGATGCAGGCCAGGATGCCATTGGCTCTCTTGGCCACCTGGGCACACTGCTGGTCCCTCAGCCTCTCCTCACAAGGCAGTGCTCCAGTTCCCTAATCATACTTGTAGCTCTCCACTGAACCCTCTCCAGCAGATCCCTGTCCCTCTTAAACTGGGGAGCCCAAAACTGAACACAGGCAGAAGTAATCATTGCTGCAGCATCACCAATACAGGATGACCATGTGCAAAGGTGGAAATTTATCAAAGAACAATTTTGGCATTACAGAAATTGGAAGAGTGGCACAACTTAGTCAAAAGTCTGCCTCCTCCTAAGAATGTAAGGCCCTTTTGGGCCTCTAATTCTTGATTAATTTATGAAAACAACTTAATGATAATTTTTGAAGCAGCAAGTTAAATTGAACCCTGCTGAAATAATAATTACTCAGTTCCATCTTTCACCTGCTGATGAATGGGAACTCCATGCTTCAGCCAAAAGGCATCTTATTTTAGAATGAATCCTACTTTTCTAAAAATCAAAAGCTGCAGGGATGCTAGTATTTCTAATATGCATAAATTTAAATAATCTTGAGGCAATTTTAATAAACAGGCTTCCCAAAACAGAATTTACACTGTAAACATAAGTGTAGCACTCTCTGAAAAGCTTAGTAATCTTCTGTCTATGCCACTGGAAAAACAAAATCAGCTTTTAAAAGAATGTTCCTTTGTTTCTCGAGATTAATTTTAATGCAGGGAATGCAATTTTCTCCTTAGATGAACAAAGCGAAATGAGGCTCAAGAGATTCTAAAGCAGAATTTTAACATGTCTAATGCAAATTTCATAAAACTAAATCTGCAAAGACCACAGGTAAGATGCTAAGGAAATGTGGTATCAAAACAGGAAACTCAATCTCAGACTGAAGTTAAAATGCTGACAACTATCAAACTGTGTTATATTTAGTAGTTGCAAATGGAAAGCTAAAACATCAATTTTATGGTACTTAGCTATTCAGGCAGAAACACGGATTCAGATTCTAAGCTGGACATTAAATATGTCAAAATGACACAGCAAATAGGACAAAAATATTCCAATTGGAACTGAAACTGATAGACAGAGTTGGATGCATCATTCAGCATTCTGGTCAATGGGTTACCTTCCTGTCCCAGGCTGAGACTATAGGGTTAAAAAGTCTTCTGGGGACTAGAAGTTTGTTATTCAATTCCATAATTCTGCTATCTCTTTATAAACTCACAACAAGGTCAGTTCGTTCTCCTTTCCTCTTCCTCCTGCCCTGTGTGTGTGGCAGGAGCCACTTTATTGGGAAGAACATGTAAGCAGTAGGCCTCCAGAGCTTGTTTAGGCCTCGTTGGATGGCAGAGGCACTGGGGGCGTGGGGAGGATTGGAGCACTGGGGAGTATTAGATTTAGTTTCTGGGATGGGAGAAAATTCAAGGGGGCTTGGCAGGGATGTGGTAATTGCTGTGTGTGCTAGTTTGAAGCAGGGTAGAATGTTTTGGTGAGAAAAAGTAGATCATAGGCTGTGAAAGGAAAACAATGGTGATGTCTACTCCCCTCACAGTCTCACTGAGATGTATGGGAACAAGAAAGAAAAAACATTAGATAACACTCTCACCATTTTGCTGCACACTCTGGCTGGGCTCTGACTGAGCTGCATCTCCCTAATGTCACCTGCCACTCAGCTTTGCTTCTTAACCTCTTGGCTGAACCTCTGTTCCTCTTTAGGACTGGAGTAAAGTTGAGAGGGGCAGGGGGAAGGTGCAGGGGTGGTTGAGAGCCCCTCCTGGGGACTCAGGTTTCTGGGAGGAGAGTTGTGTTTCTGTATTACTTTCACCTTGTATATTTCTGTATATAACTGTATATATATATATATATATAGTAAGTAGCTGCTTGTATATTGTGCTAGCTGTAAATAAATAGCTTCATTTATATTCCCAGAGCTGGCTGAGACTAGTCTGGGTGATTTCTAAAGTGTGTGGGGGCAGGGAACACCCAAACCATCACACTGTGCAATGTCTTTCTCTGTATTTCTCTCTAAATATAATTCTATCTTTTTTCTCCAATTTCATTTGAGAGTTTAATTTGTGTCACTACCTTTATAAAACCACAGCACTCCTAATATCCTATCGAGCAAACATTTTGCATTTCCTAGTATTAGATCTGTTCCTGGTAATTAAATAGTTAACCTTTCATAAAACTAGTGAGGAAAAGTGCAGAAAGGAATGTCAAAACCAAAACAAACTGAAATCGCAGTAACTGGACAACACCATCATAGAATCATATCATAGAATCAACCAGGTTGGAAGAGACCTCCAAGATCATCCAGTCCAACCTATCCCCTAGCCCTATCCAGTCATCTGTGATAATAGATAATACTGAAACTACTGGGCAAGTCCAAGGTGATTAGAGTGAAAAAATCTGTCCTTACTGCAAAATGACACTCTAAAGATCAAAGAGATGAACTGAAATACTTGCACATCTTAAAAATACTACATATGAAGACTATGAAGTCTAAATAAAAACTGTTTATTAAGCAGGAGAAAAGCACTCAGAAAAATGTTTCAGAATACATTTAAAAATGGATGAGTGTGAGCCACTTATTATAAGTTTCTAGGTAACTTTGGAAAATGACATGTAAGTTTTTTAGCTATCATTAATAGATATACCTTAATTGCATTGAAACATGTTCATTCACTGTCTCAGGTACATTCAGAAACTGAAGTTGGAACATACTCTTTTCCTCTTTGAATAAGTAGTTAAACCCCTATGAAAGCAGTATGTGTGTGCGCTGGGCTTGAGTGCAGGGTTTGAATTATAAGCTCAATACATTGCCACTAGAAAATCATTACAGAACAAGTCACAGCCTAGGCTCCATCAAGAGAAGTGTGATCAGCAGGTCAAGAGAGGTGATTATGTCTCTTTACTCTGCTCTTGTGAGACCCCATCTTGAATGCTGCATTCTGTTCTGGTGTCCCCATCATAAAAATGATGTAGAGCTGTTAGAGCAAATTTAGAGAAGGGTGGCAAAGATGATCCAAGGGCTGTAACACCTCTGCTATGAGTGAGGCTGACAGAGTTGGTTTTCTTCAGTCTAGAGAAGAGAAGACTCTGGGGGGGATCTAAAAGCTGCACTTCAATGCCCGAAGAGATTCTACAGGAAGGCTGAAGAGGGATTTTTCGTAAGGGTGTCTAGCAACAGGACAAGGGGGAATGGTTTTAAGCTGAGGGAGAGTAGATTTAGACTGGATTTTAGGAATAAGTTCTTTGCTAGTAGGACTCTGGAATAGGTTGCCCAAGGAGGTTGTGGATGCCTCCTCCCTAGGGATTGCTCAAGGCCAGTTTGGATGAGATGTCCTTGCCCATGGTGAGGAGGTTGGAGTTAGACGACATCTGAGGTCCTTTCCAACATAAGGCATTCTATGATATCACAAGAGTAAGGAAACACATTTACATTTTCTATTTCTGTGCTTATCAAAACTGCAGGAACTGGCAACTAACAACTAACAGAAATGCAAGTTGATGTTTTGGTAAACTGCAATCAAAATAAAATTCATAAACTGACAATCTCCGTGTGTCATTTCTGGATCACAAGACTTTTATTAGTGATATTTTTCTATTGAGTGATGAAACTTGGACTATGATTGGCAAAACACAGCTCCCTTTTCAGTGACTGAGCTAACTGAATATTTGGAAAGCCTAATCCAGCTCATGATTGTTCAAAATTTTATGAAGGGAAGATTTGCCAAATATGCTTAAGTACTTCCTAATGAAATGAATGTAAGATTTGTTGCTAACTCAAAGCACTCCCAAACCTCTGGAAGGGAAAGACAAGTGAGAGCAGTTATGAATGTGGTCATGGGTTAAGTACGAACAGGGTTCACTTAAAAAGAGGATGCTAAAGGGAAACCTTACTGCTCTCCACATCTCCCTGAGTTTGTAGTGATGTGGGTGCTGGTCTCATCTCCCAGATATCAAGTGCTAGAATGAGAGGAAATGGCCTCAAGTTGCACCAGGGGAGGTTTAGATGACATTTCAGGAAAAATATTTACTGATAGAGTTGTCAGGCACTGGAAAAGGCTGCCCAGAAAGGTGGTAGAGACACCAACCCTGGAGATGTTCAAGAAATGTGTATACATGGCACTTAGGGAATTGGTTTCCTGACCACGGTGGTGTTAGGTCAATGGCTGATGATCTTAGACCTCTTTTCCAAATGAAATAATTCTGTGATTCTATGAATATACTACATATTTACTCCAAGAGGTATTTTTTGCAAGCTTCTGCTTTCACATTCATAAAAGTTATTGCAGAGAAACAAAAATATACTCCTTAAAAAAACCTGAAAAGATATGAAATACTAAACACACACTGGAAGCCAAGTTTAAAGCAGTAAAATAAAAGGTGCTAGTCTGTGAATCACAGAACCACATAATTTGGGATAACAATGAGTGACTATTAAGAAAGAAATATGAATCCATCTGTTTAACAGCTTTTATCTTCTGTCTGAACTGAAATCATCAATGTTATGATTTTATTCTGGGTTTACTCCTCACATGCATTCAGCAAACTGGCAAATTGTCTTGGCTGATGTATAGCAAAATCTGAGGCAGACTTTAGAACTTTGTTGTTTTTTGTTTCACATAGGAATCCATTCATATCCAGTAGTGTGAATGAGCCACACTGTGACCTGTATACTAATGGCTCTCAGACTTTTTGCATTGACACTTTTGCCTCTAAACATTTTCTGTACTTCCATGTCAAATTTAAAAGCAGTTTAGGCAATGCAAAGAAGGGAAAAATGTGGGTCCAAAGACCTGTTACAAAGGGTTGTCCAGCCTGGAGAAGGCTCCAGGGAGACCTAACAGCAGCCTTTCAGTACTGGAGGAGGGCTACAAGAAAGCCTAGAGTGATAGAATGAGGGGCAATGGTTTGAAATGAGAGAAGAGTAGATTTAGATTGGATGTTAGGAACAAGATGTTTACCATAACAGTGGTGGAAGACTGGAACAGGTTGCCCAGGGAGGTAGTTGAGGCTTGACAAAGCTCTGAGCAACCTGATCTAGTGGAGGATGTCCTTGCTGACTGCATAGGTGCCGGAACAAGATGAACTTTGGAGGTCCCTTCCAACCCAAACTATTTTATGATTTCCCCGTGTGGACTGCTCTCTATCAATTGGAGCGCATCTAGATTCAGACTGGAAGCACTGGTTCAGAGATGTGAAGCTGAACAGTGCTTCATCTTTTATAGACAACATCAATTAGGTGAATGGAACAACAGTCTGCAATTATTCTTCATCTGCACGGTGCACAAACTAAGGCACAGCTGCTGCTTGCCTGCCTGTGACTTCAGAACTGGCCTATATGGTTTGGGGTTTTTTTTCTGTTTTCTCATAGTTTGGCTCACTATTGTTTTCTAGAAGTGCTAATGATGCTAATATCAAACTCTTCCATTCTCTGAAGCACAGATAAGCACATGATAAATTATTTCCCCATTATTAATCTCTGGTTTGTTTCATGAATAGACAGAACAAGAAAGCTTACATACATAATACTTCTGTAATGCTGGAGGGCATACCAGGGAAAAATGCTACGTGTGCACACTCAGAATCTCACCATCACTAAATTATTGGCCAGCAGCCGATTTATTCATCAAAGCACTCAGCTTTATATCTTCTAATATTATATACAGAACAATAAAACAGCAAGCCATTTGAAAAAGCTAATGGCACATTATATGTTACATTTGTAAGAGCTAATGGTTACCCTTTTTTTTGTCTGTCAGATTTACAACTGTGTTTATAAAGTGTCTGTGGATCCCTAAATAACCTCAAATGGCACAAGATACCTTTGTTTGGAGATCCTTACCAGTGGAGCATACAGAGCAAATTAATTGATGGTAGATGTCTATCCTCCAATGGGCTGAAGAGCTTTCCAGAGTTTGCTAATCAGTGTTAACTGGCTCTGTACTGACTATAATGAGAATGTAGAGATCTTTTCTCAGTCTATATAACATAGAGATCTACTTTTAGCATTCTAACTCAACATCTAACATCTAATCTGGACATTGAACTGGATCTTATCCTATGCAACACTGTTGTAATGTTGTGAGAGAAATGAGGAATGTAACTGTTCTGCAGAAAGTGGCTTGCTCCCTGCTGCTTTCACAGTATATAGAGAAAGAATATACTAAAAAATAACACCCAAACCCCACAAACAAAACACTGCATTTTAATGTCTAATGAGAGTCAGCAAATTGAGTAACAAATGCAAAAATCTATCAAAATGAAAAGCAATCTGAAGCAATTTTTCCAGGGTGCCTAGTTGGAAAACAGCTCCCAGCTCCCAACAACAAATTGCAAGGTTTTACAGAACATATTTCTTAGATCAAAATTTCATAACAGAGGAACATCACTGTGACCATTTCTCAGGCCTCTAAGAGGATGAGCACTGTCCTAAGTCCGCTGCCTGAGAAGAGAGAATAAATCAATGCCAAAGACGGGAATAAAAACATTCTACTTTTGAATTAGGAGTTCAATGAAAAATTAACTATCCAGGATCCTGTGATATAGTTCAGTATTTTGTCACAAGATAATAGCCGGGAAAAATTAGTAAAAATCATAGAATGGTGTAACTACTGAGGTTGGAAGAGACCTTAGAGATCATCAAGTCCAGCCACTCCCCTAGAACTCACAATCCCATCACTACTGCTAAGCTAACACCGCTAAACCACATCCCGTAGCACTTCACCCACATGTCCTTTAATACCTCCAGGGATGGTGACCTCCCTTGGCAACCTGTTCTAATGCCTGATAACCCTTTCTGTGTATCTTTTTTTTCCCCTAATATCCAACCTGAACCTCTCTTAGCAGAAGTTGAAGCTGCAAAAAGGAGAAATAATTTCTTTTGTGACCATTAATGCTAAAGACGTGCAGGTCAATGGAAGGCTAAACACCAACTTTGACTTTTAGCTATAAAGTGCTCCTCAAGCAAAAGCAAGTTAAGAACCTAAATAATTTTTCTTTACAATATTTCCCTTACAGTGATGCATTCAGTCCTTTTAATTTCCAAATTGCATTGCAAACATTAATTAACAAGGCAAAAGATGAACAGCATTTCAAGTAACAAACATGGGATGAGAATGAAATGTGAAAAAGAAAACACCCAAATCCTTTTTCTACAGTCACAGCATCTGACAAATAAAGGTGATTGTTAATTACACTGAATGCCTAATGATTACAAATTGCCACATATCAGTAATCAAATAGCTTTCTCTATTAGATCATAGAATTTCCTGGGAAAATAGGGGCAACAGACATTTCTGATCATAAAATAGCAGAATCACAGAATGTTAGAGGTTGGAAGTGACCTCCAGAGATCTAGTCCAACTCTCTTGCCAAAAGCAGGATCACCTAGGCTTGTCTGCACGGGAATGCATCCAGACAGGTTTTGAAAGTCTCCAGAGAAGAAGACTACACAATGTCTCTTGGTAGCCTGCTCCAGTGCCCCATCACCCTCACTGTAAACAAGTTTCTTATCATGTCGAGGTGAAATCTTCTGTTGTATTCATTGTTTCTTGTCCTATTACTGCACATCACTGAAAAGAGATTTGGCTCACTGTCCTGGAAGGCAAATAGGCCTATTAGATGTCCTGGCTTGCCTCACCCTTCTGCTGACGGGGGAAGCAAAGGCAGGAGGAAAACAAAGGCTTGGGCCATTATGTCCCCTCCCAAAGTGATAAACAGGTACCCATGGGGGTTTAGGTACTTGTTGGTGTCTTGCCCAAAAAAGGGTGAGCAAGCCCTGGTTTCATCTAATATGGTCAGTTTTGCAAATGCCATTTTGATTGGTGAATCTCTGTGGCCAAAGGAGCCAATACACTTGGGCATGTAATATAAATGGAGCTAAGTTGCAAGCAGTTGTGCTGCTTCTGCCTTGCTATCTCTGCCTCATGGAGCTGCCTCTGCATCATTGCTCTGGGACAACATGTTCTGCTCTGCCTCATGCTCCAGATCAGCTTAGCCCTGATGTTTTGGGCTTGAACTACTGGGAAACTTAAGTGCCTCAAGTTTCCCAGGAGAAGGCATTTAAGTGCCTCACGATGTGGCAAAAAGTGCCACCAAAATTGTGCTCTCTGAACATCTGCAAGAGATCCTGCCTGCACCTTTGCAAACCTCCATGCCAAGAGGAACCAGGATCAGGTCAGGGATTGTCTGCCTCCTTCCCACCACCTTGGGAAGATCTAGAAGCCTATCAACATCCAAGCAGTTCCAACACTTTTCTGATTCTCCAAAATGAATGAATTGCCCATAAGCATCCTTGTGAAGATGTTCCCAACCAAATTAGAGCCCAAATTTAACTAGTTTCTATATAGTTGTGGGTGGAGCTTTCCAGAAATAAAATTACTTACATATTTTATAATTCCTGCCTCATTAATTACCCTAACTAAATCACCCACCCACCTGACATCCAGCCCTTGGATATTTATAGACTTTGATCAGATCCCCTCTCAGTCTTCTCAAGACTGAACTGCCCTAGGTCTCTCAGTCTCTCATGGCGGACATGCTCAAGTTCCCCAGTCATCCTCATGGCTCTCTGTTGGACTCTCTCCATAAGATATCTCTCTCTTGAATTGGGAAGCCCAAAACTGGAGACAGTACTCCAGGTGTGGACTCAGCAGAGCAGAGTAGAGGGGGAGAAGACCTGCTTGACAGAGTGTTTTTGATGCACCCCAGGATACCATTGGCCCTCTTATCCACAAAGGCACATTGCTGGCCCATGGATAACTTTCTGTCCACCAGGACTCCAAGGTCTTTCTCCATGGAGCTGCTTTGCAGGAGGACAACCCCTAACCTTTACTGGTGCCTGTTGTTATTCCTCCCTACATGCAAGACACTGAACTTGCCTTTACTGAACTTGATGAGGTTTGCATTCATCCAGCTCCCCAGCCCATCTAGATCATGTTGGATGGCTCCACAGACTAACAGGATGTTGGCTACCTTCCCCAATTTGGTATCATCAGCAAACTTGCTGAGGGTACACTCAATGCCCTCAACCAGGTCACTGACAAAGACATTGAATGAAACTAGACCCAGTACTGATCCTTGAGGAACACCACTGACCACAGACTTCCAAGTTGCTTCTGTGCCACCAATCACAATCCTCTGAACTCTGTTGTCAAGCCAGTTTTCGATCCACCTCACAGACAACCATCTATGCCACATTCCCTGAACTCTTCTACAAGGATGTTACGTGAGACAGTAGCAAAAGCCTTGCTGAAGTCAACAGCTCCTCCTTCATCTACCCATTTGGTTGTGCTATCACAGAAGTCTATCAGATTAATCAAGAAAGATCTCCTCTTGGTAAATCCATGCTGGCTACTCCTGATAGCCCTCTTTTTTCCCATGTGGTTAGACATGACCTCCAGAGCAAGCTGCTCCATCACCTTTCCAGGGGTGGAGGTGAGGCTGACTGGTCTGTAATTGCTTGGGTCCTCCTTCTTGCCTTTTTTGAAGAATGCAGTGACATTCACTTTATATCTGTTTATATGTCCTCCATAAGCTATTCCTAGCTGCTTTTTCACTACTTCCTTAGCAACTATTAGTCATATACTTTGATTTATCATGTAATTGTACTATTATTGACTTTAAGCTACTTGGAGGAAAAAGGCATTTTACATGCTACAGTATTATAAGTGATATCAAGTCGGAGTTTAGAAGACCTCAAAGACAGAACTAATAATATTGACATGAAAATCATACAATCACAGAATGTGAGGGGCTGGGAGGGACCTCAAAAGATCATCTCATCCAATCTCCCTTCCAGAGCAGGACTATCTTTTTTTTTTAAAGTCCAGTTCTCTTTTCTGCTTTTTATCCCACTTGTCCCCCATCTCCCTCCTGTTCTTTCTGTCTTCCTCTTTGCCTGCATCTTCCCCCTTTCCTCTTCATCTCCTTCCTTTTTCCCCATCTTCCTCTTTTTACCTCCATCATTTTCCTTTCCATCTCCTTCCTTTCAGCACCACCTCTCCTTTTCCACCCTAACTGCCCCTTTCCCACCCCATACTACATTTTCCCTTTTTTCCCCAAACCCAGAACACCTGGGTGCTGTTGGAGGCTCCTCCCACACCAGGTGTGACCACTTTGTCCTCCCTGCCCACTCCTCTTTTTAATGGGCCCCAGGAAAGGCCGGAGCTCTAAGCTTGCCCAACTGGGCAGAGGGATCTTCCTACTATCATCATTGGTGAGTACTCATGGTGCACACTGGGTGAATGGGAGTAGAACAAAGGCTGGGGGGCCTGGTGGCCCCCCAGTTAGGCAGGATAGAGACTTGATGGTCACTCATGCATGCTGGCTGGGCCTCCTTACTGAGGCTGAGCTTCTCTCTGTTTAACCGCTGCTTTCTGCTCACCCATGATAAGCTTAAATGCTTGGCTGAACTGGAAGCCCATGGGTGAGTAGTATTGTGTTGTCATTGAATTGTTTTGTTTGGAAAACTTCTTCAAGATCATGAAGCCTAACCTTCAGTCTGACACCACCATGGCCATTAAACCATGTCCCAAAATGCTATGGTCACACATTGATTGAACGCCTACAGGCATGGTGACTTCCCTGGGTAGCCTGTTCCAATGCCTGACTACTCTTGCAGCAAAGAAAAATATACCTAATAAACTTCATATTTTAATATGTAGTCATGAAGATAGAACACATTAATGAAGAAGCAGTGGTTTACAACCATATTTTATATCTATAGTGAAGTGAATTTTCATAGATATAAATATTAAATCCCACATTAGATGATCTTTTGAGGTCCCTTCCAACATTTAATCTTCTGTCATACTGTCTGTGTGCAATAGATACTAAAATATATCTGAAGTATATATTTATATTTAAGTAGTTTAATTTTAGCTAGTTGTGCTAGTTTGAAGCAAGCTAGAATGTTTTGGTACAAGAACTAGATAACGGGCAGTGAAATGAAAAACAATTGATGTCAACTTCTCTCACAGTCACGCTGAGAACTCTGGGAAGAAGAAGAAAACATTCTCCATTTTGTTACTCACTCTTGCTTTTGCCTTAGACCTGGTCACATCTCATTAACCCTGCTCCTACTAACCTTGCTCCCTAACCTCTTGGCTGCACCTCTTTTCTTCCTGAGAACTGGGGTAAGGTTGAGAGGGCCGGGGGGAGGTGTTGGGGTGGTTTGAGAGCCCCTCCTGGGGACTCAGGTTTCTGGGAGGGGAGTTGTGCTTTTTGTATTGTTTATCCATTGTATATTTCTGTATATAATTGTATATAACTGTATATATTGTAAATAGCTGCTTGTAAATTCTGCTAGCTGTAAATAAATTGCTTCATCTATATTCCCAGAGGCCGTCTGAGTTAGCTGGGGCAAATTCAAAAGTGTGGGGGGGCGGGGTAACCCCCAAACCATCACACTAGTCAAAAGGCTACAGAAATGATTTCTTGTGATGTATTTTCCTCAGAAAAAAAATACTGATTAATACACTGTATGGATAAAGCCTTCTGTCGTTCTCAAGGTTCCAGCTATGTGCCACTGTCATGATTAAAACTTAGAAACATAGAATAGAATGATAAAATCAACCTGGTTGGAAGAGACCTCCAAGATCATCCAGTCCAACCTAGCATCCAACCCTATCCAATCAACTAGACCATGGCACTAAGTGTCACTTCCAGGTCTTTTTTTGAACACCTCCAGGGACAGTGATTCCACCACCTCCCTGGGCAGCCCATTCCAATGGCAAATCACTCTCTCTGTGAGGAACTTCTTCCTAACAGCTTACAATTGTATAGTAGAATTCTTCCTAGTATCATGGTTCTATCGCATAACACAGGGATATCATATGAATGAGTCACACGTTGTATACTTTGGTTTGATCTTGGTGCTCCAATATAACATCTGTATTATATCAGACACTTTGTTCACATAATCAGGGAGCAATTTTGTGTGTCACTATCTACTCGCACTTAGTTTTCTGACATAGTGTAATTTCCATCTTCTAATTGGAATAGGGTGGTCACAGAGCAGCAGATCAGAGGTTATTGTGCCAAAATTATGAAGATGATTCTTCTACTCATTAAGAAATAGACCACTTTTCCTGATTCAGCCCTAAAATTGTTTCACTGCCATTCTACTTTCAGTAGCTTCGGTGTCTCTTTTAAGTATATGAAGCCTGAGTTTCTTGAGTTTACACCTAATGCACATTGCAATTTGGCACTGACTCACTTGGCTGACCTATTAGCTTCTTATGACACCCAGCACAGTATGTGCCTTCTGAAAATGACTGGTAGGAAAATGAAAAGAAATGATACAGGGAACGAGTCCTTAAAAGTGACACTCCTCTCTTTTTCATACAGCTTTTCATTTTAATCAGTTTCCTACTTCTGAACTTCTTTTAGCAGTGTCTCTTACTGTGTTTTTCAGGAAGCAAAATAAATTCTTAGGTGCTAAAATAAGAGAGAGACTGACATGATTTTTCTCAGTGAATATTGGAAAGTAAAAAATATTTTTCACTGCAATCTGGAACATTCCAGAGGGAATACAGAGTTCATAGTATTTTCTCATAGCGCATTACTTTAGGGACCAAAGAAGAAAACGGCACACTGAGATGATTAATTACTGATTCCTTTCACACAGGTGTAGAAGAGGTAGGTGTTTCCTCTTCTGAGCTCCCATGACACTTTCCAACAGCATGCAGGGTCTAGCCTATGAATGTGATCTATCTGGACTTCTGCAAGGCCTCTGACATGGTAGCCCCAAAACATCCTACTTGCCAAGTCAGAGAGATACAAATTTCATGGGTGGACTGTTCAGTGGATAGGAAATTGTGTGAATGGTTGCATCCAGAGGGCAGTGCTCAATGGCTTGAAATCCAGAGGGGGAGCAATGACAAGTGGCATCCCTCAAGGCTCTGCACTGGTACCTGTACTGTTTAATACTTTTATCAACAATTCAGACAGTGAGATTGAGTGCACCATCAGCAAGTTTTCACATGGCACCAAGCTGAGTGGTGATGTTGATACACCAGAGGGACAGGATGTCATATAAAGGGACCTGGACAAGCTGGAGAGGTAGGCCCAGGTGAACCTCATGAGGTTTAAACAAGAAGGCAAAGAAGCTGCTGAAAGGCCTGGAGTGCAAACCCTATGAGGAGAGGTTGAGGGAGCTGGGGACGTTTAGCCTGGAGAAGAGGCTTGGGTGGGGACCTCATTGCTGTCTACAACTACCTGAAGGGAGGTTGTAGCCAGGTGGTGGTTGGTCTCTTCTGCCAGGTGTGGGAGAAATTCTTCTGCAGAGGGACATGAGCTGTAAACATGAGACCTTGTGATGGGAGATGTCCTTGAAGCCTTGCTGGCTCAAGGAAGCTAGGCTGTGGACTGTGAGCAACCCATGCACACCTGCAGAGGGCTGGACCTGCCGGCCCTTGGGGCGGACACAGCTCCAGGGGGATGAGCCTGCCAGCCCCCTGGGGTGGAACCACAGGTTGTTTTGATACAGAAATGGCCTATCTGTACCTTACACATAACTTTGAGCCAATCTGTACTTTCCACTTGTACCAATCTCAAACTAAGTTAGTTGTGCACGCCTCTTCCAAGTGGCATATAAGCTGCTGTTTTGCCTCAATAAAGCGCACTGATGCATAGCAAGCTGCTGAGTCGAGTTGTCAGTACCCCAATCTCGCGTCTCACCAGCATCCGGACCCCAACAGCCAGGCAACCAGCAATAGAACAAGGGGACACAGTCTCAAGTTGTGCCAGGGGAAGTATAGGCTGGGTGTTAGGAGGAAGTTCTTCACAGAGAGAGTGATTGGCATTGGAATGGGCTGCCCAGGGAGGTGGTGGAGTTGCTGTCCTTGGAGGTGTTCAGGAAAAGCCTGCCATGGTCTAGTTAACTGGATAGGGCTGGGTGCTAGGTTGGACTGGATGATTTTGGAGGTCTCTTCCAACCAGGTTGATTCTATGACAAGAACAAGTGCAGGGTTCTGCACCTGGGCTGGAACAATCCTCTCTATCAATACAGACAGGAAGGTGAGGTGATAGACAACAGCCTTGTGGAAAAAGTCTTGGGAATGCTGATGGATGAGAAGCTGGACATGTGCAGATAGTGTGTGCTTGCAGTCCAGAAGGGCAATCACATTCTAGGCTGCATCAAATAGCATCCTCACAAAATTAGACCGGGTGGCTCTCCAAAACATTGCTTAGAAATTACTCTGTGGTATTCTATAAATACTAGCTGGGTGCTGGGACATGCCACACTGCTGCCCTTTGTGTGCCTTTAACTGTTCTGCCCACCTGGAAGGCTGGGACAGTAATGACTTCTATAGCAAACAGGAAGGAATATTTTTGTTGCACTTAATTTTATTAAAGTTTTGAGGCGAGTCAGCAGAGGGACCAAAATGCTGACGGATGCAGTGAAAGTAGAAACTAGGCACAACTTGGATGAGCATCAGGACATAAAGAGAAAAGGGAGAATGACAAAAGACTGCTTCTTGATGCTCAGCTCCTATCACATTCGTTTGCCATTCTGCTGTTCAAAAAAGAAGCCTTTGGAATATCTGCTGTCAAAATGAAACAATTGTACCTAGCAACTACACTGGTACAGCAGTAACAATTACTGCCTGTAATCTATATCTGTGCTCCAGCTCATTCCTTAATCATCCTCAAAATAAAACATGGTTCCATGGTTCTTGCTTTGGAAAGATAAAGCTTAGGGATTGATAAGCTGCAGTCTTGTGCAGAGTAATAGGCACCAGGATCTTTTTTAGTAAAACACGAAAAAACACATGACACTTGTTCTTTTTCAACTAACCTACACAGGAAGATCACCACCTTAAGAGGGTTTGCACCATGCCTGAGTGCCAGTGCAGCTGGAGAGGTTTCTTCTCTTGCAAATACATCTCATCACAAGAAAATACTTGGAATTTTCCAAGGAAAGTTTTGAATTACTAAAGAAAAGTTCATATGTGCAGTGTTGTAAACCAATTTTTTTACTGTCTCATTCTAAATCTTATCACTATAAAAACACTAAATCTTTGCCCAATTAATTTGTTCAAGATTTTTGTTTCTTCTGTTTAGATCCTTAAGTACTTCTTTGTCACTGCTGTAATTCCTCACAGAACAGCCAGATCTGGATTATGAAACCACTATATTTAACAAAGACAGAATACAAAGATCTCTTTCACAAAGTCACGAATCCAAAACAAACTTGGAAAGATAGTGACTTACCCTATTGGTATTTACTGCTAAAAGACAGTACAAACTGCCTGAAGAACTAAATTCAGACCTGACCATTTTAACTGTTGGAATGAATCTCATCTCATTCTCTACTTTTCACTGTCTTTGCAATGCAATTTTTGAATCATGAGCAGTTTAAATATAACTACATTAAGAATATGTTGTCATATTAAGATGAAACTTTAAAGTGACATGATTTTGGGTGTCTAAGAGAAAAGTGAAGAGATATTTAAGTGCTGGGAAATAAATAATCACACTTTAGTAGCACTTCCTCTGAAGTCAGCAAAATCAGTCCCAGCTCAATAAACACCATGGCCTTCAGATGCTGCTATTACATAGCTAAAATGTGTATAGTACCTCACAAAACACAAAAACATTTGAGTTGTTGCTTGTATAATGCTGCATTTATCACTGTACAGAATGCTACATGTGAAATGTATACCTGTCACTATTCCAGGATGACTCCAAAAAAGCAGAGTGGACAAGAGGCAACAGGCACAAATTAAAATGTAAGAATTTCCATTTGATTGTATGAAAAAAAATCTTTTAACTGTGAGCGTTGTTGAACACCAGCACAGGTTGCCCAGAGAGGTCGTGCAGCCTCCCTCCTAGGAGACATTCAAAACTGCAATGGACATGGAACTAAACAGTTTGTTCTTTTGACCATGCTTGAGCTGAAGGTTTGGGCAAGATGATGGCCAGAGGTGCCTTCCAGCCTCAGCAGTTCAGTGATTCTATGCGAGAAGGTATTTAGCACACAGAATAAACTCTCCTGCAATCAGTGGGGTTTTTCAAACATAAGTGAACATGGGGGATTCAAGGAAAGCACTCATATCCAACAAATTACTTACAGCTGTTTATTTTTTTGCAATATGAGGACAGGTTTGGGAATTCTACAGTGATGTTGAAAATAATGTGATATTGACTTACAAAATAATTTCTCTCAGGACAACCTGCAGTTGCAGCAGTGGAACATATTAATAAGACAAATTATTCCCTTGTAATGGTGTAAATCAGAAACAACTTCCTACAAGTCAGTGAAGATACACAACTATGGAACTGGGTTAGTGATAAGCAACTTTCTGCAGTGCAGAAATTTTCTCTGCCACCCAATTCATGTGCCATGTAACATATGGCTCTTCTAATGCTCTGGAAGAGCCACTGATCTGTATCTCTATGAAAATGATCCCCCAGCATTGACATCAGCTCAGGGGCTTACTTCCCAACTGAAAGATTTAGATACATTGCAGTCCAGGTTAAAGGGAGAGGGTTTTATCCTTTTAATGCCTCTATGGGCACAATGCGCTTAAAAGAGCAGCATCTTTCTATAGAGAGATCTGAAGATCAATTGATGCTGCATGAGTGAAAAGAGCAAGTTTCTCCACTGTTGTGGTTCACTGCTCAGAAGTATCTGGTTCTTTTGCTACACAGGAAATGAGAACTGATTGGAGATTCCACAGTAGGTGGCTAACTCCCTGTGAAAGGGCATTGGGAGACAAGACCAGCCTTGTGTTGTCTTTTCACCAGCATTGTTCCCTACTGTCTCATCTCAGTGATGACCTCAAAATAAAGAACTGGGGAAGGATGGTTACCCTGCTTTTTGACATTTCTTTCATATATTTACCATACCAAAAAGGATGATACTTAGCCTATATTTAAGTGCAACCCGCCATCAGATATGTCAAAATAAGTAAGAATTCAGCATCTACTTTATTTATCACCACTTGGTAAGGAAGGAGGGAAGACAGGGTGTTTACAGATAGGTGAGATCACAAGACATGAACACTCATGTAAATAGTGCCACATCACAGAATCATTCTGGTTGGAAAAGACCCTCAGGGTTACTACAGTACTTAGACAAAATGTTGCTAATAAAAAATCAGAGTAAAAAACAAAATAGCATCACTAACAATAGCATCAGACTTTTTCTATGTAAGAAGAAGAAATAAGTATCTAATTTTCTCTTGCTTTTTAAGTGTGGGAAAGCCTTTCAACTTACTTAAAAGGGCAAGATGAATTTTAAAAAGTCTATAGAATAAATGTTAAAGGAATAAGTATTTTATTTCATTTTATTCCACTTTGTCCTTACACATACCATTCAATGATTTATGTAAGTCTTTTGGCAATGTAAGGATTTGCTGCCAGCTGCTTATCTCACCAATATGAAACAGATGGAAGATTGATGCATGTGAGACATGGATAATAATAATGATCTTGAACATCTGACTCAGTTCACCAGGGCAGCAATTTGGGCAGGATTAAAGAAATAAAATCAGCACTCATGAAGCACTGAGAGAAAAGCAGAGAACTCATCTTATGTGGTCTAAAATGTATGCTTCACGTTTCTATATAGAATTGAGTTTAGCTTTCAGTCACATAGCATGTGGAAATCTTAAAAAAAAAGAAACAACTCATGGTGTAACAGCTGTGGGGGCACTGAAAAGCTGAGGGCTACGTTACATAAAAGTTGCCTATAACATGAAACAGAAGGTCCTGATGTCCCTCCAGTACTTTTTATGAGCTATCTTATCAGATTTTTTGACACCTAGACTCTTTCTCTGTCTGAGGAATTGCAAGTGACTTGAAGCCTGCAGAGTGTGTGCCTCTCCTGACAGAGACTAAAAGTTTCAGCTATGAAACACTGACAGGAAAACCACAGCTTGGTTATTGATGACTGAAGAAATGTATCTACCCACAGACAGATCATTTTTGGTGGGTTTTGTTTGCTGGGTTTTTTTTGGTTGCTTGTTTTTATTGTTGTGGGTTTTCTAACTTAAATTCTTTCCAAGATGCACTTGTCACAAATGTGCCACCAATTAATTTTCTGTCTTTGATTGAAGGACTAATTAAAACACATCACATCAGCCTGCCTCAGCAAATACAGCAGTCTAGATTAAAATTTAATCTTACAGACTCTTGCTGATGTAAGTGGATTGAGGGTTACACCTAACATACACTAGTCTCTGGTAAACTATTTCCATTGTTTCTCACACACTATGTGCAGGTGAGATGTGGGAGTGTGACAAGTAACTTTGCGGTGCTAAAAATACAACACACTGGGGGAACTGACAGATTCCATGCTGGAATACATGATTTAATAAAATAGCTTGCACTTCCCTGCATTAATGTCCACAGGGAATACATGGCCGTAATACAAATTAACTTCTCATACATTCAATATCACTCCCTGACATCTCAAGCTTACATCTTCTGTGCCTGAGAACATCAAAAGTGACCGTAAAAAGCATTTGCAATACTGCATTTCCACAAAAAAGCTTTCTACAGATTTCATTCTGAAGCACAACAAGGTTCTACAAAGCCTGTCTGAATTTTGCAGCACTAACTCTGCTGGTTTAGCTGTGCGATTCAAACAGCGATGACAGAAGAGTTTGGATACTACCAAAATGAGAGTCACCAAAGCCAAGATTTGTGTCTTTGGTTTTTGCTTGTTTTTCTTTTTACCACTGCAAAGCTAAAATGTATCCTTAGTGTCAAATCTAAATTTGTTTTACCCCCCCAAAAAGTAGTATTTCTCTGAGTCTGAGATCATTGCTAGATGTGACAGTCCATCAAGGGAGTAATAAAGAGGATTAATGTAATTTCTATCACAAAGGTGAAGTTATCTTGGAACATGAATATCTGGGAAAATTCAACTCCTGCCCAAATTTTCCATGCAAGTTAAATGCTTTATCAAGGCTCCAGAGGCTTTGACTATGTTAAACAGAGTGCTGAGTGCCTCTAGGTACTGTAGTTCAGCACTTGCTATCATTTAAACATTAGATGGATCACTAGCCTTAGCTTCTGACTATGTAAATAGCACCATCCCAAGCAATCTCCAATGGGCAGACTGTGGGAATTAGCCTGGGCCAGCTATGGATGTGACCATTTCACTTTATTCAGTGAAATAGTTCAGTTCTAGGGAAGTGTTTCATTTGCTGCCAACAAGTCTTAGCACCTTTTTGACATGTGAATCACCTGTATAAATGTAGCTGAAGAACTGAGTCATTTTAGCCAGTCATTTATTACTAACTTTATGCCACAGAATGGACTGTCAGTTTAGGAGCAGATTAGCCAAATTTCACACAGTGACAACATGCATTTAATTACTGTATAACACTGCCATGATGAGACCAAAGTCTGCTGCTACTACTCTTGGTTCCACTTTGGGTCCCGCTACAGCTGCTTGTAGATCAACTGATGACATATGTCCTGCAGCACCCAGAGCACAAAATAGGCAGTGATGGTCCACTACAGCAGAGGAAACATCACACAAAAATGCTCATTCCTCACCAGCAGCCTAACACTAAGGATCCCCTCCGTTGCTGCACTGAGCCTCAGGTGTGCTGGTGACTTGGCCTCAATAGCAAAGACAGCTTAGCTTTCACTCTTCTCCTGCAGCCAGATAGGAAATGTTCAGGCATTGGGAGTTGAACATCTCCCTTATGAGAAAAAGCTTGGAAAAGACCAAGGGGTGACCTCATTCATGTTTATAAAGATTTGAAAGGCAGCATCAGGAGGATGGAGTCAGGCTCTACTCAGTGATATCTGATGATAGGACAAGGGGCAGCAGGTGCAAGCTGCAGCAGAGGAGGTTCCACAGGAACAGAAGGAAAAACTTTTTCTCTGTGAGGGGGATGGAGCCCTGGAACAGGCTACCCAAAGAGGTTCTGAGTCTCCTTCTCTGAAGACATTCAAAACCCACTTTCGTGAAGTCCTGTGTGACCTGCCCTAGGCGATCCTGCTCTGGAAGGGTGGTTGGACTTGATGATTTTTCAAGATCCCTTCCAACCCCTAACATTCTGCGATTCTGTGACTGGGTATCTCAAAGCTTGAAGGATCTACATACACCACGTTTCTGCTCTGTATATCAAATCATCACACCTCCTCACCACGATAATGTGCTGTGAAACTAAACTCAAACTGTTTCAGAGACAGTGAGATGCTGCACTCACCAGCAGCATCTAAGTCTTTACATAAATGAAATTAATTTATCTAATGCCATAGAATGAAGCTACTTGACATCAATGCCCAGGAAACTTCATCTGAGTGACTAGATTTTGCAAATTAGAAAAGAATAAACCCTATTAAATTGTGGCTATCACAAACTGTACTGCATTTATTTGACAAGTTATAGCTCAGTAATCTAGCAGATATGCTGTAGTTCATTTCGTAAATGCAGTTAAGTCTTAGTAGTATGAGACCTCACTGCAGCATCTGCTATTAAATCCTTACTGAGGACTGCAAAAGGCAGACAAGAACTCCTTTCCTTTCCTCCCTCTATTTTTTTAAGAGATTCTCAAATCAACTGCTTAATGAAGAGCAGATTATCACTACTTTACTGACTATAGCTATGGCACAATATTTACACATAATTAATCTCTGATTTTCCCAGCCACAGGGAAGCTCAGAACACAGGAAAATGTTGAGGGAAAAAGAAAAAGGAATAAAATAATTTGAATTCCATTTCTGTCTATTAAAAGCAAGAAGGAGGGAACCCTTGAGAATAATACTCAAAGTTAGTTGCTGGTTGCATGGTGGTCAGTGATGTTAAATATGGCTCCCAACATCTGGCAGAGAAAACAGAACTGTGCAACAGATCTGTACAGCAGTGTATGGGGGGGACTGATCTGACAAGGAAGCAATTCAGCCAAGTTTTGGATCAGGCCAGGACCTTCAGTTGGCCAATTCCTTTATCATTCCAGTCACTCATCCCTATTCATGAAATTGGCAATATGAAAATATAGCTGAGCTTTGCCATATCAGTATCTCATGTGCTGTCCAATCCAGTAGATCAGAATCAACAAGCTACCTCACAAGCATCCCCAATTCAAATTATCACTGAAGAAATGCAGAAATTGAATTAAATGTTATGAACATAAAGACATCAGGACATGGTTTAATGGCCATGGTGCTCTTAGGCCGATGGTTGGACTCAATGAACCTTGAGATTTTTTCCAGATGAAACAATTTTATGAACCTATGAAAATTGAAAATTAATGTTTCTCTTATTTACCTTTGGATCTCTCATCATAAAGCTGGAATTAGACATAGCATTAATCTAAGACATTCACATTCAGTCTCTTGATCTTTGCACCCCGGTTTCCTGATGGTCCTCAGAACCTGCAAGATATCTTTAGCAACCCTAAAAACGCTGCTGTCACAAACATGTTTAGTGACCACCATTCCTGGTTCTGTATTGAAAGATAGCAGCATTTTTTTTACACTTTAAACAAAGTGTAACTTTAAATTTGTATGTTTAAAATAAATTCAGAAAAAATTCCATGCAGAGCAGGCCACACCAAAGTATAATTAGTTTAGTAAAGGGTCTGTTATGTGTTCAATTTATCTTTCAAAAAGAAGGTGCTTAACATCTGGCTAAACCTAATTACAAATCAAGGCTACTTGGAAGTGAGTAAAAAACACACATCATGAAGTGTCAAATTTATGATTTATGGGACACATTTATGGGAAAGGTAGATATTTCATTGGGTTTTCAAGCAGTAAAGAGATGGTTTAAGTATCAGTAACGTATTTGCTACGTATTTTTTCAGGGTGAAAGCAGCATCAGGATGAGACTTCAGATTTCTGAGTGCCAGCTGACATTGTGCAAATATCCTGAAGGCTTTTTTAGCTGAAGAAAGCATAGGAAGAATTGCATAGAGTTAAACTTGAGAACAGGCAGCTACCAGTTGTGGGGTAGTTGTTTGTGTTTGAGCATCTGTCTCTAAACACAGCACCTATCCTATTAGTTTTATATTTTTAATAGAATATATTCTTTATCTCTGCCTTAAGTAACAGTGATGTCAATACTGGTGAAAAACTATAGTTCATCCCTCAGTCAATCCACTGTAACCAGGGGGACACATCCACTCTTTAGGCTCTCAATAACACAAACAGAAGAATAAAAGTCTCCAAGATGCTTCAGGTTGCTCCTTCACTAATCTGCAAGACATAATCTAAACCCCAATAAAGTAGGCAATCAGTTTTGAAGCCACACATCCAAGCAGCAAGCATTAAACGGTCTTCACTGCATTTAGCAAGGTAGCAGAACAACTGAGGAAAACTGACTTCACAGCAGTTTCTCCTGTGCTTCATCTTCCTGTCAAACCTCTCCTCCAGACTGCTCCATTGTTTCTCTCTGCCTTTTTATATGCTTTGCTTGGACATTTTTTGTCCTTCCTGTAGCATGTGAACAGAGTTACACCGCAAGCCTCAACACTCAACAGAAAAGGGCACATCCTGCACTCCTTAGCCCATCCACAGTTGTGCATGATGGAAAAGAAAGAAACAGAGGAAAGAAAACTCTCACTTAAATACTCAAGGGAAGGAAGAAGTGAGAGGACCTATCACTAAACGACTTGGCCATCTGGTCCCCTGGCCTAGTTCTGAGAAAACTGTAGGCTCACAGCTAGAAGGGGAAGCCACACTAACTCCTTCACCTCCTGAAGGAGATTTGATTCACTGATCACCCAAAAAGATTTCTTCCTGAAAAGGAAAGAAAATTTAAAGTCTGTGCTCTTCTGAACCATCTTGTAATTGCTTTTATCCTAACAAAGAAATAAATGTAAAGCAGAGAAAAATCATGCACAAAAAGGACTTTCTTATAAAAATAGGCAAACTAAATCTCCATCAGCTGATCTTCTGTAGCTCAATGAGAATATAAAAGGTTTTTTGTGGTACATGCGCAGAAAGATTTATTTCTGGCCTTACAAAGCTGAGGGTAGAATTTTCACTATGCAAACTTCCTAGATAATTCCAGGAGCTCAGAACAGTTCATCACATTATTACTGCACAGAATATTCACAGAGGACAAACTAAAAGTATGGTAGGAAAAAAAGAACAGCAGCAACAAACACCCTATATAAACTCTCCTTCTTTTTTCTTTTCTAAAGTTTTCTTGTTTGAAATAACAAAGATGAATAGGAGATTTTGAACTGGATATTTCTAGTTTCTCTGTGATTCTTGAATTTTGCAGACCTAAGCAGTATCATAAAGAAGGAGGAGATGAGGAAATTATTCTTTCTTCTCTTGATTTATATGGAAATCTAAATATAATAGTGTATGGATTCCCTTAATTGTAATTAACAGGGCAGAGGTGGTGATTCATAATGGTATAATTACTCTATTTTTTTTTCCAGAGAACACAAATGAGATTAACTTTGAAATAACATAATGAAAAACTATCGAGACCAAGACTGAATGGAAAAAATGTAGACTATTATTGCAGCTCAACAAAAACTGAGACTGCTAATTATAACTCAATTGCACAGGAAAGTCCAGTTCACACTCATGAACTAAGGGATGCCCTAATGAACAATTTAAAAAGCTAGCTGAAAATAAATTTTCTTAAAAGATTAAAGCTGCAAAAGCAATGGAAATATTTAGACTAGAACAGCACACTGCCAAAGGCATATGATGTTCCAGAGCAATGAAGAAAAGAGAAACATGTCAGAAGCATTTATATTAGAATTCCTTACATAAAAGCCAAATTGGAAGGCAAGATACCTTCAATTTACCCTAGCACACAGTGTTCACAGTCCTTTCCCTTCTTTCAATTCCTATACATAATTAGTAAATTAGATTGTTTCAGATAAATTAGGTGCTAAAATTAAGTGCACTGAAATAATAGTTTTCCAGTTTGAAGACTTCAGCTATATACCATGTGTTCCATAAGCACTACTCCATCTTCCAATACTTAAATATTCACTGAACCACAGATAGAAACAGACTGACTTGGCAAGCCTCAGGGTTTAGAGATAAAAGATAAAAGCTCAAACCTTTGGTCCAAATAATGCTTATAAGAGATTTGAATGCAGGATTCTCTCTATCCTGGGGAATGGCTAACTGCTGGATATTTAGGACTATAAAGTGAGGAAATGCTATTATTTCAGTGCCTGAGAGCAAATCAGATCCTTCTCCCAAGGAACTAAATCTTCTAGGAGTTTAACTTCCAGAGTATATCATCTCAACACATTATTGACATCACTTTAGCCTATTAAAACAAATACTGTTGTGGAACAGCCTCAAGCACTGATTCAAGACTATCCAAACTCTGGTACTGTTTGCATGCATCCTGGTTTGATATTGATCAGTTTGGGGGACAGCACTAGACAGATCCTCACTCCTACAAGTCTCTCTCCTGCGGGAGGATGAGCAAGATCAGCTACAGGGATGGAACTCAGAATCATAGGATCATAGAATGGTTTGGGTTGAAAGTGACCTCCAAATGCCATCTAGTCCAAGCCCCATGCACTGAGCAGGGACATCCTCAGCTAGATCAGGTTGCTCAGAGCCTTGTCCAGCCTCACCCCTAATGTTTCCAGGAATGGGGCCTCGAACTACCTCCCTGGGCAACCTGTTGCAGTGTTCCACCACCTTCATGGCAAAGAACTTGTTCCTAACATCCAACCTACATCTCCTCTTTTTTAACTTCAAACCATTGCCTTTTCTTCTATCACTACAGGCCTTTGGAAACAGTCCCTCTGCAGCCCTCCTGCAAGCCTCATTCAGGTATTGGAAGGGTGCTCTATGGAAAGTTTCCACAGAGACTTCTCTTTTCCAGGCTGAACAACCCCATCTCCCTCACCCTGCCCTTGTAGCAGAGGTGTTCCAGCCCTTGGATTGTTTTTGTGGCCCACCTCTAGACCCACTCCTTCAGGTCCATGTCCTTCACGTGTCAAAGGCAAGGTCAGCAAATAGGTTTCATTAGAGACACAACTTTGGAGGCCACACCACCAGGCAGATCTCTTGGAACTATAAAGTCCAGTTAAGTAATGAGATTCCACCCAATAACAGACAAGGTCAAAGAGCACTGGAAAGATTTTGCTGTTACAAGTTCTATCTGCACTGTAATAGTAGTTACAAATTTGCCCAGAATAGGGCAAAAAAACATCCTCAGCAGAAAGAAAGATGGTCCAAAGAGTTTGCTATCTCATCACTGCTGGTTCTGAGGCATCTGATGTGCCCAAGAGCTTTCAGACAACTGAAGGAGAAAATAATCACTAGGAGATTAACAAAGATGTAACATAAAATGGAGAAGGAAATAATTTTTTTAGAATCAACCCCTGACACAGCAAACTAAAATTCACCAATCAAAATGGATTATCTAATAGAAAGATGTTCATCGCAAATGACAACACTTTTGCATGAGACAGTATCCAAAACACTGAAAAAAAGACCTGAGGCAGTACAGCAGACAGCATTCGAAACATGAACACAACAAACAAAACCAACTCTCACAGTTGCATACACCCTCAAAATGAAAATAAGCCAAGAAAATGCCCAAGAGATAAAAAGATGTTGCAAATGCACACAGCATAGATGGCAAAAAATAGTCTTTTCTGGTCAGTATTACTGTAAAATTAATACATGTAGTTGGGAAGAAAGATGGGAAAGAGAAGAGAAAATAGACAACAAGAGGATCTGAGCTGATAGTTGAGACATTCAGGTCTGTCATGGTTTCATAAATATTTGATAACGTTTGTTTGTATGCTGGGAAACTGCAGCAAACTCAGGTGTTAACACTGGCATTTAAGGTTAGCAAACTAGACAAAAATGGCATCAACCCTGTTATAATTCCAGAGAAAATGGCATGGAGGTCCATTCAGTCAACAGCTTTCATCTGAAAGAGCTCAGAAGGCACTAATCAAAAGACGATGACAAAAGAGAGGTGCCAGGATAAGAGAATTCACAAGATCTTAATATTTAATTTTCTAGAAAAGCCAGCAGGCCCAAACAAGACCATTTAAAAAATTAATCAAGAAACATTTGTGAGCTGAACTCAGCAATTTAATTGTATGCTTTTGAACTTGGGTGTTACATTCATTTGATCTTCATTTAGTTTTGTACTTTAATGGTTCCAGATGGAATCTGTTAAGAGGTATTTTGAAGCTCCTTGTTGGCATACACAGATACTGAAACAAGAAATAAATATGGTCCATCTCTTAAAGACAAAGAAGGAAGCCTGAATAGCACTCAGATAAAAGCAGCTTCAGAAACCTCAGCAGTGCATACACTGGCTGGGAAATAGTCATGGCAAGGACCGTTTACTGATTCCCTGCATTAGACAACTTCAAGAAAATTCTAAGGAAATTGTATTGAGAATAATTCTTAAAAAAGAAGAAGAAGGGGGTGGGGAAGCACCTGGCAAGTACTGACAGCCACTTTAAAGTAGTTTGGCAATTACAGAATAATGACTGTAATAAGGTAAATATTCCTTGGTGTTGTGATAGGCCTGATGGGCCAGAAATAGGCTTATATATGTAGTGGCTTCCCCAGGCATGTTTTTCTCCTGTGGTAAACAAGGTATACACACTTAGGTTGTGTCTGCCTTGTGCAAGGCCTATGTTTTTCCCAAACTTGGGTGAAGGAAGCCTATGGTTTCACCTAATATGGTCAAGCCTGGCTAATTCTCATTCTGATTGGCTATTGTGTGTCCAAAGGCCCATTAGTCTTGGCTGTATTGATAAAAGGAGATATGCAGGTAAACAGCATGGGGTCTGCCATTGTATTTGTGTCTGCTGTTGCCTGTTGCTATTACTCTCTGTTTCTGCAGTGATTCTGCCATTGCTTTCTGCAGCATTATGCTAAAGCTATAGCTAGCTCTGAATTGCCTGGAAGCTGCCTCCATGCGATTGACCTGCATAGCCAGCATGACATTGTGCTAAGACCACACATCGCAAGACATCCTGCCTACAAACGCAAGTCTCCTGCCAAGACGGAATGTCCTGCAGATACACAGATCATTCAGAGGACCAGGTCAGAGATTGCCTACCTCCTTTCCCCAGAAGCCTGGGAAGAATCAGACACAGCAGCTGACAAGACAGTATTCCCTGAAAGCATTTGGGTGCTGTCTGAAGTTGTATCTAGCCCCACAAGTTGGGAGATAATACTTTGTGAGTAAATAAGCTCCTTTGTGATTCACCATTGCCTTCTGCCATAAGTGGAAAGGAGCTTCTTGAGTCCATCTAGTGGGCAAGCAGTATTTGACCACAGGAATCTTCTCTTCCAGTTAATGTTTATATTTTTTGCTGGTTATTTCCAGATCAAGTTATTATCTGTATAATGTTTCCATGACCATGTGAAGAACCCATTATTACTAGTGGTTGAGGATGGCGAGACTTCTGAATACCAAAACTAATAAGAAATATTAATTTTGGGAAACATTATCTTACATTAATTAATTTCAGCTTCATTACACTTGGGGAACAAAAAGGTTTTGAGTTTCATGAGAAGTGTTCATTTCTGAAGAGTCTTCCTTGGTTCCAGCTGCTCTCTAGGTTAAATTTTTAGCAGCAAATGCCCCATAGACTAATGGAAGTCTGGCCTGAGAAATTCAAATCTCTAATCATTCTGATAATGGCTTCTGGTTACTTCATTATAACCTCCATATTATAGTGAAACTTATAAGATATTTCAGTATCTACCACATTATTCAAACTGCTGTTGGTGAAAGACAAGTAGAAGCAATTTCCAGTACATGAAATCCAGACACACATATTCCACAAAGTTCTTGTAAGAAGAATATTTCTGGCTCTTCTGTCTTTAGAAACAATGAATATTGGATAAACAGTAGTAGTTCCTACTGATAGATAAGAATACCAGTTACTGAACCGAAATTCACTCATTTGCAGTAAAATAAAACTACTGTAAAGGTAAGATCAGGAAATGTTTAGTATTTGTGAGTCATTCTTTAGTTTCTTTATTTTCATGAGAAAGGAGCTTGTAATTGTAAAATCTTGCAGCTAGGATGATGAAAGAAATTTCTTAAGCTGCGATGGATCAACTTCACTTTATTTTTATAGCATATGAGTAGTTTGGTTTCATGGAGGGTTTTTTTTACTATTGCAACATGACACTGTACATTTGTTTCTTCACCTAGTGCCCTGCAGTCCAGTAGAGTCTTGCATGGTTCACACATATGTAACTGTGGTTGTATATTTATGCAGGAAAACATAACAATCATTTACTTACCATGGACAATCTATCCTGATATTTGACTCATGCCTCTAAGAAAGCGCAAGGTCATGCTCAGGCAGCATATAATTCATTATAGAAATAACAATTGTATTATGGGAAGAAAACAGAATAGAACAGGATAGGAGAGGACATGGTGAAATGGAATGGAACAGAACGGAATGGAAAGGAATGAGGTTGTTAAGAGCCTTCTCAAGTCTGACACAAAGATCTCCAGAGAAAGGACTTCAACTACCTCCCTGGGCAACCTGTTCCAGTGTTCCACTACCCCCTACACGCTAAACAGAATCATAGAATGGTTTGGGTTGGAAGGGAGTTACAAAAGTCACCTAGTTCAACCCCCCTGCAGTGCAAAAGAAAGTTGTTTTTAATCATCTCTGTCCCTTACTGATAACCAAAGTATCTTTATGCACAGACTCTCTAAGAATTCTCTCTTGCAATTATTTCACCTTACATGGTTTTACTGTTCCTTCGAGCACAACTATAGCACTGCTTGCGAACAAAGCATATCAAGCACTACTTTTTCCCTCTGAAAAATATAGCCAGAATTTTGACCTAATGCAGTTTGAGTTCTACTAGCACTTCTGTGAGGAAATTAACTTCTAAATTTGGCCCGTAGCAGCACTATGACATCCCACTTACATGAACCTGAATTCCCAGACCAAGTGTTTTCCCATTTCACACTAATATTACTGTAGAATATAATATTATAAACTATTACACATTTTAGCTCATGAGATTATTTAAAATGAAACTGCTGAGTATTATGCATTTTGATCGCTCTTATTTTTTTTAGTTTCCCAAAAAGTTACTGACTTTTTAAGACAATTTCCAATTACTGCTTTTTTAATGTTAGAACTTAAGAATTGAATGCTGCTCTATATATGCTAATGTCAGTATAGACCAAACTCTGGCTTCATTAACTTTCCCATATCCCCCAGATCTCATCCCACTACAATGTCTTAAATTCACTGATACAAATTGGGATTAGAAAATGCAGATACTGAATTTGGTGTCATGTGGAGAAGGACATCATTCAGTCTTCCAGGAGGTAAGAAACTGAATTTTGAAAGAAATCCTGGAGTGGCTTTATCTGACAAAATTTATAGTGTCAGAGCTGACTACCTTTGATCTCACTATAGTCACTGCAGAGGTGTGATTAATTCAAATTATCTTATATGTCTATTTCAGGATGAGATAAATAGCACCCTTTCTAAAGAGGCCTGCTTTTATCCACTAAGCATGTAGATAGCCTCTAGTGACTAACTCCAGTACAGATACTGGAGACTTTTAATACTAAGTGAGATGACTCTCTCTTGCTCATATACACCTTTGTGGGTGATACAAAGAGTATTACAAAAGGCATTTAATAATAGACATTTCAAAGCTAACAATCACTGACAAACCAAAGCACTGCATAAACTTAGTTCTCCCTTTCGCTTACTACCTTTTCACCTCTGGGAAGCTCCCCATTTCTTCTGACTATTCCATACCCTGTAAAAGTGCAATGTCACCATGTTCACAACAGCAGTACACAATTAGCATTTTGGATAATTACCTTAGTATCAAAATGTTGTGATACAATAATTTTAATCATACAGCAATTATTTTCTAGGACTTCATACAGACCCTGCTTCTGGAAAATAAAAGGAAATGGCAGGTCTCACACCTGAAAGCAAGACAGAGGGTTTACCAGCAGCATAACCCATTGCCTGCCCCTCACTCCTCTCTAGGGTGTTCTGAGAGAAAATAAGCAACAGCTGAACATGCAGAATCACAGAATCAACCTGGTTGGAAGAGACTTCCAAGATCATCCAGTCCAACCTAGCACCCAGCCCTATCCAGTCAAGTAGATCACGGCACTAAGTGCCTCATCCAGGCTTTTCTTGAACACCTCCAGGGACAGTGACTTCACCACCTCCCTGGGCAGTCCATTCCAATGCCAATCACTCTCTCTGGCAAGAACTTCCTCCTAACATCCAGCCTATACTTTCCCTGACACAGCTTGAGACCATGTCCCCTTGTTCTATTGCTGGTTGCCTGGGAGAAGAGAACAACCCCAACCCGGCTACAACCTCCTTTCAGGTAGTTGTAGACAGCAATGAGGTCACCCCTGAGCCTCCTCTTCTCCAGGCTAAACAACCCCAGCTCCCTCAGCCTCTCCTCATAGGGTTTGTGTTCCAGGCCTTTCACCAGCTTCATCACCCTTCTCTGGACACATTCCAGCACCTCAACATCTCTCTTGAATTGAGGGGTCCAGAACTGGACACAGTACTCAAGGTGTGGCCTGACCAGTGTTGACTACAGGGGAAGAATAAAGTCCCTTGTGCTACTGGCCACACTGTTCCTGATGCAGGCCAGGATGCCATTGGCTCTCTTGGCCACCTGGGCACACTTTTGATATAAGAAAGTGCATATATTAAAGTGCAGGGTGCCTCAGCACATGGAATAGAAAGAGGTGGAAAAAAAAGAAACTTTTCAGGTAGATATTTTCTCTTGTTTTTTACTTGTCTTTGATCTTCCCACCATTGGTCTGCCCTCCTCTACATTTATTGTGATTGTTCCCATTATATGTGACACTCTCCTTAGCTCATTCAAATTTCATTTTCCTGGAGACTTTTGTTGTCTTTTGTGCCTCTCTAAACATCATCTACTCAATTAATTGGGTTGAACATATGATTCTTTAGCTAGGATCTCTTCTTTTACCTTTACCACTCTTCTATATCTCATAGATTCAACAGACATATTTTCATTCACAGTGGCATTATTAAGAGCAGAAGCCTAGCAGATGAAATGGAGATTTATTAATTCATCCTGTTTGAAGCTGCTGTACTTATGTGTACTCGTGGAACTACAGAATGACTCTCTAGCCTAGAAAAGTAGGACTTAGTGGTTCCAATAAATATTCAAGTATTTTATATACAAGCGGAACACTTCTAACAGTAAAGACAGAATGCAACCATTTAAATAACATGGCAAGGAGTGAGCACAAACTCTATGCTACAGTGCAAAATCATCTGCATTCTCTTACTGCACATTTGGCAGCAGTCAGGTGTGCATCAGGGGATTGATCACAGCATGTACTGCTGCTGATAGTCAATTAAATAAGGCTTCATTGCTTCTAGCTATCTCCAACCTACATCATCCTTCAGCACTGTCACAGTAAGCTTTGTGGTCTTGAAAAAGTCCACACATTCTCAAGCTACATCACATCATATGGTACAGAACATACACCTTAACTTTTCTGCTAGAAAACCACCAACAGAGTCCTCACACTATGTAAGGTAGAATCAGAGAATGGCTTAGATTGAAAAGGACCTTAGAGACCATCTACTCCAGCCTCCCCACTATGGGCATGTACACCTCTCAACTAGATTCAGTTGCTTAATGCTTCATCCAACTTTGAACACCCCCACAGAGGAGGCACCTACAACATTCCTGATCAACTGCTCTTTGAAATGAACTCCTGGAACATGTAAGATGCTGGTTTGAGTCCAAACTCTGAATGAGGCAAAATGATCATAATCATAGAATGTCAGGGGCTGGAAGGGACCTTGAAAGCTCACTGAGTCCAACTCCCCTGCCAGAGCAGGATCACCTATACCAGATCACACAGGAACACATCCAGGCAGGTTTTGAATATCTCCAGAGAGGAAGACTCCACAACTTCCCTGGGCAGCCTGTTCCAGTGTTCTGTCACCTTCACAACAAAAAAATTCCTCCTCATGTTTACATGAAACTTCCTATGTCTCGGCTTCTACCCATCGCCTCTTGTCCTGTCACTGGGCATCATCAAGAAGAGCCTGGTTCCATTCTCCAGATGTCTTGAGTAAAAGTCTTTACAGTATAATACAGTAGAGAAAAACAGAGTTTTTTGGAGCTTCATTAGTATTCCACCAAAGAGTGTCAAGATAGTAGTAAAAGACAATAATTAGTAAAGTATCAGCACACTACTTTGTCAAAGTAGAAACCAATAGCTTACCAAAATGATCAGTTACTCCTTTTAGAAACAGTACTTTTATTTGTTTTGTTTTTCATTGAAGTTGCATTTTATAAAAAAGAAACTGTTCAAATTGCTACAAACATCCAGAAATCATCAAGCAATGAACTTTTGTAAAACTGGTTCAATCTTTCTCAGTTTAAAACAATTCTAATTTTACTTTAAAGAGATGCCTACTTATTTTCATCCAAAAAAAGCTAAAGCTTTTAATTGCTCCAAACCACATAAACCCAAGATGACAAACCCAAGAACTGTATCTATATTCAATAATTTACTTCCATTGTGTCATATACTTGGAGGTTTGAGAGTAGAAGAACATTTTCCTTAAGGCAATCGTTTAGTGTTTTGACATTTCTAAAATGGGACACTTAACAGCGAGTAATACTGCAGAAAATATCCTCACAGAATAATAATCAAATCAGAGGGGAAATGAGGTGAAGTGTGAAGGTCTCAATGCTATGATTTGCTTAATTACATTTTTTAATGTTTTTTTTTCCCCCCTGTTTTGCCAGGGTGCATAATTTCTTTGTGTGTTAAAGTAAGTGTAGGTGTTAGATTGGTCACAAAAGGCTTTTCTCTAACAGGTGTAACTCAGCCCCATTTTTGTTGACCCTGAAATACAATATCATAGAATCACAGAAATATTTAGGTTGGAAAAGACCTTCAGGACCACTAAGTCCAACAAACAGCCCTACTCTACAGTGTTCACCCTAAACCATATCCCCAAGCACCACATCCAAATGACTTTTAAACACATAACAAGGGCCATAAAGATGATCAGAGGGATGCAGCACCTCTCCTATGAGGACAGGCTACAAGAAGAGATTGGATTCTCAGACTGGAGAAGAGAAGGCTTCGAGGAGACCTTGTAGTGGCCTTCCAGTATCTGAAGAGTACCTACAAGGAGGCTGGGGAGGGATTATTTACAAAGTCTTATAATGACAGGATGAGGAGTAATGGATTTAAACTGGAAGAGGGGATATTCAAATGAGACCTTAGAAAGAAGTTCTTTACAGTGAGAGTGGTGAAACACTGGAACAGGTTTCCCAGGGAGGTTGTGGATGCTCCCTCCCTGGAGGTGTTCAAGGTTAGCTTGCATGAGGCCTTGAGCAACCTGCTCTAGTCAGATATGTCTCTGTCTATGGTGGGGGGTTGGAACTAGATGGTATTTGAGGTCCCTTCCAACTTAAAACAAACCATTCTATGATTCTAACAATCAAGGAAGAAGGAAACTCAGGAGGGGTGTCATGGCAGGCTAATAGGTTTATTAGATGTCCTGGCTTGCCTCACCCTTCTGCTGATGGAGAAAGCAAAGGCAGGAGGAAAACAAAGGCTTGGGCCATTATGTCCCCTCCCAAAGTGATAAACAGGTATCCACAGGTGGTTAGGTACTTGTTGGTGTCTTGCCCAAACAAGAGTGAGCAAGCCCTGGTTTCACTTAATATGGACAGTTTTGCAAATGCCATTTTGATTGGTGAATCTCTGTGGCCAAAGGAGCCATTACACTTGGGCATGTAATGGTAGCTAAGTTGCAAGCAGTTGAGCTGCCTCTGTCTCACTGCTCTGCCTCAATGTGTGCTGCTCTGCTCAGACAATGTGCTCTGCCTCACTGCTCTCAGCTTGGACAACATGTTCTGCTCTGCCTCGTGCTACAGACCACCTTAACCTTGATGTTTTGGGCTTGAACTACTGGGAAACTTAAGTGCCTCAAGCCTACCAGAAGAAGGCATTAAGTGTCTCATGACATGGTGAGAAGTGCCACTGACATGGTGCTTTCTGCTCATCTGCAAGACATGCTGCCTGCACCTCTGCAAACCTTAATGCCAAGAGGAACCAAGATCAGATCAGAGATCATCTGCCTCTTTCCCAGTACCCTGCTAAAGCCTAGAAAGATCTAGAAACCTCTCAATGGCTATGAAGACACTGAGCAGTTCCAGCACTGCCACAAAGGAGCCAGGGGTTATCTTGAAATTCCCTAGGGCTCCGGTATGCCTTTTATTTGTAAATGGGGCAAAGTCATTCTGTGGCTAAAGTTTTCCAATTTTCTGATTCTCCTAAACAAATGAATTGCCCATAAACACCCTTGTGAAGATTTTCCTGACTGAATTAGATCCCAAATTTAACTAGTTTCTACGTAGTATGTGGGATGGGCTTTTTGGAAAGAAAATAACTACATATTCTATAATTCCTGCCTTGCTAATTACCCCAACTAAACTGAGGGGAAAGAAATGTGAATGACAGATTGGAGGAGAGGAAAAGAAATTGAGAAGATACAGAAAAAGGAGGAGAAAAGCTCAGAAAAATGGAGGTAAAGAAACTACTCAAAAGGGGTGCCAGAAAATGTACATAAAGGTCCAGACCAATGAGCATTTATTGCCATGTTTCGACTTTGATCTCGGAAGCTTACAAATGTAGAAGAATCACAGAATGATTTGGGTTGGAAAGGACCCTCAAAGGCCATCTAGTCCAGCACCCACTGCCATAAAGAGTGACATCCTCCACTAGATCAGGTTGCTCAGAGTCTTGTCCAGCCTGACCTTGAATATCTCCAGAGATGGGGCCTCAACTAAGCATGTGATGAGTTTGTCCCCAGAAGAACTAAATAGAAGTCATTCCATCCTATTATACCTTACCGAGACCTTTCTTAGAGTATGGTAAGCTGCAAAGTGACTAGGTAGGGCAAGTTCCATTTCACATACAGCATATACTGTTTGAAGTGGGGCACACAACACTGTGGCTAAAAAGCCATATGTAAAGTTATCAAACAACATTAGAGGAGCAAGAGCAAAACAAATATTGAATCTAAGAATAAATGTGCTTCCAACTGTCTTCCACAAATTTGGAATTTCTGATGAAATGTTCTATCAGATATGTACCTTGGGCCAGGAGGTAGCATCTGCAGATTTTCAGGGTATTTAACATTCTCTTGTCCAGTGAGTTATGTACAATATGCTGTTCAATTCCTAACATATCCCTTGTAAGATCCTCAGATAATTACATTCAAATAGAAATACTCCAAGAACCTAGTCTGCCAAGATTTTAATTCCCTTGAACAACCAACTGTGTGCTTGAGAATTTTATTAATAAATAAAATAGAAAATGCTAAAGAGGGGAATAAACTCTAGAAAATGCTAAGGGGGAATATTCACCTTCAGCTGCAGAACTTTATTCAGGAATGACTAAGTTTTCAAAGTGAGGATTTCTTCCACTTTCATAGGTATAGCCACACTTCTAATACAGTTCCAATACCTGTCTCCATCTAAATGTAATCTATGAGAAAGTAATAAAGTATAAGTTTCCCTTATCTTTTTTTTTTCTTCATCTCTCACCTTAACTGAATTTGGGATCAGCTACTAGCAACTACCAGGGTCTTAAGTTGGGAAGCTAAAACAAAATGATCATGTACCTGAACTTCAGAGGTGCCAACCTTCACCATTCATTACGAAACAATGCTGTATATCTTAATACCTTATTTTTATTACAGCTTGGCCTTTCTTATCCAAATATTTCTTCAGTGTCTATCAAAACAAAAGGAGAATTTAGTAGGAAAAGCCCTTACATAAATATTTGCATTGCAGTCTGCAAATAATACATGGAAATTCAACATCTAAACTAAAGCCTCTGCTTTTCAGAGGTGAGTTTTAAGCATCCTCTTGATTTGAAAATTAAAGAGGGTTGAAAGTATGTTTCTTGTTTTACACCAGACTGCTGGTGACATACATTGTTGCTGAACAACTAAGACAGGTCTTGAGGTTTTCAGTGAGTGTTGAGCAGGTGTAAAGGTGCTAGGTCATTGACTTTGAGGAGGATCTTGTATGATGAGGCAGCAAGTTCTCTTTAGCATGAAAAAGAGGAAACAGAGAGGTGGCCTCATTCATGTTTATAAATATGTGAAGGGCAAGTGCTGGAAGCACAAAGCCAGGCTCTTCTCAGTGATGTCCAATGATAGAACAAGGGGCAGTTGGTACAGACTGGAGCATAAGAGGTTCCACACGAACATAAGGAAAGAAAAAATTCACTGTGAGGGTGACAAAACACTGGAACAGGTGGCCCAGAGAGGTCGTGGAGTCTTCTTCACTGTAGACATTCAAAACCTGCCTGGATGCACTCCTAGGTGACTTGCTCTAAGTGATCTGCTCTGGCAGGGGGGTGGACTGGACAATTTTTTGAGTCACTTCCAACCCCTAACATTCTGTTATTCTGTGATTTCCCCTCCCACCTGTGTAGGGGTAGAGGGGCTTGGAAGAACAGGCTGTATTAACCCAGGACACTGACTGTATAAGTTAGCCTGAGCTGGACATTATCTTGAGAAGTATCTCACCTGCAGATGAAGCACTCCAGTGACCATTTTATGCCTTATCTGACTAGCAGGATCCTAGTTATTCTTGGAAGAGAACTAGTGTGAGAAAATAAACTGAATTCATCACTGAAGCATTTAAGATTAAAAACTACAGAAATGTAATACCCTTTACTCAAGACAAATGCTGGTTTTCTATATTAGCCTACAACTACAGAAAGACATATCTCTAAGTGGCAGCAATTCAAAATGTCTTTTGAGCAATCTTCTTAAAAATAATCAAAGAAAAGAATTCAAAAGTATCTGCAATGAAGTATGTTTAATGTATGTTAAACACCTCATTATCTTATGAACCTTGTTAGTATTTCCTTATCCCTCAATAAATTTTGTTTGCTCAGTTTATGAGCAGGGTATAATCTGAATTTAAAAGAAATACAACTAAGATTTTTCCAAGGTATACAGAGGCATAAAATGAAATTAGATTTTAATTTTATCACATAATTTTCTACACAAGAGGTAGCTGTGCTCATTTTATCTTGCTATTCAATGTGCACCAGTATGCTAGTTTGAAGCTAGCTAGAATGTTTTCGTGAGAACAACTAGATTACAGGCTGTGAAAGACAGACAGTGATGATGTCTACTTCACTCATAGGCTTGCTGAGAGGCATAAGAACAAGAATCCAAACATAGATAAGGCACTTCTTCTTGGGGCACTGCCTGATCTGCACTTCTCTCTAGCCTCTCTGTTGTCTCTCTGATTAATCCACTTTGCTTCCTAACCCCCTGGCTGAACCTCCATTCTTCCTTGGGACTGAGGTAAGGTTGAGAGGGGTAGGAGAATGTGGAAGGGTGGTTGGGAGTCCCTCCTGGGGACTCAGGTTTCTGGGAGGGCTGTTGTGTTTCTGTATTACCTTTTACCTTGTATATTTCTGTATATAAATGTTGTAAATATCTGCTTGTATATTGTGCTAGCTGTAAATATAAGCTTCATTCAATTTCCAGAGCCAGCTGAGTCTAGTCTGGGTGATTTCCAAAGTGTGGGGGGGTGGGGAACACCCAAGCCATCACAACCAGCGACCACTTCCAAAGTGTAAAGTGAATTACAATTGATCAAAAACACTAGAAAAAAAATACATACCAAAGAATTTGTCTTTGAGTAGATCTGAAAGGAAATAAGACATTTAAATTTGTTGTGAAATATATTTTTTTACCCATCTTCATCCTACATTTTAACTGCTTAACACAAAAGAGCTGTTATTTCTTTACCTGACCAAACTCTCTCACTTCAGAGTGAGAGAGTAAGAAATTCAGTAAGAAAACCTAATGATTTCTTTTGACCAGCTTCCCTGTCCAAATTTTCAGTCAAAATGACATTTTAAGTTTGGCAGAACTGGGGTTTCCTACAGAAAACAGATTTGTTTTTTCTCCCAGATTAGTTCTAAAGGCAATATAGAGCAAAATCCTGAACATTTATGGGAAAGCATCTCCACAGGGGGATGTTCTTCCATCATTACAATGAGAGCAATGTGAATTCATCACCCTGTTTATTTTAGTGGACTGTAGTTGCTTCAATGGTTTTGCTTTGGCATAGCAAATATAATTTCAGAACCCGCAGAAAAAAAGCTCCATGATTTAATCTTTTCTAGAATGTGGATTTCTTCTACTTTATTTTAGTATTTTTGCTTTACATTTTCTTTTCTTTTTTTCCTTAATGGGCAGCCCACAGCAGTGACAGAGTCACCATCTCTGGAGAGTGTTCAAGCACCATGCGGACCTGGTACTTAGGGACATGGCTGGTGGTCAGTCTCCCATGGTTGGACTGGATAACCCTTGAGATCTCTTCCAATCAGATTCATTCTGTGTGATTCTGTTCAAGTCGTTTTCTCTATCACCTACGTAAAGAGTTCTGTTCTTTCCAGTTTGTTTCAGGCTTCAGTGATTTATTGATCCATATAATCTGTATTATTTCAGTTCTCACTACCAGACCTTCTCCCTGACCAGCCACTTGGAGAAAGGAACAGGATAAGGCCATTGGTGCCATGTGTGTTTGTGTGAGTGCTGTGCTATCTGGCAGCAATCTGTGTGTCCAGCTGTTTCTGTTTGTTCTGTGTATTGCACACACACGTGTGTGTGTGTGTATGTATGTACCTATCAGGAACAGATGCTTAGCCTTGCTGTTAGCTGGCCTTGGGGACAGGGAGCTGTGTTAGTTTCATTTCTATTGGATTCCTGGATTTGGCAGCCCCTAACAATCTCCAAAGGTTTTCTGTTACTTAACAATTTGAGACATGGTTACCACTAGTAAGCACATCTTTTCAGGTCAAATATTTAGCTGATCTATGTAATAAAACTACAATAGATTTAATATTATCTTTTATTATCTTCTTTGGCAACTCAAGAGTGCATTTGTATACCCAGGAAAAATCTTCACTCAACTCTCCATTATGATACCTATAGCCTTTTTCCTCTGGCTCCAGAGGTAACGAACATGTATACACAGGCAGAAACATGAGTGAAGGCCAAATAAGGAGGAATAAAAAAAACTACTATGAAAACTCAATGTGAATAGTATGAATACATGCCATAACACAAGTTTTTAGTAGTGTATGAGTATCAACAGCAATGTACTTGATCCTAGAAACCCCACTTGCATAAGCAATTTCATCCCACACTACGTATAAAGCCAACATTAACATGAAGCAAATAATATCAAACATGAATGTGTTAGTGCATTCAAAATCAGCAAACTGAAAACAAAATCTTCTATCTTTTGAGTTGCACTAAGAAGGAGAAAATATGAGGTGGTTGAGTCACCAACCTTGTATGTGTTTAAGTGTCATTTGGATGTGGTACTTGGGGATATGGTTTAGGGGTGAACCTTGCAGAGTAGGGTTACTGTTTGGACTTGGTGATCCCGAGCGTCTTTTCCAACCTGAATGTTTCTGTGATTTCCAATCTGAATGTTTCTGTGAAACTGAATTACAGTTTTCTCTCATGTCACCGTGGCCTCAAATGATTCACTGTTGTTGGAAGCATGGAAAAGTCAATGTGTGTTTTTTCATATAGATGTCACGTCCCTATCCCATAGCTCAGAGCACAAAATATTTTCATCTTTAACAAAGACAGGCAACAGCTCTTTCTTGATAAGAATGTGTAAGTGGTTACATCTTACAGCACAGTTACTGAGAAAAAATACATTGGAATTCATTCTAGAAGACAAAGTTTAAATTTTGATCAAGGAGTGGTAACCTTTACAACGAAATCCACAGTGCTGTAATTAGTGGTGTGCAGCTACTGATCTTTCCCAGACAGCAACTTACACTCCACTAGCAGATTCTCATTCTGGATTTGCACTAGAATCACTGCCTGAAAAGTTGTCAATAAAATTAATGATGAGAAGCCATTTAGCCTTCCTGTAGTTTAGTCAACTGAAAGTTTACAAATACCAACAATATCACCACTGTGAGTACTTCAGGCAAATTCCTACACAGGGAATAACAAAATAAACCCATAGACAATCTTTTTCCTACACAAGAGTACCCACATTTGTATTAATTTGGGGGACAAGCTAATCACAATAACAATTAGACTGCATTTGCCTTCAATTATGTGTTTGTAATGTGGATGTGTAAATACCTAGATTGGCATTCTGATAGGAATTAATTACACATTGTTTGTATTGCTGCTGGAATTTTATATCTAAGGTAATTAGAAACAAGATTTGTTTTCTATATTGTGGAGGTTTTAGAGGACGCTAACAAAACTTTTATACAGTTGCATAAGGTAAGAAATACAAACAGCCAGGTGAGGTGGTTCACTGCGCTAGTTTGAGCCCAGCTAGAATGTTTTGGTGAGAAGAACTAGATTACAGGCTGTGAAAGGAAAACAAGGCTGATGTCTACCTCACTCATAGGCTTGCTGAGATGTACAAAACCAAAAATCAAAACATAGATAAAAACACTTCTGCTGCTCGGGGGCTCCGAGCTGCACCTCTCTCTCCTAACTGCACCCTCTGTTTCTTTGACTGATCCACTTTGCTTCCTAATCCCCTGGCCGAACCTCCATTCTTCTCTGGGACTGGGGTAAGGTTGAGAGGGGTAGGGGGAAGGTCAAGGGGCAGTTGGGAGTCCCTCCTGGGGATTCAGGTTTCTGGGAGGGGAGTTGTGTTTCTGTATTACCTTTTACCTTGTATATTTCTGTCTATAACTGTATATACTGTAAATATCTGCTTGTCTATTATGCTAGCTGTAAATATAAGCTTCATTCATATTCCCAGAGCCAGCTGAGTCTAGTCTGGGTGATTTCCAAAGTGTGTGGGGGGGAACGGACGGATGGACGGGTAACACCCAAACCATCGCGTTCGCAGAAAGTCATGAAGGAAAAAACCTTATTTATCAACAGAAATAATACTCAGGCTGTTACAGCACAGACTGACAGAGGGACAATTCTTCCTCCCCAATTGTATTTTTAAAAACATCTGCCAATGACATTCATTAAGGGAAAATTTACACTAAAAACTGCAACTACGTCCAACTCTGACAGTCAAGGAGTGGCACATGAATATATGCACTCTAAAGTTAGATGGCTGTGTGTAAAAGAGGAGAAATACAAATTTTAGAATGGTCCCAAACTTTTAATGTTTTGGGGTTTTTTTGCTGAAAGGCTCACTTCTGACACTGCACCAGATTTGAATTTTCAGACTTCATCTTTCCATTGTCTTTTCCTCAAATCCAAAATGATGTATCAAGAAGCAGCAGGTCAAGAGAAGTGATTCTTCCCCTTTGCTCTTGTGAGATCCCACCTCAAATACTGTGTCCAGTTCTGGTGTTCCCATCATAAGAAGGACACAGAGTTGCTGGAGCAGACCCCGAGGGAGGCCACAAAGATTATCAGAGTGCTGGACCACCACCCCTATGAGGACAGCTTGAGACACTTGGGGTTGTGCAGCCTAGAGAAAAGATAACTATGGGGGTGCCCTTCTAGTGGTCTTCCAATACCTGAAGGGATCCTACAGGAAGGCTGGAGAGGGAATTTTCTTGAAGGTGTCAAAAGGGAATGGTTTTAAGCTGAGGGAGAATAGCTTTAGCCTAGATCTTAGGAAGAAGTTCTTCAATGTGAGCACAGTGGGACTCTGGAGTAGGTTGCCTAGGGTGGTTGCGGATGACTCCTCCCTGGGAGTGTTCATGGCCAGGCTGGATGAGGCCTTGAGCAGCTGAGTGTAGTTGAGAGGTGTCTCTGACCATGGTGGGAAGGTTGGAGTAGATGACCTCTAAGGTTCCTTCCAATCTATGCCATTTTATGATTCTATTAAGTAAGATGAAGCATACCAGATCACTCTTACTACATAGTGATGGATCCATAGACAAATTACTTCAACCAACAAAAACATAAGCAATATGTAAAAGTGCATTCTCAAAATGCTAACCCTGCAAAACAGGGAAGAAAGGTATTAGGTCAGTTCTTCATTACTTACTATCCCTGTAAGAGTATAGAGCAGAGAAAGCCAACACTTTTCATGCTCTTGTCAAGTCAAATGGAAATAAACCTTCTCTTCACTTAAGTACAGCTGAACAATGTACACGATTTGAGGCAGCACAGATCTATAATTCTTACATATTTTCTGGAAGCAAAACTTCACTAGCAAAGTTGCTTGAAGTGCCACTTTAGTTTACAGCTCTTTGTATGAAAATAATCTGTTAAGGCTGTAGCATCTTTCTATTCTTATTTTCTCATTAGCTTCTGGCTTAGTCAGGTACCCTACTTAAGATCATTTCAGTCTGGTGGAGATCAGTTTATTCATCCTTGAATCAGACAGGTAGATATTTAGCAAACCAGATATTTATGTCTGTCCCTGGGGAGAAAGCTCTTCTTTCTCTCAAGCATATAAGTATTGAGGTATCTGCAGTATAAAGGTAAATAGAAAAGACAGAGTGGTGGCGGGAAAGCTCTTCTCTAACTTCTAGCACTTCTAGTATTTGTTTGTTTTCAACCTTGTTCCCTTTCAATATATATATATATATATATATATATATTGCTTTCCTTAGGAATCTCAAAGCAGTAAAAACTACCCTCTTTAGTTCTTTAGTGAGTTTAACAGAAAAATCTGAATGTAGCTGAATTTTTAAAAGGAAGACATGAAAACTGCCTAGATAACTAGAGGCTGATCACCATCCTATTTCAAGTCAAAAGCTACTGTACTGCAAAATCCATTCAGAACTCATGTAAAGCTGAGAGATATGGGCTGTGGCTTGAGATGGGGTTTGGAGTCTACTTACTGAATCTCACACTGATGAAACAAAAGCTTATCCTAGAAGTGTTTGCTGAGCTATCACTGAAATCAATATTATTCTGCACACAACCTGCTCGTCTGGGCATAGGATGTTTGAGCTCTATTAGAGCTGCAGGGAAAATTTTCCACAATTGAAAAAAAAAAATCACAAAAAAAAAAAAGCACCAAAAAACCCAAACCAACACCTTTCTGAGGAGCCTAATTATAGAAAACAAACTTTTTCAAGACAACTCTGCAAAGAAAGCCATAAAGATACTACGAGGCATTCTTCACTAGATTAACTTTCTTTCAGCAACTGCGCTGCTCTGGAACATATTCCACTAGATTAATCTTCTGGGTTATGCTCTTCAGAGTGCTCCCATAACCATCAACTTCACTCTCAAGCAGCCATAGCTGAGTGATTTGTATCAGCACTGCAGCATCTGCCAATCCTGTATTCCTCCACATTGCTAAACTAATAATTCAAAGGTCACTAGCACAGCCTGAAGAAAAGACTTGTTGGCCTAAAAAAAAAGTCAAAAGTTACCAGAAAAAGCATGGAAATTTGTAGTCCCCACATTATGTCACATGACAAACTTCCACTATTTCTTCCTGAGGAAGAAATTTGCTCTAATTTGCCATCTTCCATCAGGCACCAACTTAACTTTGTGTGTAAATCCAAGAAAAATAAGGCCCAGCACTAAGCAGCGCATTCCAGGCAGAAGTTATCATGACAGCATATTTTGCCCAGAAGTGTAATTACAGACTCTCAGAGATGCTAACTAAGAGGAAAAAAATTGCATAGCTAAACAGATGTATGTGTATCTTGCTAAAAAATTCCGTCATGCTTGCAGAATCAAACAGGAGGGAGAGGAAGACAAATCAAAGGAAAGCAGGTCATGTGCATGCAAATATGTGCATCCTCTGTATCACAGGACTCTACCATGCTGCTCAGGCAGCACTTTTAGCCAAAGAAAAACCTGCTGAATATCACAGAGCTTTGGCCTCTAGTGAATAATGCCCCAAAATCTTCCCAGAGTGCAGTCTTGAAAGGCTTTAGTGTTTGCTAAAACACTAACCTCACTAACAATATAGGCTGGGGAATGAGGTGGTAGGACCTGGGAGCTCTGGTGGATGAGAATCTGGACATGAGCCAACAGTGTGCACTTGCAAGCCCAGAAGGGCAATCACATCCTGGGCTGCACCAAAAGATGCATATCCAGCAGACTGAGAGAGGTGATTCTGCCACTTTGCTCTGGTGAGACCTCACCTGGAGTACTGCATTGAGCTCTGGAGCCCTCAGTGCAGGAATGACATGGACCTGATGGAGTGGGTCCAGATAAGTGACATGAAGATGAATGAGGGGGCTGGAGCACTTCCACTATGAACACAGGATGCAGGAGATGGGGTTGTTCAGCCTGGAGAAGAGAAGGATCCAGGAGATACCTAGTAGCAGCCTTCTAGTACCTGAAGGGAGCCTACAAGAAGACAGCAGAGGGACAATTTACAAAGGCCTGCAGTGATATGACAAGGATCAGTGGTTAGAAACTAAAGAACAGATTTAGGTCGGATGTCAGGACAAGTTCTTTATGTGGAATACAGCAAGAGGTTGTCTGGGGAGGCAGCTGTGGTCCCATCCCTGGAGATATTCAAGGTGAAGCTTAACAAGGCTCTGATCTAATGAAGTATGTCCCTGCATATTGTAGGGAGTTTGGACTGGACGGCCTTTGGAGGTCCCTTCCAACCCAAACCATTCCATGATTCTATGATTTGTCTAAGCAGCAAAAAGAAAAGTTAATGCTACACTCTGCTTGTTTCCTGTATCAAGATCCACCGGACAGTTAAAAAGTATCAGCCAGGACAGGATATGATGTCACTTCATAGACACAGAGACAGCATGTCAGACAGTACCCAATTTACATCACTCCTGCCGTTATTGGTCAAATCATATATTGCTGTATACAACCTACAGCTCTAAAGGACCCAAGTGAAAATCCTAGGATGAACACCTCTCATGAACAGTCAGTGACCTAGAGTCAAGTGAAATGTTCATTAAGAAACACAGAGACACTTATTCACCTGCTGCAGTTACTATGGCAGCCACCTTACTCACAGGTCTGAAATGCTCTATTATTTAGTGATGCTGGCTGGCAGGGAAAAGAACTTGAAAAATATTGCTGGGGAGAGTTGAGAGGCTCTCTTCATTCTTCATCTTAAACTGAAGCACTATCCACTTTCCACAAATCATTTTGACAGGTAGAAGGTTAGTCATCCCACCTCCTTTTGAAGTATCTGGGGCTAAACTATTGCAGTTTCTCTATCACTCATCAACTCCTCCTCAGCAAAGGACAATATGGAAAAGAAGACCCACAAGTTGAAATGAAAATTAATTTAATGAAACAATGAAACTGATACAAATGCCTGTATGAAGTATGTAAATTATACTCAGCACAGATAAGGCACAATAATCATATTAAATGGGAACGCAGGCCTCAGAAATAGTATAAGAGGAACAAGGGCATTAGAGGCACAAGCAAGAAGTTCCCCTCTCAGCAAACTTCCCTGTTTATACTGAAAGTGATGGTCATGGTCTGGGATACACCTGCGAGCCAACTCCAGTCAGCTGTCCTGGCTCAGAGAATAAAGGACTGTGAGTGTCTCTGATAGTACTCAAAATTTGCCTATTACTACCTTAACTCAATCCTGAAAAGGGATAGAAATGAGCAGCAGCATGCAAATCTATGCCAGCAGGATCTGAGTGTGTAAACACTACATCATAAAGCCTTGTAACACACAACTGACAGCTCATGTAAACACTGGAGCCATCTGATGTTTCCTCTCAGACAAAAGTTCAGCTGCATGCACAAATCAGTGCAATGCCTTTAATGTACCAATGCTTCAGAAAATACATTTTAAAAAGGAAATGTTAAAGAAACCTGCTGTCTAAGAATTAGCAGTTTACTTAAGGGTTTTACTTTCAATAACAGGAGAAAAAAAAAAAAGATGTCTTTCCTTCAGCAATGTCAGCACCTTTGTACATCCATTGATTCATTTTCCTCAGTAAATGTGAATTTATTTCATAGTTTGCATATATAAGCTTGAAAGACTGTTCTGAATCAATAGCTCTGCTCTTCAGGCAGACTCTCTATCTGACAGCACTTCTGCTGCCAGCAAAATATTTAATGCCAAGCAGTAGCATCCATGAAGTAAGAGAACAGTTCTTATATCATCAAGACTTTGTAGGGCCTTTGACACATCTCCCGCAACACTCCTCTCTACATTGGAGAGATATAGATTTGATGGACAGTTGGATGGTCACATGCTGAGGGCAGTGGTGTTAAGAAGGAGCTAGCTGAAATCTGAGTTTGGGGTGAAATACAATGAGGCCGATTCAAAAGTTATTAAATAACTTATTAATATACACAAAATAATTCTCCCAAACTTATTTCACAGTATCATAGTATCACAGTATCATCAGGGTTGGAAGAGATCTCACAGCTCATCAAGTCCAACCCTTTACCACAGAGCTCAAGGCTAGACCATGGCACCAAGGGCCACGTCTAACCTTGCCTTGAAGTGCCCCAGGGACGGCGACTCCACCACCTCCCCGGGCAGCCCATTCCAGTGCCCAATGACTCTCTCAGTGAAGAACTTTCTCCTCACCTCAAGCCTAAATCTCCCCTGGCGCAGCCTGAGGCTGTGTCCTCTTGTTCTGGCGCTGGCCACCTGAGAGAAGAGAGCAACCTCCTCCTGGCCACAACCACCCTTCAGGTAGTTGTAGACAGCAATAAGGTCACCCCTGAGCCTCCTCTTCTCCAGGCTAAACAATCCCAGCTCCCTCAGCCTCTCCTCGTAGGGCTTGTGCTCAAGGCCTCTCACCAGCCTCGTCGCCCTTCTCTGGACATGCTCAAGCATCTCAATGTCCCTCCTAAACTGGGGGGCCCAGAACTGAACACAGTACTCAAGGTGTGGTCTAACCAGTGCAGAGTACAGGGGCAGAATGACCTCCCTGCTCCTGCTGACCACACCATTCCTGATGCAGGCCAGGATGCCACTGGCTCTCTTGGCCACCTGGGCACACTGCTGGCTCATGTTCAGGCGGGTATCAATCAGCACCCCCAGATCCCTCTCTGTCTGGCTGCTCTCCAGCCACTCCGACCCTAGCCTGTATCTCTCCATGGGGTTGTTGTAGCCAAAGTGCAGCACCCTGCACTTGGAGCTATTGAACCCCATCCCATTGGACTCTGCCCATCGGTACAGGCGGTCAAGGTCCCACTGCAGAGCCCTTCTGCCTTCCAACTCTCCACACAAGGTCTTGGATGTGGTTAGCAGAACTCTTTTACAGAATGTCTCTGTACAATGGAATTTTGCAAGGTTTTAGAAATGTCCTTGATAGAGAGTCTGGAGGCTTCATTCACCGCTTGAGAGGTTGATTAAAAACCTTTAGCAACTTGAATAAAGAATTCAGAATACTCACTATAGTCCTAATGTCTGTGGCCCAAAACATAGGCAGGAAAATATCCACCAGAAGTCCTGTGGCGAATTCCACGTGGGCTGCAAAGTGGAATCAGCTGCTGGCTGAGGCGGCTGAGGGGGCTGAGGCGGCTGAGGGGGCTGAGGCGGCTGAGGTGACTGAGGTGACTGAGGCGGCTGAGGGGGCTGAGGTGGCTGAGGCAGCTGAGGTGACAGGAAGGCGAGCGGCAGGGGAGCGAGGAAGGAAGGAGCAGGCAAGCAGCTTATTCACCTGGTCACCCCCTTTTATAGGACAATGGCCGAGGCTAATGGTCTCACTGGCCACACAATCACCCAATCACCTCTGGCAATCACCCAAGTAGACCCAAAAATGGCAGAACCCACAGGCTGTTCTCCTCCAAAAACGAGGGGTGCATAGGCCTGGCATGTGACAGGGGCGTGGGCCTTATGAATCCCCTCTCATGCGACCAGATTAAACCAGACTGGGTTGCTGGGTTTCTTTGTCCTGTTTTCCCGCCTCTGGCTGCAACGCAGACAGGTAGGTAAATTATGTCTGGACAAGACATATGCTCAAACCCATTTTGTGCCCTTTGGGACTATTCACCACAAGTGGTCAATGGCTAAATGTCCAGGTGGAGATCAGTGACAAAATGTCCCCCAAGTGTTCATAATAGGACCAGTGCTATGTACTATTTTAATCAACAACATAGTGGGATTGAGTGGACGCTCCTCAAATCTGCAGACAACACCAACCTGAGTGGTTTGGTTGACACAAGAAAATGACAGGATACCATCTAGGGAGACCTTGACAAGCAGTTTGGCCAAGTGAACCTTACAAGGTTTAACAAGGCCAAATACAAGGTTCTGCACTTGAGTAGGAGTAATCTTTAGTACAAATACAGGCTGGAAACTGAAGGGTTTGAGAGCCACCCTGCAGAGAACGACTTGGGAGTACTGGAGAATGAAAAGCTGGACATGGCCAACTGTATCCTTAGCTGCATTCCAAGCAGCATGGTCAGCAAGTCATCTACTCTGCTCTGGTGAGACCCTACCTGGAGTAGTGCATGCAGCTGTGGAGTCCTCAGCACAGGAGAGATATTGTTTTGTTTGAGCATATACTGAGGATGGACACAAAAGTGGCCAGTGGGCTGAAACACCCCTCCTATGAAGAAAGGTTGAGAGAGTTGGCTTGTTCAGCCTGGAAAAGAGAAGGCTCTGGGGTAACATTTCAGTACTTAAAGTGGGCTTACAAAAAAGAGAAGGGCAGTTTTTTATATCAGGGCTTCTTGTGATACAACAAGAGATATTGGTTTTAAGCTAAAAGAGAGTAGACTTAGACTAGATCTAAGGAAGAAAGTTTTTACAATGAGGTGCTGAAATACAGGCATAGGTTGTCCAAAGAGGTGGTAGGTGCCTCATCCCTGGAAACATTCAAGGCAAGGTTGTACGAGGCTCTGAGCTATGTGACCTTCTCAAAGATGTCCCTGCTCATTGCAGAGGGGATGGACTACATGACCTTTAAAAGTCCATTCCAAGCCAAAGTATTCTATAATTATAAATACTTTGACCCACTGTCAAATGGCATGACTTTCCAGATGGCTTCAACAGCAGGGTTTGTGGTTAAGGTCATATCTATGTCATGAAAACAAAGAAACACCAGCTGACTCCTTATGAAGCAGCCTTCAAATGGATATCTGAGAGAGCTTCATGCGAATATTGCTAGAACTAGGAACAGCTAGGTATTCTCAGATTTGATGTAATACTCTTGTATACCACTCTTTTATACCACTGCACCTTGTTGCTCCTTCAGGGGTTTCAATTAATCACCCCTTACTGTGTTCTTTTCATACCCTGAAGTGGCCACTGATGCTGGGTGATGCTACAGGATTACATTGCTTGCCTCAGTTTTCAAGGTGACAACCTAGTCTGGTAAACCAGCATAGTTGTAGGCTTGTGGCAATGAGGAAACACACTTCAGACTCCTGCTTAAAAGAGATTCTGTTTTAAAAGATGCAATTTAGCCAAATCTAAGCTGCTCTGAAGATTTCACTGCTAGAAAGTGAGTGTCACAGGGATTTTGTAAGCATTTCACAGCTCCTCTAAGACTCACGTTGAGTATCACAGTGGAACTGAACATGTATTGCTTCCTTTTGAGAGTATTTTTCTTTCCATTGTACCACACTACACATGCTGCAACAAGGTTGTCTTCAACAACATTATAGTTTTAAGGTTTTAGGTGTCCCTTCTGATGCACACCAAGAAAATTCTCACAGTGATCTCTAGCAGTCACAGCTGTTCCTTATTGCAGAGAGGTATGTGAATAGGAAGACTTAGTGCTAAACAATCACAACCACAGAATCAGAGAATGATAAGGGTTGGAAGTGACCTTTAGAGATTATCCAGTTCCACCCTCCTGCCAAAGCAGGTTCACACAGGATGGTGTCCAGGCAGGCTCAGAATCTCTTCAGAGATGGAGACTCCACCATCTCTCTGGGGAGGCTGCTCCAGGCTCCACCAGCCCCAAAGTAAATTAGTTCCTCTGCATGTTTAAATAGAACCTCTTATGTTCCAGTTTGTGCCCATTACCCTTGTCCTATCACTGGGCACCACTGAAAAAAAAAAAGACTGATCCCATCCTCCTGACACGCACCTTTTAAGTACTGATCAGCATTGACGAGTTTCCCCCTCAATCTGCTCTTCTCCAGACTAAAAAGACCCAAGTCCCTCAGTCTTTCCTCCTCAGAGAGATGCACTGGTTTCACTGGCTTCCACAGCACAGTTTCTAGCCCACAGCAATAACTGTGGACAACCTATCTCAGTAAAAATGCAGTGCCTGGACTGGATGGACACTAATTCAACCCCCATCCAACCTAGTGCTTCCAATCCTGTGCATCTCTTGTCAATGCTTAGTTTTTCTTGGTATTTTAAGTGGTTGCCTGGAAGTCGCCTCTGTGGCTTTCTTTGTGGTTTTCTTCTGTCCTGTTGAACATTCAGAAGAGCTTGTCCTTGGGCAGATGCTTCTGTTCCACTCTGAGCACCACAGTGACAGAGGCTTAGGTGGATAACCATTTACCTCCCAGAGGAGAAAACAGTGGTAGACACAGTGGTATTTTGAACATCAAACGGATTAAAGCACTTAGCAAAGAATTAAACACATGATTGTAGACCCTTCTGAGCCTACTATCTCTCAGATCCAGCAGAATGTATCAGCCACAGTCATACAAGAAGCAGAAATCCTCTGATTTCTCTAGGCATTTCAGACTGCCTCTGTTAATGCTTTATTGGGTTTCTCCCAGATGATTGTCCTGTGACTATTTACTACATTACTGTCCCCTGCCCTTTGCTGAAAGTCATAAAAATGGAACACAGCATTATATCCAAAAACTTCTTATGGGCAAAAGGGAAGCCACTATATGTAAAGAGAAAATAATTTATGGTTAGTTGAATTAATGTTTAAAGAGCCACATTAATTATCCAATTAATGCAACAACCCCCATTAACAGGTAGTAACCAAACTCTTCTAGAATCTACTCATTCCATCTGATGTGCTTGTTTGTCCAATACTCCTCTTATTCCTAGGGTTGACAGTTACAGTCTTCCTTAAATAGAAAGACGGTGGAGTGCACAAGTTGTGGGCAACCTGAGATACTTGCTGGGAGTAAGATATTCATAGCTGAGGAAATTTCTTCCTTTGCTCTCCTGTGGTATATACTTGGAGCTGTATTTATATGCTTTCTTATCACACTCTGCCTCCTTCTCACTGGTTCCCTGATGAAGCCTGAACATTGCCTCCACCAGCCTCAATTAACATCAGTGGCTGTTACTTGCAATGCAGTGCTGCACCATGTTTGACAGACCTTTACCATTCATGGTGGGCACAGGGCTTCCACTCACACAAAGATGAGGCAATTGTCACTTTGACACTTAGGTATAATTACAGCAATCTGAAACTGTGCCCAGACAAATCCACACCAGTCCTGATACCATGCAGTCAGCTCAGTTCAACACTTTTGGTGTTTTACCAGTAACAGAAAATCCATCTTTTCCGAGCTACAGAAGCAAACACCGTGACTTTCTTCCTTTCTCTTTCCTTGCCCCATTTCTACTTATAACTTCCACTGAGCAAGTGTATTTGCTGCCTGACATGTACACTGATTCTGGATACAAGATCCCTTTGTGCTATGTTTCTGCTCCTCACGATTTGTATGTCACAGAAATTTGGAGAAGACAGCAAAAAAATCTAGCAGGGAAGCTTTGTCTTTTTCAAGGAAACAAATCACATACTTTTAAATGAAAACACAAAGTTCTATCAGATCTTCTTCTCTTCTTTCAATTAGATAAATGTGGTGCAAAAGTGGGCAGACAGTTTTAATTACAGCTGTACTTAATATTTATTTCACTAGTCTGAATTCTGAGCTTGACAAAAAAATATTGCTGGAGTAAATCGATCATCTATCCTGTGTTAGAGATTACCTCTGTATATGCTCAATATCTTTACTGATGATCTGAGTGAGGGGATTGAGTCCAGTATCAGTAAGTTTGCAGATGACACCAAGCTAGGAGCAGGTGTGGATCTGTTGGAGGGTAGGAAAGCCCTGCAGAGGGACCTTGGCAGGCTGCATGGGTGGGCAGAGGCCAATAGGATGAGATTTAACAAGGCCAAGTGCAGGGTTCTGCACTTTGGCCACAACAACCTCAAGCAGCGATACAGGCTGGGGACAGAGTGGCTGGAGAGCAGCCAGGAAGAAAGGGACCTGGGGGTACTGGTAGATAGTAGCTGAACATGAGCCAGCAGTGTGCCCAGGTGGCCAGGAGTCAATGGCATCCTGGCTTGGATCAGGAACAGTGTGGCAGTAGGACGAGGGAATTTATTCTTCCCCTGTACTCAGCACTGGTCAGGCCACACCTTGAGTACTGTGTCCAGTTCTGGGCCCCTCAATTCAAGAGAGATGTTGAGGTGCTGGAATGTGTCCAGAGAAGGGCAACGAAGCTTGTGAGGGGCCTGGAGCACAAACCTTATGAGGAGAGGCTGAGGGAGCTGGGGTTGTTTAGCCTGCAGAAGAGGAGGCTCAGGGGTGACCTCATTGCTGTCTACAACTACCTGAAGGGAGGCTGTAGCCAGGTGGGGGTTGGCCTCTTCTCCCAGGCAACCAGCAATAGAACAAGGGGACACAGTCTCAAGTTGTGCCCCAGAAATCGTTGTTTCTGATGGGTCTGATTTATCTGTAACTAGGAAGGGGTTAGCTTAACCAGATATATGCCTTTTTTCTGTGCTGGTGAGGCCTCCTCTGGAATGCTGCACCCAGTTCTGGGCTCCCCCGTTCAAGAAGGATGAGAAACTACTGGAGATGGTTCAGCAGAGAGGCACTAAGATACTGAGGTAACATCTGCACTATGAGGAAAGGCTGAGAAAGCTCAGTCTGTTTAACCTGGAGGAGACTGGGGGGGGGAATCTCATGAAAGCTTATCATTGTCTAAAGCACAAGTGTCAGAAGGATGGAGCCAGACTCTTAGTGGTGTCCAGTAACAGGGTCATTGGACACAGAGTGGAACTCTGGGAGATTCTATGTAAACACAAGTTAAAAAACATATTTACTTTCAGGGTGGCAGAACACAGGTTGCTCAGAAAGGTTGTGGAGTCTCCAGCTCTGAAGACATTCAAAACCCACCTGGATGCACCCCTGTTTGATTTACTCTGGGTGATCCTTCTCTTGCAGGGGGGGTTTGGTCCAGATGATCTTATAAGTCTCTGCCAACATTTACCATATATATCTCTGGATATATCTACAACCTAGTCAAATAAAAAATGGTTCTATTAAGAGGAAAATGATATTTATATGCTTCACTGATTCCACAGAAATCAGCTGTGTTACTTTTAACATAATACAAGCTTGAGGAAACAAGATTGTAGCTTAATAACATTAACTGGCTAGCAAACTGAAAATCAGTACTGCAAGATAAACAAAACTCCAGTCCTCTGAAAAGAGACAGTTGTCAGCTGTTGCCACTTTTCTCTGCTTAATTTAGCATGAATTGTTATTTCAGGATGTCATGATTGCTGTAGAGCAGTTTATTATTTAAATCACGGTGCTGTTTGAATAAAATACTCAAAATCTGGAGACCATATATTTACTGGATGCATATATGGTGTCAGGTGATCATGAATCACAAATGAGCAACGGAGGCTGACACTGATTTGTGAACAGATTGTGAATCCCTGAATGAACTGCTGAATAACTTCAAAACCCAAGTAAAGGTCTTACTCATCAAATTTCTGCCATGTTCTTTGTAATGGCCCAGTAAGATATCTCATCAAGGGTTTTTTGGATACCTAAACTTGTGGCTTCAGGAAAGGTCTGGGGAGAAGAACGCTGACAGTCCCTTGATATGCAACCACGAAAGCTAGAACCTGCAGCTAACTTTTCTTGTTCCTATTGATTTATATTAATAACAGTAAAAAGCTTTCCATTTAAAGGGACAATTAAGAATACTCATGGAAAATTTGGGTTTGACTAGTGTAAGATTAAACATAGAAACCTATGCTATTAAACATGGAAATTTCTGATATGTCACCATTTATTTTTATACTTCTAATGAATTGCAGAGACATATCTATATTCTATTTGTCTACCCTTCAGTGGTGTGATAAAAGTGTAACTGGATTCTCATCTTTCCCCCAAAAATAAATTACTTTTGATCATGGAATCATAGAATCAACCAGATTTGAAAAGACCTCCAAGATCATCCAGTCCAACCTAGCACACAGCCCTATCCACTCAACTAGACCATGACACTAAATGCCTCATCCAGGCTTTTCTTGAACACTTCCAGGGACGGTGCCTCCATCACCACCCTGGGCAGCCCATTCCAATGCCAATCACTCTCTCTGGCAAGAACTTCCTCCTAACATCCAGCCTAGACTTCCCCTGGCACAACTTGAGACTGTGTCCCCTTGTTCTATTGCTGGCTGCCTGGGAGAAGAGACCAACCCCCTCCTGGCTACAACCTCCCTTCAGGTAGCTGTAGACAGCAATGAGGTTCCCCCTGACTCTCCTCTTCTCCAGGCTAAACAACCCCAGCTCCCTCAGCCTCTCCTCATAGGGCTTGTGATCCAGGCCCCATACCAGCTTTGTCATCCTTCTCTGGACATGTTCCAGCATCTCAACATGTCTCTTGAATTGAGGAGCCCAGAACTCAGCAATATTTAAAGTATTCATCCAATATCCCAATTAATAGGATTTTATATATATGATATCACTATTTATACTCCAGATTTTTTTTTAATTTGACTTCTCACAAAGATATACTATACCTAGATCTACCTCAAACCTCAGGAACAAGTGTGGTACTCCAGTGGAAGGTCAAAACAGAGCTGTTTCCCTGCTTATTATCTTCTCCAATAGGCATCTGTGGCTGCCTCTGAGACAGGCACAGCACTTCAGAAACTTCTTTTACCACAGAAATTTTCTTCTTTCTTCTGCAAGCAATTATTTGTAATTTTTTTAACTCTAAGCCACTATCTACTTTTGTCATGCCTACAATGGACCTTTCCCTCTGTACCAAGCATCTTTGAAAGCATAATAAGGTCTCATTAATGGTTAGCATGATTTAACTCTCTCATTTATGTTAAATTCTGAACTGGAACCTCTGAAAGTCTGTTCTATATGCTTAGACCTACAGAGTAAAGTGGCAGAATCACCTCTCTCCATCTGCTGACCACACTTCTTTTGATGCAGCCCAGGATGCTATTCACCTTCTGGGCTGCAAGTGCATTCTATTGGCTCATGCCCAGCTTCCCACCCACCAACACTCCCAAGTCCTTTTCTGCAGGGCTGCTCCCAACTGCATCATCCACCAGTCTGTACTGATATTGAGGATTGCCCCAACCTAGGTCCAGGACCTTACACTTTGCATTATTGAACCTCATGAGATTCCCCTCAGCCCACCACTCCAGCGCATCCAAATCCCTCTGGGTGCCATTCCATCCCTCAAACTTATAACTGCACCATTAAGCTTGGTATCATCTCCAAACTTGGTGAGGGTGCTCTAAGCTCACTATTGATACCATTGATGAAGATATTGAACAGCACTGGTCCCAATATAGACCCTCAAGGGACACCACTTGTCACACATCTTCATCTGGACATTGAGCCATTGACCACTACCCTAATTCTGTTAGCCTAATTCTGATTTTCTAATTTCGTCTAAACTAGAATGAGCTAAAAATTAAGAGAAAAAAACAATAAAAAGCTAATTTCAGTCTGACACCATACTGAATATAAAGTATTGATTTGTCTAATGACTACCATTTAGAAAAAGGAATTAACTAAACATATTGAGAATAAAATAACAGAATTAATAAGAGAACACTGAATTCATAACAGTAGTATAATCTCTAAACCAGCAATATTATTCTGTGGATGCTAAACTCTGTTAGTTATGCATGAGAACTGAAATTATTGCATTTCTGTTAAAGAACTATCCCTCTAATCCTCAAAGGCACTGTGCAGCTGGGCCAGCACGAAGGCCCATAACAGAACTGATCTGCAGATCTGCAACATTGCCACCACTGTTGTGGTTCTTCAAGTGATCAGCTCAAGGAAAGCCTTTTTCTGTAAATACAGCTGTTCAGTGACCACTATTCTTCAACACTGGATACTGGAAATCTAGTTTGGGCCACAGAGATGATTAGGGGACAGGAGCATCTCTCTTATTAGAAGAGGCTGAAAGGCCTAGAGTTCTTTAGCCTGGAAAAGAGAAGTCTGAGAGGGGATCTTACAAATGCATCTAAGTATCTCAAGAGTGGAGGTCATGAGGATGCAACTGGAGTCTTCTCAGTGACGGCCACTGAGAAGACATGGGGGACAAGCTAGCCCACAGGAGGTGTCACTTGAACTTGAGGAGAAATTTCTTTAAGAGCTATGGAGCACTAGAACAGGCTCCCCAGAAAGACTATGGATTCTCCACTGGAGACTTCCAAAATGTACTTGGACATGTTTCTGTGCAACTTGATCTAGGGGTACCTGTGTTAGCAGTAGCAATGGACTAGATGATCTCCAGAGGTCCCTTCCAACCCCTATCATTCTGTGATTCTGTAATCAATGCAGGAAGGATTCCTTGTCTCCAGCACTCCACACACAACTCTCTGACAATGAAATGCTGATGCATGACTGACATTCTGCACCTTTGTGATAATGTGGATGGCAATTCCTGCACCATACATGGTTTAAATTTAAAAGCAAAGCTAATTGCATTCACACTACTAATCAAAAGTGTATACCCTATGAGTTCAGATGTTACCAGATTTATTCAGCTTTCTATAATGTAAATAGACTTTAGTTCTTTCTTTGCAAGGCTTCAGCTAGATGAAATAAGCAAAGCCAATTTATTATGTCTGTGTATTTATCAAGCTGGTATGATCAGCAACTGTCCTGCCTTGGTTTAGGAAGAAAGTGTTTGATAGTGATATTACTTTTAATCTCTGTCTTTTTTAAGTAGCTGCACTTTCTGAAGGTAATGTTATGTTTTTGCAGTCTGTTTCTAGCAGTAATATCACTTGATATTTATAGTTACTACCAAGGACTGGTGTGCAGAAAAGCTCTTGCATATATTTGCTTCTATGGAGACCAAAGCCACTGCTCTATCTTGTGTACTGCATAGAAGGTGCAGTAAGTAAAAGGCCACACTTGGAGAAAGGAGTAGTCAGGAGATTCTAAACTGCCCAACTAGACATTCCATCCCATATATATAATACTCAGTATAAAGCTGAGGGATCACAAGCATCAAGCTCTATGCTTTAATAGACAGCGTTTGAGAAGAACTCTTTTCTGCCTTTGATTATGAACTGTGTGTTCCTGAATCCAGTTCCAGAATGCAGCCCTTGGATTAGGTTCCCATCTGCTGTTGAGTCCAGGCTGGGACTTTGCTGTTGTCTGGCCACAGCAACAGTTGTAATGGTGACGTAATGGCCATTAGACAGGCAGGGTTCAATATTAAATCTGTATATATTTGTATATCTATCATTTTATGGTTAATGTTTTAGTTAAAGCTCTTTTAGCTTTCCAATTTGAGCTTTCCAATTTTATCTTTCTTATATAATTTACAAGTCTCTCGCTCTTATTCCCTTTCTTTTTCCCTTTGGGAAGGGAGATGGGTTAAGAGAGCATTTATGTGTCTAGAGGCCAGCCCAGCCCAAACTCCCGACAGCAAGAAAGCAATATACACACAAAATAGGAGGTACAGAATCACAGGAACTGCCTTTTTATCTAACTGCTGACAGACACAGGAGGCAGGAGTCTATACTTCAGTTGGCTATTGAAATTTCTACTACATTGAATGGAGACCTAGACCTCACTTCACTGGCCTAAAACAGATGTCAGCAGAGGACCATCAGTGTCAAACCAAATGTCATCAGATATGCCTGGAGACATTGCATGGTGGCACATGAGATGATCTGCAAACTTCTGGATCCAGCTAGAAGCTAATGCCCAGAGGCATCTCAGCTAGTACTAGAAGTCACTGTTCAGGCAAGTAAACCAAGCCCCTATTCAATACAGTCAATAAAATTTGGAGCACTATCTCTCCAGCCAAGTAGAGGTGTCTACTTGAGGAAGAAATCTCACGCTTAACTCCATGCTGAGTGCACTGAACAGCTCCCTGTTGACTGCAAATGGAATGGGAGGAATCTCTTAAAGCCACAGTTACCACACAGCTGAACATTCCCTGAATCCTATTTAACTTTAAAAATCTATGAACATTTATGAAAAATAGTACCTATGGCAATAATAAACCAAAATGCTAACCCTTTCCAGCATTGCAAATGCAAAAAGAAACAAGCAAAAAAAACCCAAACCCAACCATGAATTTTCCTGTCATTTTGGCCAAACTGTACTTCTGCTATGTACACAGAGTTTGTATGGGGGTTTTGCTAATTACAGTCTGATAGGCTGAGAGAGGTTCTACTGCCCATCTACTCAGCTGTTGGTGTCTAGTTCTGGGCCCCTCAGTTCAGGAAGGACCTCGGGGAATTGCTTAAAAAAGTCCAGTGGAGAGGCACAAAGACGCTGAAGGGAGTGGAACATGCCCTTAGGAGGAAAGGCTGAGGAAACTGGGCCTCCTTAGCTTGCAGAAGAAGAGACTGAGGGATGACCTCATGCAACGGGTGCAGGCTAGAGCACAGGAGCTTCCAAGTGTACATAAGGAAAACCTTTCACTGTGAGTGTGACACAGCTCTGGAACAGGATGCCCAGAGAGGCTGTGGAGACTCCTCTGAAGGCATTCAAAATCTGCTTTTCTCCCAGGCAACCAACAACAGAAGGGGACACAGTCTCAAGTTGTGCTGGGGGAAGTACAGGCTGGATGTTAGGAGGAAGTTCTTGCCAGAGAGAGTGATTTGCCATTGGAATGGGCTGCCCAGGGAGGTGGTGCAGTCACCATCCCTGGAAGAGTTCAAGAAAAGATTGGATGAGGCATTTAGTGCCATGGTCTAGATAACTGGATAGGGCTGGGTGAAGTGCTGGACTGGATGATCCTGGAGATCTCTTCCAACCTGGCTGATTCTATGATTCTATGGTGAACGTGTTCCAGTGTGACCTACTCTAGAGTGTTCCTGCTCTGGCAGAGGGGTTGGACTGATGATCTTCTGAGATCCCTTCCAAGCCCTCATGTTCTGCGATTCTCTGATTCGCCTACACTAGATCCACAGATCCTCTTTGTGATATTTAATCTCACCACCAAGGTTTTTTGCTCTCACAAGACAAAACTAATGTTGGTGTCTAGGCAACACATTTTGGGAATGATTGCCTCTCTGCCTCATGACTTTCACACAGCATTACAGTACCCATCATTTTAGGTTTCCTGTCCTCTGATGACTAAAATACAGGCTCATCTGATTTTCTTGACAGCACTGTGTAATACTAAAAGAATACTAGGAAAAATAATGACAATTAGATGACAAAAAGAAAATACATTTAATTTCTATCAAGTAAGTGCAACATTATTTATCTGAGTCAGTATGCCATGCAAAGAAAAAAAAAAGAGGCAAATTCCAAATGGATCAAATTTTGTATTACTGTAATTACTTTTTTAAATACTAGCATTTCTTTTGAAGCAACACTCCAGAGCTAGGATTATATAGTCAGCACTAGTAAAATGGAATATTGGAGGGAAACAGTATTTTTAAGGCACAAGATACTTTCAAAATTCTGGAAAAGTGGACTTTAGGTTAAGTATCTCAGCACTACTGACAGGAGAACAAAGCTTAAAAGGGAAAAACAAAGAAAGGAAGGAATGAAGGACAATATATTTTAAAATAAAGGGTTTTTTTTTCATTACTTTTGTCACATCCTCCAATTTGATGAGACATTGTAATGCAACTATGAACTTTTCTTCCCCTTGATCTTTTCTACAGCCCTCTCAGATCTGAAGGATGCTTTATCATTTCAGTTGTAAAACAGATGTTCTAACATATTTCTGGTTTATACCCATACTGGAGAAGGTTATTTTTTCATTGTGAGCTATAACAAAGTCAAACTTTGAAACCATAAGACTGCAGACAAAATAATACAAATCCACAATTCTCCAGGTGATGTGACCTAGTTATACACTCCCTAATACATACCATACATACCCTTCTATACTGATTCTGTTTTGTGATTATAACCACCTACTTTTATAATTAAGCCACAGCTCTTCTGGCTAGTATTTTACATTTTCTTCATTATATTATTTACCTTTCACAGAAGGATGAATCTCCCTCTTTTTCTATAACATGCTCACATCTCCTTACTGTTAGGGAAATTATGTACTGCTCAATCATGAACAAAATTAAGTGGCTTCACAAGTGGCTTTTAAAAAAAAGGAGGGGCTGGTTTGAAACTAAATTTTACTGAGAGAAATTAAACCCTTAGCTGTGAGAAGAAAGCAAAAACAACAGTCATTTATATCTCTCAGTTTTCTGCTGAGAAATGCAACTAGTAAAAATATAGATAAGACGGGCACTTCTCACACACTTCTTAGCTTTCCATTCTGGCTATGCCTTTCTTTCTGGTGGTCTGGTCTCTGTGGCTGATTCTGCCTTTAACTCTCTAATCCACCTAATCCCTTTTCCCTTTAATCTCCCTGTCATCTTTTTTTTTGACATCTCACCTCAAATCTCCAGATTTATGATGTGAGATATATGTGGGTTGATCTGCTTATTTCTGAAGGGAGAGAAAGAGGGAGGGGGCAGGGGTTTGCGTAGTGCAGGGTTCTGCACTTTGGCCACAACAACCCCAAGCAGCACTACAGGATGGGGACAGAGTGGCTGGAGAGCAGCCAGGAGGAAAGCGACCTGAGAGTTCTGGTAGATAGTAGGCTGAAGATGAGCCAACAGTGTGCCCAGGTGGCCAAGACAGCCAATGGCATCCTGGCCTGGATCAGGAACAGTGTGGCCAATAGGATGAGGGAGGTTATTCTGCCCCTGTACTCAACACTGGTCAGGCCACACCTTGAGTACTGTGTCCAGTACTGGGCCCCTCAATTCAAGAGAGATGTTGAGATGCTGGAACGTGTCCAGAGAAGGGCAACAAAGCTGGGGAGGGGCCTGGAACACAAACCCTATGAGGAGAGGCTGAGGGAGCTGGGGTTGTTTAGCCTGGAGAAGAGGAGAGTCAGGGGGGACCTACAACTACCTGAAGGGAGGCTGTAGCCAGGTGGGGCTTGGTCTCTTCTCCCAGGCAACCAACAACAGAACAAGGGGACACAGTCTCAAGTTGTGCTGGGGGAAGTATAGGCTGGATATTAGGAAGAAGTTCTTCCCAGAGAGAGTGATTGGCATTGGAATGGGCTGCCCAGGGAGGTGGTGGAGTCACCGTCCCTGGGGGTGTTCAAGAAAAGACTGGATGAGGCACTTAGTGCCATGGTCTAATTGATTGGATAGGGCTGGGTGCTAGGTTGGACTGGATGATCTTGGAGGTCTTTTCAAATCTGGTTGATTCTACGGTTCTATGAGAGTGCTTTTCTGGGGATTTTGATTGTTTCTGGGAGGGGTACTGTGTTTCTGTGTTATTTTTAATTTGTATGTAACTGTATATTTTTATGTACATCTGCTTGTATATTGTGCTGAGCTGTAAATACAGTTTCATTCTTAATTCCCAGCTCAGATGAGTCTAGTCTGGGTGATTTCATAAGAGTTGGGGGGGGGCAGGTAACACCCAAACCATCACACGGGGAAGTATCATTTTTGCAATTCATAAGGCATAAACTGCCATAAACTAATACCTTAATGTCAGATTGACTTTTTTTGGGTCAACTGTTACATCAGATGCTTCCCAAAGTTACCTCTCTAAAGCCAAATAGATAAGGCTATGTAGGGATTCCAGAATGGAATTCATATTTTTGCCTCTTATGCTTATGTGACAGAATGACAGAACTTTAGAGATTGGAAGAGACCTCCAGAGATCATCAAGTCCAACCCCTCTGCCAAGGCAGGTTCCCCTAGGGTAGTTCACACAGGAGTGCACCCAAGTGAGTTTTGAAAGTCTGCAGAGAAGGACACTCCACAACCTCCTTGGGCAGCTTGTTCAAGTGCTCTGTCACCCTCACTGTAAAGAAGTTTCTCATGTTAAAATGAAACCTTCTGTGTTCCCATTTGTAGCCTTTGCTCCTTGTATTATTGCTGCTGACCACCAAAAAGAGACTGGCCTCATCCACTTGACACCCATCCCTCAGGTATTTATAGACATTGATCAGATCTGCTCTCAGTCTTCTCCAGAATAACAGCCCCAGGTCTCTCAGTTTCTCTTTGTAGGGCAGATGCTCAAGTTCCCCAATCATTCTCATGTCTCTCTGCTGGACTCTCTCTTGAGTTGTGTTCTGAACTCCTACCTATAAGCAAATCTGAAAGCAGTTTTCAGCAAGAAGAGTAAAGCAGCAATCTCTTTAGTCTTGTGCTAAGTCTTGACATAAAAATTCAGTTGGCTTGAATTATTTACAGGGTGGACAAAGTTCAACATCTGGTTGTTCCTTCTGTCCCACATAATAGAATCACAGAATCAACCAGGTTGGAAGACACCTCCAAGATCATCCAGTCCAACCTACCACCCAGCCCAATCCTGTCATCTAGACCATGGCACTAAATGAATTACAGATTCTTTTATAGTTTAAGTTGGAAGGGATCTTAAAGACCATATAGTTATTTTGGATTTCTGCTGCTACACCAGTTTTACAGCACTTGTAAAATGAAGGAGTCATATTGATGAAGGTCTCTGAACAATTCCTGTCTGTACTCTGCCTCAAAACAAAGACATGGCTACCTTAATTTCTGAGGAAAAAAAATGCCTGTGGCTGTTATTTAATGTCCACTTATCTGATTTCTTATGGAAAAGCAAAGATCATGTTCCAAGAAATACAGAAAATTAGAACCTGACAAGCTACATTACAACAGTCCTCCGTTCCGCCAGAAACAAAGGAGGAGTGCAGTGATGGATGAGTATTTGAGTTTGCAAAGGACAAATTGGTTACTTGAACATAATTTAATAAGTTTTCAGAGCCTGATAATAGTACGATGCAGAAATCACATCAAATTACTGTTACACAGTAGAATAATGATCAACATTTTACTTAGCCTATAATTTTTCAGTAGAAAACTACTTAGGGGAAGTAAAAGCCAGTAGTTTTTGTTATAAAAGCATTGTGAGGGAAGCTTGGGAGAAAACAAAACACACACACCCCCCAAAAAAAAAACCCAAACCACTTATTGTAACAGCTATCATGGCAATAGTTTCAAAACAGTAATATAAACAATTACTAAGCTAAAGTTGATGGCATCTATATCTAAAGGAACAGGCAAAACCACAACTCAATCTTGTAAATGAAACTTCACAAAAATATTTAAAGCAGATGCAAAATACTCCAACATAATCACAGAACGGTTTGGTTTGGAAGGGACCTGCTGACTTAGTCAGCAGGAACATCTTCCACTAGAGCAGGTCACCCATAGTCTTGTCAAGCCTCACCTTGAAGATCTCCAGGGACGGAGCCTCAACCACCTCCCTGGGCAACCTGCTCCAGTCTTCCACCCTCCTCATGGTAAAGAACTTGTTCCTAGCACCCAGTCTAAATCTACTCTTCCCTTACAGGTCCTAGAGTAACATTTCTTTGAGATGAGATTGGGAGTAATTCTAGAAGAATTCGAGCACTTTTGCTTTGTTACTCACTCCTCTCCTAGGAAATTTCATTTAATCTTCCAAACCTGAACAAAGGGTTTGCCGAGACCCCTCTGTGATGATGCTAAGATATCTTTTCTGTGATGATAAAATCTAAGTCAAATCTTACTATTTGTTGGAGGTGGGAAACACACAACTATACATACATGGTTAATTAGTTAGCTAATTAATTATTTCATTACTAAAAAGATTAAATTAACTTCTGATTTTACCTCCCATTTATTCAACATTTTCCTACCCTCCAGTTATTTTTCTTCTTTGGCTTCAAAGAAAAATCCTCTGCAACATTTTGTAGCACCTGCAAACTTTAGCAACTCATTCTTCGCACCATAAGCAAACCATTTGTGCATGGACATAAGCTCTAATCTTGGGGGAAGCAACTGGCAGCTTCCCTGAACTGTGAAAAAAGGATTATTTATTTCAGTATTTTTATTTTTCCTGTCACTTAACTTCCTTCTTACCCAGTAGCAGAAATATTCAATTGCCTGATGTACCAAGGGATATATTTAGAGGAAAAACTAAAACGTGAATTCCATTTTTATATGACCTGTTGTGGCATTAAATTGCATGTAAGTATACATTTGGTGATTCATGCTCAAAGCAGAACACAATGGCTTTGATATTTAAGTCAGTAAAAGAAAAGGTATTCTCTTTACCTTACTTATACATAAGGTAGTGTACTAAAATGGAGCCTTAGCTAAAGGCTCTTGCCTATGATATTACTGCCTTTTGCAGGACAAGAAAAATAAACTGAAGCTGAAGATATGGCATAGGGAAGAATTTACTTCTTTAGAATGTGGTCCAACTGAATTATTTGCAAAAATATTTATTGTGCTCTTTTAATTGTATCTATTTGCAAAACAATATTTATTGTGCCCTTTTAACTGTATCTATTTGCAAAAGTTATTTATTGTGCTCTTTTAACTGTATCTACCCTTATGCACTCTCCCCTCATATACCAAAACCTCCTACAACCTAGAGTACTATAATTTGGGATTTGTACCTGCCACTCTTGAATTGTTTCATCTTCGATAAAGATAAATTTACATTCCTATTTTAAATTCCATTTCACTGAAGTGTTTTGAAGAGTCAGGTGCAATTTTGAAATGAAAAAAAGAATACCTGTGCAGAACTTGAATAATCCCTTAGTCTGCTTTTGTGACTGGAGTTACAGAAGGTGGCAAGTATCTTATGTACAAAAGCATGCACGGGAGCTGTGTTTTTTTAAGTATCAGTTCACTTTCAAAGAAGTTAAATCCGAGTGGTAGAATCACAGAAGTTTAGGTTGAGAGAGACTTCCTGTGTTGATCTAGTTCAATATCCCTTACTAGAACAGGTTCAGCTACAGCAGGTTGCCCTGGACTGGGTCCAATCAGGTTTTGAGTATCTCCAAGGAGGGAAATTCCACAACCCCTCTGGGCAGCCTATGCCAGTGTCTGACCACTCTCACAGAAGAAGAAAAAAGAAAAAAAGAGAAAAGCACTGTGTCTTAACACTCACATGGAATGTCATGTGCTTTAAATTGTACCTGCTGCCTCTCCTCTTGCCAGAAGGCACCATTCAGAAGAGTCTGGCTCCATCTTCTTTACACTGTATCATCATGTATTTACACACACTGATAAGCACCCCCTGAGCCTTCTGCTCTCCAGACTGAGCAAATCCATGCTCGCTCAGTCTCTCCTCATATGAAAAATGTTTCAGCCTTAAACCCTTGCTCTTTCCTGGTTCTACACATTTTCTTTCCCTTCTTTGAAAATAAAGGCACAATAATACAGGCTTTCATATTAAGATCAGTAAACAAACTGAAGAGTTTTGTCCTTGATCATGTCTCAAAGAAACATCTCTGCCTCTCCAAAATAAATTTAACCAAGCTTTCTGACTTAGTAGCCTTTAGGATAGGCAATTTATATTTGCAATTATGATCAAAGACTGCATTTCCTTTCCAGTGAAGAGCAGACAATTGGTCTCCTATGACTCAAACTCATTAACACCTCCCCAGAACTCAGAGCCATACAGTGGAACCAATGTATGGAGAACAGTGCAGCTCAAGAGGAAGATGCTCATCTGAAGTGTGTGTCTGGATTATTGGTATAGTTTCCCAACATCTCACAGCCTTTACTCTGAAAAAGGGAAGTGACAGTTTTCACCTTTTCTCTGGGTGGCACTGGAGCAGACTGAGCTTATGTAAGAATGCATTGATAAAGACTGGCATAAGTAAAAAGCTGAGATGAGACCATGTCTAACTGAACTGCAAAAAACAACACTAGCAGGTGGTCATGCTCCACTTCACCCCTTCATCAGGCAAGCACATGACAGAGGTTTGTTCACTGGTTTGCATCTTCTCAAGGCCAGGAAACATGCAATTAATTTAACTCAATGCAGTTTTACCTTATATGCTTCCTAACATCTCTTTAGAACATAAGCTATGCCAATTAGTGTACTATAAACACTGGATGAGAAGGAGTAAACACTGAAGTACTTAAGAATTTTGGTGGTCATAAAGCAATGTGTAAAAAAGCATCTGATTTACAACATCTGCTTTATCAAGTATCTCAATTTTTAGTGTATCTTCATTTCATGGTATTTATCTTTTTAAGCTGCAATCATATGCAGTCAGAGATGTACAGGCCTTGGAGGTTTTCCAGACAAGTCTGGATAAAACCCTGAGAACCGTGGGGTGGTGGAACACTGAACCAGGTTGCCTGGGAAGGTGGTTGGGGCCCCATAACTGGGAGGTATCCAAGGTGATGCTCAGCAGGGCTCTGGACTACCTGATTTAGTTGAGGATTGTGCTGCTAACTGCAGAGGGGGTTGGACTAGATGACATTTGGAGGTCCCTTCCAACCCAGACCACTCTCTGAGTCTGTGATTCTCTCTCTCTCTGTGAATAACCTAGTCTGATCCCAGAGCTGCTCTGAGCAGGAAGTTGGACAATATAACATCTTGAGGTGCCTTCCAACCTGATGCATTCACTTTAAAACAAATACAGGACTTTATAAGTATTGCTTCTGCCTCCACTGAGAAAAAGTTAGAAAAACAAGTATTCATTACTGCTGCGTGAGTCAGAGAGCTGTTTACAGAATAAAGTTTATCAGATACACCAAATTGTGATCATGAAGAAGGCAGAGTTTTAATTGCACTTTCTAAGAAATCATTACTCTTCTACAGGGCAACAGAAAATAGCATTTATCACCAGAGGAAAAGTGATAACACTGTTCAAAAATAAAGTCATTTTTTCTATATACTAAATGGAAGATATTATTAAAAAAAAAAGGAAGCAGAATTATTCACTGAAAGGCTCTTTAAAAATGGAGTTTCATGATGCAGACTCAAGGCTACTGCCACACAGGACTGCACGTAAATGCAATGCAATCTTTGGAGTAAGGTTAACAACAGACCCCATTAAAAGAAGGTACAAGATCAAGGTAAAGTTCCCAAAAATCTTATGGTAAAATACCTAATTCTAGGCTTTAGAGAAGCAGGACCACTTTGGCAGAAGCAGCAGGAAAAAAAGAGTAATATATATTAGGTCTAAAATGTAGCAGGGTTTTAGATAGCATGACAAAGGGCTAACAGATTTATGCTTGCACTGCCTGTGCTGTGAGAATGAGATCACTTTAGTTCAGATGCTACAGAGCCATGTCATTATCACAACATGTCCCAGAAGGGAAACAGGTCAAACTTCCTCCAGCAAGCAGCAGCACTGAAGATGAGTACCTGGCTTCACCTCTGGAGATGTCTTATCTCTATACAGCTCAAGGAATGAGACAACACAGCTGGTATCAATTTGTCTAAGTTCCCACAGCTATGTGCTTTGTGGTCTAGGACATAACACTGCACCTACAATACCAAGGGGAATCCCAGGTCCTTAGGTTGTGCAGTAATTGCTGGCAAGTTATTGGTAAATGGTAAATCTCTGGTACGTTTGTAAAGGGTTCTCAGAAGTAATTAGGACCAAGTACTCCTACCTCCATATATCAGAAAACCATTGAGTCAGATCAAACTTTCAGTTTAACTCCTTTATGTGATTGTAAGCAAATGATTTTGAGAGAGTATCTAAGCATTCAGGCAAAGATCTGTTGCAACCTGTATCTCTCTATGGTACTAAAAAGAGAGGTGAGGTATGCAACCTTCCCCATACAAGGTAAGACAGTCTCCCTGATAGTCTTGAGAGCTGTGTGTATCCAGATTCTCAGTCTGACACACCAAATGTTATATACTGACCCTAAGTCACATTTTGGCATGTTGTATGAGGCTTCTTTGCTGCATCACAGAACAGAAGAATCCAGACACTTTCCCTTCCATACAAAGAAGCTAACATTTTACAGAACATGTACAAGCTACTGAAAAGTTTAATACTAAACTTTTCAAAAGTGATTCCTGAGATCTGGATGCTAAGCAGAAACTGTAACAGATGCAAAGAAATTTACTGCAGAGTATTAGGTGGGGTCACCCCTGGAAATGCGATGACACTACATTTCTATTCCTACTGTCAGGTCAAAAATAGGCATGCTGATGTACTTCAGAATGTACTGACATGTTAGCCAAAACAAAACATACTTAGAAATAACAGCTGTTAATGCCCCTCTGGAACACAACTCCCAGGTATGATATAGCAAACTCCTTAACCTGTGCCAGAACTTCAATGTCAGAAGTTGTAATGGGACAACTAGGAGCCTCCAATTCCTCTTAACGGGCAGCGCTCAAATTAAATACAATTGGTAGGTCATATCCCTCTCTTCCAACTAGAACAACAACTCCTTTCCGTTTATAGCCCTGTTGAATATTTGAAATGCTATGCCTCCTGCTCATCATTCCCATCCTTGTACAACACCCAATAAACTCTTCATTATTTCTTCTTGACATCAGTGACTCCTTCCCATCCCATCTACCAGGTCATACCTCTATTCAGTAACTCTCTCTTTTAGCTAACTAAAGCATTTAATTCCTTTAACTATTATGAATCAAATTTCTTCCTGCATTCAGTTACAAATCATTATAAAAAAAATAGAAAACTACATTCAAGCAACTTCATAATCTTTCCCAGAAAGACATGCATCTTGCCCTATTTCAGTTCCTCTCTAGTCAGATCCATAATATGCTCCTTATAAAGCTTTCACAACACCGAGTAATTGTTAAGGAAAAATAACCAGAAAGTGCAAAGAACACCAAGTCTGGAAGAATCTAATTATAGCATTAAATCTGACAAAATAGAATGTGTTCATTTGTAAGGGGACCTGTAACAGATTTCCTCTGCAAGTTCCCGTTTCTTGCATACAACAGCATAGCAGGTGGGCAGACACGAAGAGTGAGAATATTCTCTTGATAAATCAGTGGAGCTGAGTCAGTAACAAGTATTTACTATCTGGCAGAAAGGAGACAGCTGGTTTACACCTTTGAGAAATTAAAGAGAAAGCATCAGCAGAGGTGATATAGCCTAAGACAGCAAACATAGTACAGGTAGCACAGAGCAGAAGGTTCTGGTCTCAACTCACTATGTGCAGGAACTGAGAAGCATTAATAGCACAAAGCTTCTGGAGATATGGTTCTGACCAAGTGCCCAACTCCCCATTTCCTTTCTTTACTGCTTATTTTTATTGAAAGGCTTGTTTTCTTTGTCTGTTTTCTTATGGTTTTCTAAGACATTTCACTTTGTTCCAGTTTGACATACTTCACTGTAAGGAAGTAGCATCCACTTTTCACCTACAGCAGGGCTCCAGGGCTCTTCAGCTCAAACAATCTGTCACAGGTTATTGTATAAAGCCATGAGATGCCTGGCAAGCAAATAAAGGTCACACTTTACCATGGAATATTTATTAGAAACATACATACAGCACGGTCCTTGCTCTGAATATGCATCCTAAAAACAGGATACAGATTCTCTTCCTAAGCTGCAGTGTAATGATTGTAAGTCACTTCGGTCAGGTTGCTTTGCTTATAACCAACAGAAAGCCAACTCAGAATGGATATACAAAAGAGTCTCTTCACAGGCACAACCAAGAATGGTGACTTGTGTCTAAATAAAACCTGATCCAGAGCACAGTCCATGACTTATCCACTCTGTGAAAGCGCTTGAACCTGGAGTGGGTCTGACCTGAACCATACTCTAATAATTCCCAGGTAAAACAAGAATTTGGTCTCAATATGTACTGCACATTTCATCACTGCATTATAGATGGTAAAATATGGTTTAACACCACGGCTAGAAGCTCTTCTGTGGATGGGCTGTACAACAGAGGTATAGGCACAGCTAATCACAGCATAACATAAGAGATCAACTCTCTTACACCAGTTTGTTTTCCCACATAAAACGTTTTAGGTTTATCTTAGCAGCTGTTCAGAAATCTCAGTTCATAAACCATGGAAGGCTGCTGAAGGACAGAATCTAAAGCTGTAGGAGTGTGAATCAAATGCCACTTACATCCCTTTATCGGTTTGGAAGCTCTAAAGTGACGTTATGTACTAAATATACCCCCAAAAATCATCAAATGTTTCCCTAATCAACCTCTCTAACACATTAGCCAATATATTCACTTTAATCTTTTTATCATACTACAAGAAAAAAATATTAACTCTGCATTAATTTGCTGGGTTTTGCAATGTATAGTAAATAATGAATAAGGTCAAATATTCAAAATGAGGAAAAAAAATATATATAGCTAGACTTTCAGGCAGAAAAAAAGCCTGAAAGTTGTGATGCAATTAAAACCACTTATACTTCCAAGGGAAGAAGGAAGGAAGGGACAGATTAAAGTCACACTTCTCACCTAACATTTGGCATATCCGATTTTCAAGCTCTTGACTTTGTAGCTTGCAATATTCTTTTATCTTGCTTTTTTTTTTTTTTTTTAGTTTAAAAAATATAGACAAAAATCCTACACATAAGATCAGTCCCAGGGTTAAAAAAAAAAAACAACAACAAAACAAAGCAAAACAAAACTAAACTCAAAACAAAACCTCAACATTTCAGACCTGTAATTTCTGGCTGATAATTATCCTTCAAATTGGAAAAAAAAAATAGGAAAATGTCTGATTTTAGGAAAGCTCTGACTAGAGAAAATGAGGCATTTGCCTGAAGAGAATGAAAGAAATTACAAAGGAAGCCATGTGGCAAAACTCAACAGAATATAAGAAGAAACAGACCATGAAGACTGACACAAGTAGAAAGCATGTAAAAATGCAAAGGCAGAAAAGCTTCATGGGATTTTGAGATAGAGAACTTTAAACTGGATGCAACGGAGCCAGAGTATGTGTGAATAAAAGACCTTTGCCTACCGAAGTCGACACTAAGAGAGTATCAGAGGGAAGTATTTGCTTTTGTAGAATCACTGACGCATATAATCATAGAGTGATCTGTGTTTGGAAAGACCTCCAAAGGTCATCCAGTTCAACCCCTTCTGCGGTAAGCAGGGTCGTCTTCAACTATATCAGGTTGCTCAGAGTCTTACCTAGCCTCATTTTAAATATCTCCTGGGATGGGGTCTCTATTACCTCCTTGAGCAACCTGTTCCAGTCTTCCGTTACCCTCATGGTAAAGAATTTGTTCCTAATATCCAAACAAAATCTCTCTTCTCTAATTTCAAACCATTCCCCCTTCTCCTATCACCACAGGCCTTTGGAAACAGTCCCTCTCCAACCTTCTTTTAGGCCCCCTTCAGGTACTGGAAAGCTGAAATTAGGTCTCCCAGAAGCCTTCTCTTCTCCAGGCTGGATAGAATAGAATAGAATCAACCAGGTTGGAAGAGGCCTCCAAGATCATCCAGTCCAACCTAGCACCCAGCCCTAGCCAGTCATCTAGACCATGGCACTAAGTGCCTCATCCAGTCTTTTCTTGAACACCTCCATGGACGGTGACTGCACCACCTCCCTGGGCAGCCCATTCCAATGCCAATCACTCTCTCTGCCAACAACTTCCTCCTAACATCCAGCCTACACTTCCCCTGGCACAACTTGATAACCTCATCTCTTTCAGCCTGTCCTCATAGCAGAGGTGTTCCAGCTCTCTAATCATTTTTGTAGTCATCCTGTCCATAAGAGATGATAGAAAAAAATCTATGTTCTCATAAAAAATTAGGCAACTACTTAAAGTATTATATTCTTTGTCATTTGGATAGGTTTTTCTGTTACTATTTCATTTTAGTTCCTTGCTATTTTTCACTAGAGCATCAATCAGTGGCTGAGAGACAATGTGCTCAAAATGCTCTTTAAAAGTCTCCGTGTTTGGCTGCATTCTTGTCTGGCACAGCTGTTGCAAGCACAGAATGCCTTCCTACCTCTAAACATAGAAGCACTTCTTCCTTAGTAGATCAGTTCTCATGGTTATTACTATGGTCAACAGGAAAATTCACCTCCAACAGACAAGCACCGACATTCTAAGCAGATGGACTGACTTGCAAAAACAATATCTCTCCATTAAATACAGAGAGAGGATCCTAATGAATAATTTAGGCAAGATGCTGAACTTTTCATGGCTAGAGGCAAAAGAGACTCAGAACTTCAGACAGTCAGAGACCAGATTCATGTGGTATGAAGCTAGTTACTAAACTGCTGCTGTCCCAAAGGGTAAAGCATTTTAACTGCTGATATGATAGGCTTATGTTGCAAGCTCTTACCATTTCACTTACAATATTTAATTCTGATTCATTTAAGAAATTATCAAGTAGGACAGTACAAGTAGAAGAGTCAGCTCAAAGTTTAATTCCAGGAACTGTAGGTAAAGGAATGAACACCCTTGTCTCTGACATTATTTATCTAGTCTACAAAGCCCTATGTTATTCTGTTATTCATAGCTGCTATATTGAATGGCATTTTCTCATTGCTGTTATGAAAAAAGTAAGGATCTGCTTCTTTCCAGAGCAGCCATTCTACACCATTTAAAACACTGGCCTTGCTTGAGCTGAACAACCAAAAGGAAGGACACCCGCAGGTGGAAGTGACTGCCAGAATGTCATGCAGAGAAATGACATTCAAAAGGCAACTTGTCAACAGTTCTGCATGGCAGATGAGTGTGATACTTTAGGGCATCAACAACATTGCCCATCTCCTACGAAGGCATCATTGCCAGAACATTACCTAATTTTAAAGCAAGAAAAAATTCATCTCAGATGGGTGACAAACTGGAAATTCTCTGATTCCAATCCAGAGTTTTCATGATTATGATGGCCCAAAGCAATACAAAAATGCACATTTCTCTATGGAGATGTGTGAATAATCTCACAATTCAGTAATTACTTATCTCACTGTTTTTTTGTAGGATTACAAAATAATAATAAAGTATCACCTGGCTTATGGTAGTAGAAGGAAAGCTCTGCCTCGTTTCCAATCAATGCAGGTTTATACATCTGTGAAACAGTAGGCTTCTTAGATTACTGATTTGTTGTTTCACCAAGGATCTACTGACAGTCACAATATCACACTGATTATAAGATGAAGAGCAGACATGATGTACTGGAGACCTGTGTGTTACAGGTGTCACACTAGTTCTGAAAATAAACAGAAAGGCTTAACCCACATAGAATCATAGCATCATAGAATCAACCAGGTTGGAAGAGACCTTCAACATCATCCAGTCCAACCTAGCAACCAGCCCTAGCCAGTCAACTAGACCACGGCACTAAGTCCCCAGCCAGTCTTTTCTTGAACACCTCAAGGAGATGGTGCCTCCATCACCTCCCTGGGCAGCCCATTCCAATGCCAATCACTCTCTCTGCCAACAACTTCCTCCTAACATCCAGCCTAGACTTCCCCCGGCACAACTTGAGACTGTGTCCCCTTGTTCTGTTGCTGGTTGCCTGGCAGAAGAGACCAACCCTCACCTGGCTACAGCCTCCCTTCAGGTAGTTGTAGACAGCAATGAGGTCACCCCTGAGTCTCCTCTCCTCCACGCTAAACAACCCCAGCTCCCTCAGCCTCTCCTCATAGGGTTTGTGTTCCAGGCCCTTCACCAGCTTCGTTGTCCTTCTCTGGACACATTCCAGCACCTCAACATCTCTCTTGAATTGAGTGGCCCAGAATTGGACATAGTACTTCACACAATTCAAGTGCAGAATGTAAAATATATCCATTCACTTGGGAGAAAAAAATAAAATATAGCACAATTTTGCCTTTTTTAAAGGAAATTATTTTAAAACAAAAGCTCTTCACCTTTCAAGAGAAAAAAAATTCCAGTGGATGTATGCCTCATAATGCACACATTTAAAATTAAATCATCAAGCCTTGCATGTCTGGGAAATGTCACTGTTTTCACATTACAAATATAGTATTTACAGTTATGTACTTACAAAAATTCTATTTTATGTCTGTGATCACCATGTGTTTTAGGAGAGTGAAGAGGAAGGACTAGGATAAAGGAACAAGTGCTTTATTCCTGCCTGGCAGTTCCTGTGCTCTTATGAAACTATCATCTGTGATTATCAGTCTGTTTTATATATAATCTAGGGAGGGTGGAACATGATTTGCAATATTTAATGGCATCAGTGCAACCATGTAGTTCAATTCCCACTTGTCCCTTTGAAAATCTCATCATTTTTGTACTTAAACTCCTCTTCCCCAACATTAACAGAGCATTGATTCCTCCTCTTTAGCAAGATGAATCCCTTCCCACGTGATTTCACATGTCAGTCTAGTCTAATCACTTCCAGCTGCTGCTGCTCATCCAAGTGCAGTGCAAGCATTCAAAAGGACTCTGAGGTGCTTTCCTCAGTAACTCCACTGGATAGAAAACATCACTTTGATGATTCTGAGATGTGGATAAGGAGAAGATATTTCCAGTATGCTAACCTGTTGTTGACAGAAATAATACTAAAAACATGTTATATTGTCTGACCTTCTCTAAGTCAGGTGCTTTCCAAGCTCCTCTTTTTTCTTTCTTTTTTTTTTCTATTGAGTGATTTAGTGCTGCATTAAGTAGCCTGTCAGAGGAAAGACAGGATTTTTAGCTGCTGCTGTAACAACATTGAACATGGTCAGGATTCAAACAAAACCATGGCAAAACCAAACCTTTGGACTACACATGAGCATGCAAAATCCAATTTTGTCTCTTTCCATGTGTTTTATTCTCATATGTGATAAGTAATTTGATTTTGTTCCTCCTGAGGGATTCTGCCAGACATACAGACATATTACATGCAACATATATATTACATGACCATAGCATATGTGCATGTAATCTATACATGTATATACACACAGTAGGAGTACTAAGAGACTGTATTTAATTTCTTTGTCTCCATGGCTTTTCCTCAGACAAGAAGAGAGCCTCACTACAATATTTTCCTACCTGTTTCTTAAATACAGAAGCATTTTGGGCACAGACAGACAAGAAATGGGAACACTGCAGGGAAGCTTCATCTTGGATGATCACAAGTTTTATACTCCAAGGGAAAAAGAGATCCTCATTTGACGTAACGAGTTCAGCTCCAAGAAAAGGATGGAGTGATGCCAGATGAGGACATTCACAGTGATAGAAAGAAAACTGCTTTAGCTCTGATATTCTTTACCTAAAAGAACATCATTTAAACACAGATTAAATTTTAACTACCATGGAGAAATAGGTCAATAACCACTAAGTCCATTTAGGTAGTCTATCTATATGCAGCTGCTTACAGAGTAGCTAGTATCCTAATGTTAAATCCTTCATGCCCCAAATTCTTATTTCCCAAAAGGAAAATAACTAAAAAAAAAACCAAAAAAACAACCACTTACCTGCACAGCTATCCTATCAGTTACATAAATTTAGGCATTCAGCTTAGAAACTCCCTGCCTGGAAAACAGTGCTTTTTATCAAGCTATCTAAATATGTCAAAATCATAGAATCACAGAATGGCTTAGGTTGGAAGATACCTCAGAGATCATTTCCTCCAACCTCCCCACCATGGGCAGGGATGCCTCACAACTAGACAAGACTGCACAAGGCCTCATCCAACCTGGCCTCAAACACGCCCAGAGAAGAGGCTTCCACAATTTCCCTGGGCAGCCTGTTTCAGAATCTCACTACCCTCATACTGAAGAACTTCTTCCTAAGGTCCAGTCTAAACCTACTCTCCCTCAGCTTAAAACCATTCCCACTTATCCTATTGCTACACACTTTTACGAAAAGTCCTTCTCCAGCCATTCTGTAGGATGTCTTCAGTTATTGGAAGGCAGCTCAAAGGTCCCCCCTGAGTCTTCTCTTCTCTAGGCTAAACAACGCAGCTCCCTCAGCCTACCCACACAACAGAGCTGTTGCAGCCCTTGGATCATCTTTGTGGCCTTCCTCTGGACCCACTCCAACAGCTCTGTGTCTTTTAACGAGGATGCCAGAACTGGAAGCAGTATTCAAGGCGAGTCTCACAACAGCAAAGTAAATTTGTAACATATGTTCTAAACACTATACTGGATGGACATGCCCAAATTCTCCATTTTAGAAAGCAGTTCTTAGGCACCAGAAGTCTTATTTATAACAGTACTGGCATAAAAACTGCACAGTTAATTTGTATTCCAGCTAACTAGAAAGTACCCAGTCCTCCACCTAAACATGAAGGGTTTGAATCAGTATGCCTCTCAGACTACTTGAAAACACCTAGCAAATTTCAGAGACATCTTACACTTGAAAACACAAGAGACAGATATCTAAATCCACTTATGTGCTTCAATCCTACCTATCCCAAATTACAGCATCCAAATCCAGATTCACACTTCCAAAAAATCAGTAACCACTGAAATCCAGAATAATGTGACTGTTCATGTAGTATCTGGAAGGAGAGGCTTTTAGATCCCCCGTGACAAATAAAGGTGTAAGCCAAGCGCTTGTGTTCCCCAAACCTGAGCACATGTTTGAAAGGGGAGGCCAGAGCGGTTACTGTACCAAGACAAGAGAAGATTGAAAAAACCCAAACAATTAGTGATGACTTCCTGCCTTGCAGATTTCCTTACTCTGCCTTTAAGCAACACATTAAAAATAAACAGCCTACCATACGGGATAAAACACCAAGTACACATCTTCCTCAAGGATCTCTCAATTTAGGAAGATACTTGTCCTGGTCATCAATTAGCAAAACTCCAAACTCTGTTGTATCACTTAGCTTTTGGTCTTTTTTTTTTTGTTGGTGGAACAAAATACTCAAATAACTCAGCTCTTTGTTCTTCTTCAGCAGAAGATTCTTTGTTTGTTGCAGTGCCTGGCAAATTATTATTAAGCACATTCAATAATGGGTTGGAACTCTGATACAAATGCAAAAGCAGAAGTGATTTCTAAGTGCATGTAAGTACACTTAAGGAACTCTAAACTGGTTTGATCTTCATTGCAACCATAGGTAACAGAATAGCAATACAGCTTGTGCCAGTTAACATAAAACCTCAGAATGAGTGGAGAGACCTTGAATTTCTTTGCTTCTCTCACTTCACTTTTCCAATCAACATGCAGGTTTTACAGTTTCAAGATCCTTTCTGACTATGGACAATTAGGATCAATAATTCCCTGTCCTTAGTTGGTGTTGATACTAGTAAATCACAGAATCACAGAATTAATCAGGTTGAAAAAGACCTCTGAGATCATCAAGTCCAACCTATCATCCTATGTGAAAACAGCAACAATTCAGGTCACCATAGAATCCATGACAAAGCTTCTGGTAGGTAATTTCAAGAAGTATGCAGCCTGCATTTGCAGTTACAAACTAGTTCCTTGTGAAGATAAAATGAAAACTAGCACTACAACAGGTAAACTCCTGGGAAGCAAGAGCAGCAAATCCCAACAGCCACACAGTCCATGAAATTTTCTATCTAGGAGGTTAGTAGGAGGGAAACAATCATTAGTTGTGCACTGTATACCAGTCTCATGAATGATGACAGTTATACCTTTAGATAAAGCAAGATATCATCTCAAAATAAAAATTAACAAAGTATACATATAAACAAAGAATTTGTGTAACACAGATGTCTTTAATTCAACCCTCAGTTAATTTCAGCTATCGTGAAGTGACTGGAAAATGCCACTATCCCAGTTCACTAGGACATCTGGTTTCTATTTCATAGCCCTAAGTGGCTACGCACAGGGCTATGAGGTTGCAGAGTCTTGCCATGACTGCTCAACAGCTAAACTCTGGCATGGATTTACTGAAAGGGCAGCAGAGACATGTAGCTATCCATTAATAGGGAGAGGTGTGTTAGCATGGCATGATCTCTGTCATGCCTTCATCTGGTATTGGATGAGATCCTGAATATGCTCCTTCGAAGAAAGACTGTTATTCAGATAACAACATATCTCAAATTAATTGTGGCTTCTGAGTGGCCAAGACTATCACTTTTGTTTTATCTAATGTCTCTTCTTGTTCATCAAAAGAAAGGAGAGAAAATGATTGCTTGAGATAACCTTTCATTTAAAATAAATGTATATTAGAAAAAAAAAAGCAATAACTTTAAGTTGAACTTCAAAAGATAATATTTTTTTTTGTTAAAACACAGTTTCTTCTTCTGCTTGTCACATTAGATATACTGTCACACTCACCTTAACAGATTTTACCACTCCTTATGTAACTAACTACCATGTCGCCATAGATTTTATTAACCAAACCCTCTTTTTTTTTTTTCAAAGCAGCTTTTGAAACATGAAGAAAAAGAATGGTTTGTTCTGGAAAAAAAAAAAACAAAACCTTAATTGAGGAGAAATGGAAAAGAAAACAAACAAACAAACAAACACCCACACCCAAAACAATCACCCAATAAAATATGAAGCATTCGTTTGCAGTTTCACCACAATGCTGTTTGATAAACCTTTCTTCCTAAAGAGGTCAGACTATTCAGAGGATCAAAGCCACAATGGAAGAACTTTGACGTAAGACAAAACCAGACCAGCCATACAGTGTTGATATAACATTTTTGATGGGAGAAGTACTCATTTTGATACACAGATTAGGAAAAGTCCTCATTAAAGCACTCTTAGTAGCGATCATTGGGCATTCTTATACAATAAACACTGGCATTACTGGAACCATTTTACATGACTAAGCAATCTGACCCTTTAACATCTTATCTCAACTTTAAGAAGACTCCTCTATTATGAAACAACTGTTTCTGTGTGCATTTGTGGCTAAAAGAGCAGTTTCAATACGCTGATTTGTACTAAAGAAGTGCTTATCAGACACTCAGATCAGATTTGTATTGAAGATTCATTACATTGTGACAAAAGATGCAACTTCCCTAACCAAGTGTGCTAGTTTGAAGCAGGGTAGAATGTTTTGATGAGAGAAAGTAGATAATTGGCTGTGCAAGGAAAACAATGGTTATGTCTACTCCCCTCACAGTCTCGCTGAAAGGTATGGGAACAAGAAGGGAAAACATTAGATAACACTTTCGCCATTTTGTCTTCACCTTCTGGCTGGGCATTGACTGAGCTGCATCTCCCTAACCTCATCTGCCACTAACCTTGCTCCTTAACCTCTTGGCTGAACCTCTGTTCTTCCTTAGGACTGGGGTAAGGTGCAGGGGTGGTTGAGAGCCCCTCCTGGGGACTCAGGTTTCTGGGAGGGGAGCTGTGTTTCTGTATTACATTTTATTTGTATATTTCTGTCTATAACTGTATATACTGTAAATATCTGTTTGTATATTGTGCTAGCTGTAAAGAAATAGCTTCATTTATATTCCCAGAGCCCGTCTGAGTTAGCTGGATATTTGTAAAAATGTGGGGGGGTGGGGAACACCCAAACCATCACATCAAGTTAATTTGTTTAACATGTCAGTTATATTTTGACTAAATTTCTTTTTATTCTTAATTCACAAAGCCAATAGGATGAGATTTAACAAGGTCAAGTGCAGGGTTCTGCACTTTGGACACAACAACCCCAAGCAGCACTACAGGCTGGGGACTGAGTGGCTGGAAAGCAGCCAAGAGGAAAGGGACCTGGGGGTACTGATAGATAGAAGGCTGAAGATGAGCCAGCAGTGTGCCCAGGTGGCCAAGAGAGCCAATGGCATCCTGGCCTGCATCAGGAACAGTGTGGCCCGTAGGACAAGGGAGGTTATTCTTCCCCTGTACTCAACACTGGTCAGGCCACACCTTGAGTACTGTGTCCAGTTCTGGGCCCCTCAATTCAAGAGAGATGTTGAGGTGCCGAAATGTGTCCAGAGAAGGGTGACAAAGCTTGTCAGGGGCCTGCAACACAAACCCTATGAGGAGACACTGAGGGAGCTGGGGTTGTTTAGCCTGGAGAAGAGGAGGCTCAGGGGTGACCACATTGCTGTCTACAACTCCCTGAAGGGAGGTTGTAGCCAGGTGGGGGGTGGCCTTTTCTTCCAGGCAACCAGCAACAGAACAAGGGGACACAGTCTCAAGTTGTGCCAGGGTAGGTATAGGCTGGATGTTAGGAGGAAGTTCTTGCCAGAGAGAGTGATTGGCATTGGAATGGGCTGCCCAGGGAGGTGGTGGAGGCACCGTCCCTTGAGGTGTTCAAGAAAAGCCTGGCTGAGGCACTTAGTGCTATGGTCTAGTTGACTGGATAGGGCTGGGTGCTAGGTTGGACTGGATGATCTTGGAGGTCTCTTCCAACCTGGTTGATTCTATGAGTCTATGATTCTAAGCAGTATTTTCCACCTTCAGCCTTTCCTCTGATCTACGCACATACTCATTGCTTATCTTAGGCAATAGGCACACTTCTTGAAGTATACTTTCATTAACACAATGTATCAATATTCAATCATACTTATTCTATTACAAATGTAAGTAATGCTACTTGATAAATGTATTTTTTCCCAGATTTTGTTGTATTCTATATGCAAAAAGATTATTGGTTGAAGAGATATAACTCTGCTGCCAGATAAAAGCTTTACTTTCCTCAACTCAGCATCTATATTTTGAAGAAAAATATAAAATAAATAAAAGGTAAATCCAGTTTTCACCACATTAGAATATTAGTATTTATTCACTATCCCATATATTGTTGTTAACAACAATTATTCCTTTCTAAAGTAATTTCAAACGCAAAAATTTCCATTTCAGAATTGGTTTCTCATCTTTAAAGCAAACTGATGAAATTAAGAACTGTTCCTGCTGGTCATTAAAAATAAAGTAATCTTTTAGAAATCTGTTTAATATCTTTATTAATGGAACAAGGGCACTATCAGCAAGCTCACAGGTGACAGTAAATTGAGCGAAAATGTTGATCTGTTTGAGGGCAAAAAGACACTACAGAAAGATCCAGACAGGTTAAATTGATGGGCTGACATCAACAGAACAAGGTTTGATAAGATCAAGTGCTGGGTCCTGCACTTTGGTCACAACAATCCCAAGCAACACTACAGGCTTGGGGAGGAGTGGCTGCAAAGCAGCTCAGTATAAAAGGATCTGGGGGCACTTGTGGATGGCTGAACATGAGCCAGCAGTGTGCCCGGGTGGCCAAGAAAGCAAACAGCATCCTGGCCTGTACCAAACGCAGCATGGCCAGCAGGAGTCCCTGATCATGACCCTGTAGTCAGTCCTGGTGAGGCCACACCTTAAATACTGGGTGCCACAATATAGGAAAAACACTGAGGTCCTGGAGTGTGTCCAGAGAAGAGCAATGAGGCTGGTGAGGGGTTTGGAGAGCATGGCATACAAGGAGCAGCTGAGCGAGCTGGGGTTGCTTAGTCTGTAGAGGAGAAGGCTGAAGAGACATCTTACTAATCTCTATGACTACCTGAAAAGAGGTCAGAGTGAGGCTGGTGTTGATCTCTTCTCCCAAGTAATCAGCAATAGGAGAAGAGTAAATTGGTTTAAGTTGTGCCAGAGGCGGTATAGATTGGACATTAGGAAAAGCTTCTTTATTGACAGAGTGGTGAGGTGTTGGACAGGCTGCCCAGGAATGTGACGGAGTCACCATCCCTGGAGGTGTTCAAGAGGCTGTAGATGTGGTGCTTCAGGATATAGTTTAGTGGTTATGGTAGTTGGGTTATGGTTGGACTTGACAATCTTGCAGGTCTTTTCCAACCTTAATGATTCTATGGTCTATCTAAATATACCTATTGGGGGCCATACAATGCAGCTATTCCTCTGGCTGGTGTTCCTGTAGTTCTTTCTGAGTGGAATAATGCTCTTTCTAAATTGTGCTTGTACATAATTGTAATGAAGATACTGATTTCATCTTCTTTTTTAAATTTGCTGGAGAACCTTCTCTTAGATTAGGGTCCTAATCTGCTCTCAGCATTATCATACTCATTGTCAGATACAGATTTAATTAGTCTCATTAGTACTTCACACACTGAATAGCAGAAAGAGATACTGATCACTTTTTTTTTTTTGCCTAGATATTTTCCACTTCCTAGAAACTCATTCTTAAACTCAGAGCCATGACAAAGTTACTGTCCTCACAGACAGAATAAACAGCAGACCTCATTCAGTCCTCACTGAGCAGCCAAAAGTGGTATCTCTGGTGCTGGGAATGAAAGGGAAAGAGAGAAAGCCAGAGACTAGCTAACTGCAAGTCCAACAGATGTTGATATTATCCTGAAGTTCAGTTAATTCTTTACTTGACACAGGCAAAGCATTCTTTTCCAGACCTTCTTAAGTCTTCTTAAATAAGCTGTTCACTTCACTGAATTTCACTTAAATGTAACATTTTTATGCCAATTATATTAAACTCTGCTTTTGATATTTGCCTGATGTGATTTTGAATTTCTTCTTATCATTCAATTGAAGCTGATTCAGTTCTCAAACTACTCAATAACTTAAAACCAACCTACTAACAAGTGAACTGTAGAAAGTCATTCTGCAATCAAGGTAGCTCTTACCACACATAGAGAAATTATTTGTACAGCTACTTTCCAGGACTGAAACTGTTACCATCACTGCAAGAGACAGGAGTCTATAGAAAAAATCTTGAGTCAGTTTTGCTTTTCTCCTTTCCAAATTGTACTCCTTCCACTTACACAAACCAAACATTTGTAATACTATTCCAAATCAGTGTATTATTTTCCCACTTAATCCCCTGTGCTGGGGTTTGGGTTTTGGGAAGTTTTTGGGGTTTGGGGTTTTTCTAGATTCGTGAAAAGAAACAGTGAAAAACTACAAAGCCTTAACAGAAAGGATAGGTTGATGCACTTGTTTTCATGAGACAATGTTTTACCAAATGTTTAGCAGCTGAAAAAAAATATTCAATTAGTAGGAATCCCTACCCACACCCTAGCTCCTTTAATGAATTGTTCCATGCTTGCTCAAGTGAATTTTAGCAAAGCTAGTGACCAAATATTTCATCATCTTTCCATTTCTGATGTGTTCAGAGGGAGAATTATAATGCACCAAGGTGCTTAGTTCCAGCCAGCTAAACTCCACCAGATTTCAGTTCTGCATGTTTTGAAATGCCTTATTTATGCAAAGGTTTACATAGGAAATGTACATCCTCTCTCCTCTTTGCTATCTCTAGCGGAGTGCCTGTCTACGAGTGTTGGCAGATAGAGGGAGGTGATTCTGCCACTTTGTTCTGATCTCATCTGGAGTACTGCATCTAGCTCTGAAGCATTCAACACAGGAAGGACATGGACCTGATAGAGTGGGTCTAGAGGAAGGCTGTGAAAATGATCAGGGGGCTGGAACACCTTTGCTGTAGGACAGGCTGAGAGAGGTGGGGTTGTTCATCCTGGAGAAGAGAAGGCTCTAGGCAGATCTCATAGCAGCCTTCCTGTATCTAAAGATGGAATATTTTCTGATTTGTTTTTTTTTTCTCTTAATCCACCATTTCATTGTAAAACAAAACAAAGCACCAAAAAACCCACAACAAAAGGAATAAAGGGACATCAATCTATCAGCTTGTAAGGAATATAAAACTGCACTTCCGTGCTCCTTGATACTTCTTTGTTCACGTTTGCAAATACAAAATATGTATTCAAGTGAGATCTCAGATTGCCACATATCACAACTGAACTCCACTCCCCTTCTAATCACATCTGGGAAAGGCTGCAAGGCACTGCAGAAAGACTTCAAGTGAAATGAATGGAGAATGCGAAATAAACCGAAGCTCAGAGCAGATGCAAGGACATACATATTCTCTTGTGAGTTGTCATGGATTGAACTGAACCTGCTGTAGTTATTCATACCATGTTGCAGGCTTCAAAAATGAAAATGATAATTGGAGCAAAGTATTATAGGGTTTGAAGTGCAGACTGCAACACGGGAGGCTTCCTGTTCCAGTTACTCTTTCTGGGTCCAGGTTCTTTGGGTGTTGGCTCTTTTCATGCAGGGAGGCTGGTGAGATGAGTGGGAATTGATTAGCTGTTGGTTTTGGCTTTCTATTTTATGCTGGTCTTTTCCCCTGTGTATTTCACTGTGCTTCTCCTGCAAATAGGCTAAGATAAGGTAATCATGTATTGTATTATTAGATTAATTAGATTATTAGCTAAGGTATTTATGCATTGTGCTTATGATATGTTCATTAAGCTCTCATCTCTTTATCTCAATCCTGAGTTTTGCATGTTACTCTTCCCCTCACTTTTGTGTTGGGGGAGCAGGCAGGTTAGCCCTTGTGCCAAGCCATTACAATAGCAAATGAAATCTGCATCATCAAAAATTCAGAGTCTAAATTGTCAAGAGGGAAATGGCAGTGCCTGTGATGTGCAAGTCAAGGTAACCAAACCACAGATTTCTAAATCTATTGCAGAATATCCCTGAAGGTGGTGTAGAACAAAATAAATAATCATTAACAAGTTTCAAACTGATTTTAAACCACTCATGAAATAAACATCAAAATTAATAAAGACATCTGAATGACTGACCTCCCCCCTACCAGTGCACAGCTAAAATGAGCAAAACCAAAAGGTTGATACTGAAGCTACCATGAAGCTGAAGATAATGGAGTTTATCATATTAAACACAACGAAGCCCATCACCTGAAACCTTCCCTCAGCTCTCTTGAGTTCAAACATGTGGAATTAACAGACAAAATCAGTCCAGAAACAGGTGATGAATAAAACATTTCAGTGGTTGTAAAGACTCCTACACACAGAGCCTCTGAACAGCTTGGAATGACATTAAAAAGAGCCAAAGGACAATGCACTCAGAACTGATACAGAATGATCAACGAAACAGACTTGGCTCCACAGCCACAATAATCAGTTGCCCTTGGCAACAGACTGCCAGAAGCAGCAAAATGGTCATGGTTCTTCTGCCTGCTGGGTTTGTGCCACAATCTGGGAAAGTCAAAGCCACTATAGGTGCCCCTCTTCTCCCTCCTGCTGCTCTCCAATGCTGGAGACAGCTCACTAGAGGTACAGTACTCAGCTGCTCTCACTCTTCCCTCCTCCTCTGGTCTTCCTTTCTTAGAAGAGTAAAAATCACTTGTGCCCATACTATAAAGCTGTCTGCAGCTCATGAAATGCAGAAAAAAAACCCCAATGATCAAACAAACATACATCAGTAATTAAACAAAAATAATAATCCAGATAATTCACTGTCAAAACATATTAAAAAGCTTTTAAAAAGATTTTTACCTGGACAGGAAAAAAAAAAAAATTACAGTGTTTCATTTCTGTTCATTAGAAAACAAATGCACACAGTGAGATACAAGCTCTGACAACAGCTCATCCACAAGCTCTTCATTGACAGATGTGACCAAGAAAAGTCATCTGTCTCTGATGCAAAAGGTTTCCTGCAACAACACTCACAGTTTCTTAGACCTTGCTCTGAAGTACTCGAAATCCAACAAGGTCTTGCACCTGGGAGAACAGCACAGGCTGGGATCTGCCTGGCTGGAAAGCAGCTCTATGGAGGAGGTCCTAGTGGACAACAAGTTCAGTACAAGTGAGCAACGCGCTGCTGTAGCAAAGAGAGCTAAAAAGACGCTGGGCTGCATCATTAAGGGCACCAACAACAGAGATCAAAAAGTCATTATCCCACTCTACTCAATGCTTGTCAGGCCACACTTGAAATACCGTGCTCAGATTTAGTCCCTGCTGTGCAAAAAAAGAAGCTGTAAAGAGCCCAGAGAAGGGCCACAAAGATAATCAAATGTGAGGAAAGGGTGAGAGAAATGAGTTTGTTCAGCTTTGAGAAATGAAGGCTTAAGGGAGACTTTATCACCATGCCTCAGTATCTAAAGAGTGGCTAGGAAGAAGTTGAAAACTCCTTACATGGAGTCACTTGGTAAAGATGAGAGATAATAAATACAAGTTACTAGAGATTCCAATTAGACCATAACAAGAACAATCAGTTACTGGAATAACCTCTCCAGGAAAGTGGCTGATTCCTCAACATTAGACATTTCCAAGATTTAGCTAACAGGGTGCTGAGCCAGCTTATCTAGACCTCTTCACCAAGAAATGTTGGAACAGATGATCTTTGAGGTGCCTCCCAATCTGGTATTCTATGATTCTGTGATAGTAGCCAAGGTGAGACCTCCAAGATCATCCAAGTCCAACTCTTGACCCAGCACTGAAGGGTCAACACTAAACCATGTTCCTAAGTGCCAGGTCCACACACCACTTAGAATCATAGAATCAACCTGGTTGGAAGAGACCTCCAAGATCATCCAGTTCAACCTATCACATGGCCCTAGACAATCAACTAGACCATGGCACTAAGTGCCTCATCCAGGCTTTTCTTGAACACCTCCAGGGACGGCGACTCCACCACCTCCCTGGGCAGCCCATTCCAATGGCAAATCACTCTCTCTGCCAACAACTTCCTCCTAACATCCAGCCTATACCTCCCCTGACACAACTTGAGACTGTGTTCCCTTGTTCTGTTGCTGGTTGCCTGGATGAAGAGATCAACCCCCACCTGGCTACAGGTACTTTTGACTTGAACACCTTCAGTGATGGTGACTCCACCACTGCCCTGGGCAGACCATTCCATTGTTTAATAATCATCTCTGCAAAGAAATATTTCCTAATATCCAGCCTGAACCTCCCCCCTGGTGCAGCTTGTAGCCATTTCCTCTAGTCCTGCCACCTGACATCAAAGAGAAAAGCCTGCCTTTTCCTCATGCCAGCCTCCCTTCAGGTAGTTGTGATAGTGATGAGATCTCCCCTCAGTCTCCTCTTCTCCAGACTGAACAACCCCAGCCTACACTCCTTGTAGGCCATGCATTCCAAGCCCTTCACCAGCCTCATTGTCTTTCTCTGGGTATGTTCCAGCACCTCAATATTCTTCCTATAGTGAAGGGCCCAGAAATAAACACAATACTCAAGGTGTGGCCTCACCAGTGCCAAGCACAGGGCAATGATCACCTCCTTGTTCCTTCTGGCCACAGTGTTTCTAATACAAGCCAGGATGCCACTGGCCTTCTTGGCCACCTGGGCACACTACTCACTCATAATTAGTGAACTGTCCAACTCCAAGTTGCAGTTTTCCAGCCATACATCCCCAAGTCTGTAACTTACTATGAGGTTGTTGTGACTCAAGTGCAGGACCACAAGGTAAAACACTATAAATAGAACCACATTGTACAACTATAAGAAATGACTACATTTATAATCTCAGGCATTTAGACAAAAACTAGTGTTGACTGCTTTTCCAATGCACACAAGCTTGCTATCTTAAAAAGAACTTTACACCTATACCATTTGTATAGGGTTAACACTCCTGGGGGAGTGACCCTGAACCTGACCCTAGGGGTCTTGGCCCCTCCTCAGGGGTGGGCCACACTCCAGGTGATGGTTAGCCCACTCCCCCCACTTCCTGTGGTATAAAAGACAGGAGTTCTCCTGTCTCTTTCTCTTTTCGCCCTCTTTCTCCCTACCTGCGTTCACGAACACACACACACACTGATACTGCATACCAGCCACGAGGCAGAGACACCATCACACTACTCGGGTTGTATCCATCCCTGTTTTGTATTTTTGCTGTTTTCCCTTCCTTATCCTTTGTAAACTCCCCTACCTCCAATCCCTTTTTCTAAGTTATTGTTAAACTTTTCCTTTTTTACTTCCAAATCGAGTGAGATTGATTTATTGGGGTGTCCCTACCTTTTATCTCTCTCCCTGTCTTTTGGGGAAAGGAGGGGGAGGAGGGGAGGGCACTCTATAAACTCTATAAACTCTATAAATTGTCATTGGGTCTACCAAATTTATAAGAGTCTCTGGGAACTTGCATTTGAACCCAAAACAATTTATTTGGCGTCTCAACGTGGGGCTAGGTAGAAAGAATTCTTTCAGAGAAGATTTGAAGTTAAAAAAATGGATATTCTGAAAGTCTTAATCATTAATGCTTTTGCATGGCTGTTGTGGGGCTGGCTGTTAAAGTTTATAAGTTACCATGTCTTCTGGATTGTCATTGATATGCTCTGGGAATATTCTAAGCATTTGCCTGCCCGAGTCTATGCCTATTTCCTGAATTCTGTTAGTAATATCACTGTGTTTAGAAATGTTTCTGGAACATGGAATCAATCTGAGTATATGCATTGGAGCACAGAAGCTCCAGATATTTTGGGCGAGAAATGGTACTGGATAGCTGTTATTTCACTGTGTGTAAATGTGGGTTTGGGAATTAATAAGGTAGCGGTGAACTGGGACACGTGGAAATATCGGGTGGGCGCCGCCATTAGGGTGCTTAGGGGGAGGGGTGGCCCTCACTGCCCCAGCTGCAGCTGCGGGGGATGGGCGACAGGGCAGACCGCCCCTAGCGTGGCTCCGCCCCGAACTCCGCCTCCGGTCCCGCCCAGGGCAGCCCCCCGGACCCTGCCCCCTCAGCCCAGCCCCATCCATCTTGCCCCCATCACCACGCGGCCAGCCAGATCAAACCCAAATCCTCCCGCAGATACCGATCCGGGGCAAGGGACCTCTTCGGGAACCAGCACCCCCCAGCAACAGCAACCAGCTGGAAATGGACCTGATAATGGAGTGATCCTTATCAGCTCCACGCCCAGAAAGGAAATCAGGCACATAAGGCAGGAGTATGCAAGGGCAAACGGACAGTCCCTTTTAGCCTGGCTTTTGAAATGCTGGGATGCAGGAGCAGAAACCGTGGACCTAGATCACAGGGAGGCGAAGCAGCTGGGATCCTTGTCGAGGGATGGAGGTGTGGATAAGGAACTGGGAAGGCTCGATGGTACCCACTCACTTTGGGCCAGGCTTCTGATAGCTGTGAGGTACAGGTACCCGACTAAGGATGACATGATTTTCCATCCCCTTAGATGGACAGATATGGAACAGGGGATCTCATACCTGAGGCAAATGGCGGTTCAAGAGATAATTTATGGAGCCGACCAGATGCCCTCGGACCCTGATGATGTCCGCATGAAGCCAGCCCTCTTAAAGAAACTGACTCAGTGTGCCCCTTCTACATATGCCCCCACATTGGGAGCACTGCTGCTGGGCAGAGACCCTAACAACCTTCCCACAATCAGGGAGTTTGTGAATGACCTAAGACAGTTTGAAGACAGTTTGTCAAGGAAAACCTTAATTGCCACTGTAGAGACCCTCACCCAAGAAATGAACGAGCTAAAAGCCTCTTTCTCTGAAATGCAGAAGGCAGAGGATGACTGCTCTTCACCTTCAGAATGGGTGCAAGTCTCAGCTGTAAGGAACACACGCCGCCGTGCTCCTCCTCCTCCCCGCAGGAGACCAGCCCAGAGCAGACAGGGTACACACAGGGGGTCACTCTGGAGAACACTGTGTGACCATGGGGAAAACATGGACAGATGGCATGGCCAGCCCACCTCAGCTCTATGGGCCAGGGTAAGGGAACTGCAGGGGACAAACACAGGGAATAACTCCTCCAAAAGAGGGGTTGCCCCAGTGTCCCGCAGGCAGCGCTCTCGCTCAAGGGGTGGTGAAGCCAGTACCTCAGGTCCATGTGCCTCATGCAGTCACACTGCTCAGAATTAGAGGTGCCCTGTCTCCAGCCAGGCGGAGGCCAGGGATAACAGAGTATATTGGGACGTGTTTGTGAGATGGCCTGGCACTTCTGAAGCCGAGAAGTACAGAGCGTTGGTAGACACCGGTGCCCAATGCACTCTGATCCCCTCCAGCCACAGGGGGACAGAAACTGTTACAATTGCAGGAGTCACAGGGGGGTCTCAGGAGTTGACTGTGCTGCAGGCTGAGATAAGCCTCACCGGGAATGTGTGGGAGAAGCACTCCATAGTAACTGGCCCTGATGCACCTTGCATCCTGGGGATCGACTTTCTCCGGGAAGGGTACTTTAAAGATCCGAAGGGAAACAAGTGGGCTTTTGGCATAGCAGCTGTAGAGACTGCAGACAAAGAGCAGCTGTCTATCATGCCTGGCTTGTCAGATGACCCTTCCGTGGTTGGTACCCACAAGGTGGAAGATGTCAAGTTACCTATTGCTTCTCGTGTAGTTCATCGCAGGCAATATCGCACCAACAGAGACTCCCTGCTACCCATACAGCAGCTGATTCGCCGCCTGGAGCAGCAGCTTGTCATCAGCAAGAGCCACTCGCCCTTCAACAGCCCGATATGGCCAGTGCGAAAGGAGACGGGGGAGTGGAGACTCACGGTGGATTTCCGAGGCCTGAATGAAGTGACTCCTCCAATCAGCGCAGCCGTGCCTGACATGTTGGAGCTGCAGTATGAACTGGAAACGAAGGAGGCCAAATGGTATGCCACAATCGACATTGCTAATGCTTTCTTCTCCATCCCCATTGCAGAAGAATGTAGGCCGCAGTTTGCCTTCACCTGGAGAGGAGTCCAGTACCACTGGAACAGACTGCCTCAAGGGTGGAAGCACAGCCCTACAATCTGCCACAGCATCATCCAGACTGCACTGGAGAAGGGTGGAGCTCCGGAACATCTGCAGTACATCGATGACATCATTGTATGGGGTGAGACAGCAGAGGAGGTCTTCCAGAAGGGTGAGAAGATCATTAATATCCTGTTGGATGCAGGTTTTGCCATTAAGAGAAGCAAAGTGAAAGGGCCTGCCAGAGAGATCCAGTTCCTGGGAGTTCGCTGGCAGGATGGCCGACGCCACATCCCTATGGATGTGGTGAATAAAGTGGCCACTATGGTGGAACCCACTAACCGGAAGGAGACACAATCCTTCCTGGGGTTTGTGGGCTTTTGGAAGATGCACATTCCCGGGTACAGTCAAATTGTGAAACCCCTCTTTGACGTTACAAGAAAGAGAAATAACTTTGGGTGGGGACCTGAGCAGCAGGTGGCATTTGACCAGATCAAACGAGAGGTGGTCCATGCCATGGCCTTGGGACCAGTTCGAACCGGCCCAGAGATTAAGAACATTCTCTACACAGCAGCCGGTGAGAATGGTCCTAGCTGGAGCCTATGGCAGAAAGCTCCTGATGAGACAAGAGGCCGCCCACTCGGGTTCTGGAGCAAGGCGTACAAAGGCTCAGAGACCAAGTATACCCCCACAGAGAAAGAAATCCTAGCTGCCTATGAGGGAGTCAGAGCTGCCTCTGAGGTGATTGGGACGGAGTCACCACTCCTTTTAGCTCCAAGGCTTCCAGTCCTGACTTGGATGTTTAAGGGGAAGGGTTCGACTCCGCACCATGCCACAGATGCCACTTGGAGTAAGTGGATGGCTCTGATAACTCAGAGGGCTAGGATGGGGACTCTCGAACGTCCAGGCATTGTAGAGGTCATCACCAACTGGCCAGAGGGCACTGACTTCGGAAAGCCAGCAGAAGAGAAGGCAGTGACCCGTGCCGAGGAAGCCCCCCCATACAGTGACCTCCCTGAGGAGGAAAAGGCATATGCTCTCTTCACAGATGGATCCTGCCGCCTGGTAGGCAGCAAGCGAAGATGGAAGGCTGCCGTCTGGAACCCTACACGCAGGGTTGCAGAGGCAAGAGATGGAGAAGGCGAATCCAGCCAGTATGCTGAGGTGAAAGCCATCCAGCTGGCCCTGGACATTGCAGAACGAGAGCAGTGGCCAATGCTATACATCTACACCGACTCATGGATGGTAGCAAATGCCTTATGGGGGTGGCTGAAGGAGTGGAAGAGAAATGATTGGCAGAGAAAAGGGAAGCCTATTTGGGCTGCTGATCTCTGGCAAGACATTTCTGCACGCCTGGACAAACTGCCAGTTAAAATCCGACACATCAGTGCTCACATCCCAAAGAGCAGAGCCACTGAAGAACAGCAGCATAACCACCAAGCTGACCAGGCTGCCCACATCTGCCAGATTGACCTGGACTGGAAGCACAAAGGTGAACTGTTCTTAGCTCGGTGGGCACATGACTCTTCTGGTCACCAAGGAAGAGATGCCACATACCAATGGGCCCGAGACAGGTCCGTGGACATATCCATGGAGGCCATAACTCAGGTTATCCATGAATGTGACATCTGTGCCACCATAAAGCAAGCCAAGCGCATGAAGCCTTTGTGGTACGGGGGAAGGTGGTCAAAGTACAGGTATGGGGAGGCCTGGCAGATTGATTACATCACTCTGCCTCGGTCTCGTAGTGGCAAGCAGTATGTGTTAACCATGGTGGAGGGAAGCACGGGGTGGCTGGAAACCTACCCAGTACCTCATGCTACTGCCCGTAACACCATTCTGGGTCTGCAGAGCCACATCCTGTGGAGACACGGTACCCCAGAGAGAATAGAGTCAGACAATGGGACCCATTTCAAGAACCACCTTGTAAGCAACTGGGCAAAAGAGCATGGGATAGAATGGGTTTATCACATCCCATACTACCCACAAGCTGCAGGAAAGATTGAGCGACACAATGGTCTGCTGAAAACCACCCTGAAGGCTATGGGAGGTGGAACTCTCAGAAACTGGGAGAAGCACCTTGCAGAAGCCACTTGGCTGGTGAACAGCAGGGGATCAGTTAACAGAGCTGGTCCTGCTCAGTCTGCCCTACTGCCCATAGTTGAGGGAGATGGAGTTCCTGTAGTCTGTGAAAGGAATCTACTGGGAAAGACTGTGTGGGTTGCTCCTGCCTCTGGTGGGGGAAAACCTATCAAAGGGGTGGTATCTGCAGAGGGTCCTGGTCACACATACTGGGTGATGATGGAAACTGGTGTTATCGAGTGTGTCCCTCAGAGAAATCTCTCTTTAGCTGAAAAGGTTTTGAAATCTCAGAGTTGATTCCATGTGTTCCAGATACTTTCAGGTTATCTTGTATTATAGTTGTATAATAGTTGTATCATAGTTGTGCAATACTTGTATCATAGTTGTGCAATACTTGTATCATAGTTCATAAGGGGTTACAAGTTGTTTTTGTAGTTATACCCTCACCACTACACGGCGTCCAACAGAACCTACATGACAGCAGCAGCTATCCAGAGTCCTACAGCATCGCATCACACCACGGCGTCCAACCAGAACCCTGCATCTGATTCGTCACTGATGCCCTGCAGTGAGAGACTGTTCCTGATTTCCCTCCAGAGGATGTCTACAGCCATCTCATCTACACCTGTTCCCCTGATGCCAGACATGAAGAGACTGTTCCTGATGTTTTCTTCGCAGAGGGAAAAGACTCTTTTCCTGAGTACCAACAAGAACTGTTCCTGATTTCACTGACTTTTCTTCCGTTCCTGTCCTGCTCACACCTCACCAACCTGCACCGGGCCAGAGGAGCACATCGCCTTGAGATACAGCCGGGGACCAAGAAGGACTTCACGAACTCTTAACGCGTGGACACTTTTTCCCATCTTTGGAGAAGAAGACTGTTCTTAAGAAGGTGGAAGTGGTCTAACCAAGGGGTGGAATGTATAGGGTTAACACTCCTGGGGGAGTGACCCTGAACCTGACCCTAGGGGTCTTGGCCCCTCCTCAGGGGTGGGCCACACTCCAGGTGATGGTTAGCCCACTCCCCCCACTTCCTGTGGTATAAAAGACAGGAGTTCTCCTGTCTCTTTCTCTTTTCGCCCTCTTTCTCCCTACCTGCGTTCACGAACACACACACACACTGATACTGCATACCAGCCACGAGGCAGAGACACCATCACACTACTCGGGTTGTATCCATCCCTGTTTTGTATTTTTGCTGTTTTCCCTTCCTTATCCTTTGTAAACTCCCCTACCTCCAATCCCTTTTTCTAAGTTATTGTTAAACTTTTCCTTTTTTACTTCCAAATCGAGTGAGATTGATTTATTGGGGTGTCCCTACCTTTTATCTCTCTCCCTGTCTTTTGGGGAAAGGAGGGGGAGGAGGGGAGGGCACTCTATAAACTCTATAAACTCTATAAATTGTCATTGGGTCTACCAAATTTATAAGAGTCTCTGGGAACTTGCATTTGAACCCAAAACACCATTCAAGCCTTTAGCAAATCAAGTGTTACTTATCACACAATGATAGTGAAGGTCACATATAGCCTGAGCTGAGGAAAACAGCCTACAGTTACAGAAAATACATCTGCATTTTCCAAATACCAGTAATGACAGCTGCAGCTACAACAATAAATTGAAGCTTTAGATGTCCAAGCCTACAATATTAAAGTATCTTCAGAAGGAACCCACAATGGTTCAGATACTTTGTCTTCCTGCCCTGAATGATCTCCGGCAGAACATATTTAATCCAGTCCTGGTGAGATACTGCTTTTAGTATCAAGAAAGAAAAGAGACACAGAGCACTTAATGGAGATCTGAGCTGGAGACAAAGAGCAACAGCCAGCAAAATAGGCACCTTCCCAGGGCCTAGGCAGGCTTATGGTAGCTTTATTTCCACACAGAAGACCCATACATTTGGATAATGCAAAGGGAAATTTGCCTCGGAGAAATTTGCTTCTATGAGACTCGATATCACAGAAAACCTCATGGCAGAGGTAAAATGTAGGAGGAGGAAATAGCTAAAGCTAAGATATGGAGAAAGACCATGTATCACATCATCACTTCTACTGAGCTGCAAGAAATCACAATGATACAGCAAGTGTATCATAAAGCATATATATGAGATATATGTTATATATGGTCATACATATATATTATATATCATATATATAAAATATATATATTTCATATATATAGTATATAATATATATATCAGATATATCATAAAGCTATTGCAAATAAAAAAGGCACCATTACAGAACTCAGCAGGGTCTTTGTTTTGCTTTACTCTTTCATCAGCTCAGATGGGTTTTAAAGTTTTGAGTTTATCTGTGACCTACTCCCATGTAAACAAATTATAATTATCACTAATGCACTTGGATACATCACTAAGAAGAGGCAATGAATTTACCCATCGACTACATATTAGTAACTAAAAACATGATAGAGCAAAAGCAGTTAGATCCATACTACTATGTAGCTATAAGTGCACAAAATGAAATTAAGGAGTTTTCAATTTATCTGAAGATGAGCCAGCAATGTGCCCAAGTGGCCAAGAGAGCTGATGGCATCCTGGCCTGCATCAGGAACAGTGTGGCCAGTAGGACAAGGGAGGTTATTCTTTCCCTGTACTCAGCACTGGTCAGGCCACACCTTGAGTACTGTGTCCAGTTCTGGGCTTCTCAATTCAAGAGAGATGTTGAGATACTGGAACATGTCCAGAGAAGGGCAATGAAGCTGGTGAGGGGCCTGGAGCACAGCCCTGTGAGGAGAGGCTGAGGGAGCTGGGGGTGTGCAGCCTGGAGAAGAGGAGGCTCAGGGCAGACTTCATTGCTGCCTACAACTACCTGAAGGGACATTGTAGCCAGGTGGGGTTGGTCTCTCCCAAGTAACCAGCAACAGAACAAGGGGACACAGTCTCAAGTTGTGCCGGGGAAAGTATAGGCTGGATGTTAGGAGGAAGTTCTTCCCAGAGAGAGTGATTGGCATTGGAATGGGCTGCCCAGGGAGGTGGTGGAGTTGCTATCCCTGGAGGTGATGAAGCCAAGGCTGGCTGAGGCACTTAGTGCCATGGTCTACTTGACTGGCTAGGGCTGGGTGCTAGGTTGGACTGGATGATCTTGGAGGTCTCTTCCAACCTGGTTGATTCTATGATTCTATGATTCTATAAAGTCTGGTAGCAGCAGCAGTAACAAGGCCTTGTTACACACAACCTGAAGAATGCAATTTGGTATTGATTCACAAAGAGAGACATCAAGAAAAATTGAGAAGGAGAAAGAATTGACAAGTGACTATATTTGATAACAAGATCAAAAGGTGAAGCGTGGCAATGTTTGAGACCAAAATCGAGTTAAAGAAACTGAGAGAAATTATAGGAAATGATTATAAAAGTGCTATTAACACTTGCTGCCTTTGAAGTGAGAGTGAAGCAAAAATTAAGCATCCCAAATTAAAAGCTCACATTGAATAATTCACAGAGAGGTTACTCTTCTAGAAAGAAGTGGAATCTTCCCACTTTCCTAGATTTCTGATTTACAAATGATTGTGATCAATGCGTTTCAGATAATTAAAGCAAGAGAAGGGAAGGCAAACAAGCACAGGACTCTCAGCCATTTGTGAAATTCCTGCAAACCACACTGTTCCCCTGGGTACAATGACAGCTACAGTAATACTCCACTTCTCAGAACTTCTGCTGCACAGAAAATACACAAAATGCATTTAGAAGTGTTCAGTTCTCTCTACATGTAAGTCTTCCTTCATATTCACAATTGTCTGATCAGTAATGAAGCTGCATTGGCATAAGACTAAGTTAAAATGAAGATTAGTCACTCTGACTATGCTGAAGCATCTGCCAAGGACATAATTTCAGAGTGTTTTTCTTGGACCAAGGCCACAATTACCACTTGACCAACAAGATGGCTGAATTTCAAGACTGCAATTTCATTGCAATTCAGTTCCAATGAAAGAGACCATTTTTACAACTGCACCGGTAAAACTACACATAAATTGTCTTTATCTCATCCTACCACTCACCATGAGTATCACAACAGGGGACACGATCAAATGCACATGGTATCATTTGCAAGTCTCCTCAGAAAGCAAAAGAAATGATAGGGTGAAAAACATCTCCATTCCAATAGTTAACTTTCCTAGAGTTAAGAAACATTGGCTGAGCAGCAAGCAGAGAAGAAACTACTACTACATCTGTCCAGTATCCCTGAGACACTTGGTTCAGTCTCTTTCATTCACACAGCTAAAGCAAGTTGTGTATGAATGAATATCCCTGCAAAGTGCCAATGACTATAATTGAAAGAAGTAAAAAGAATTAATACATCCATAAGAACTTTGAGAAGTGCTAGCACGAAACCTAGATCTGACAGCATGTAACAGTAGCTACAAGAAATGTGATACAACAGACTGAATATATTCCATGCTGGAATATAGTGCAGTGACATACTTAGCAAAGACAGAGCAGAGCAGAGGAGTTGTTCAGAGAACTTTATTTTGAGACTGGTTCTGTTGCTGATCCAGAATATAAAGCTCATTATCTAGACACATAAAGTGGCAACCAAAGCCAATAACATAATACACAGAAATAAGTTTTGAAGTAGGTGACCATTAAAACCTCATTTTACACATTAACACAAATGAAACTAAACAAATGAGGACAGTTGTTGTCCTGTGGCTATTATTTACCATTGCTAATATACAAAAGTGCAACAAAGGTAGCTATTAGCATAGCGATGCTTTCACCCAACTATAATCTCAGCACTCACTGAATTAAAAGGGAAAGTAATAAACCTAAAGACACATCTTCCTTCTTCATATGAGAATAACATAACACACACTGTGAAGACAGAAGTCTGAAGAGACCTTTGTAATGTCTACGTAATCTCATTAAAAAAAAGAAAGTGCCAACCCACGAGCTTACATCTAAGTCTACATGAATACATTCAAAGAGGCAGGAGAGTTCATATCCAGTGATTCAGCCAAAGATCATCTCCACAAAGTGATTCATTCTAGTTGATCTTAACATTTGGACTACTGCGATGGTTTGGGAGTTACCTGCACCCCCCCATTCTTATGAAATCACCCAGACTAGACCTCCCGACACAAACCTCCTCCCCCCTCTTTCCCTCTCTTCAGAAATAACCAGATCAGACCCCGTATCTCTCACGTGATAAAACTGGAGAGATCTGAGGTGAGATGTCAAAAAGACAACAAGGAGGTTAGAGGAAAAAGGGTAAGGCCAGATTAAAGAGTGAAGGCAGATATAGCCACACACACAGATTGCCAGAGATAAGGAACAGAACTGAGAGCTGAGAAGTGTTCAACAGTTCCAGACAAACTACAGCAAGTGTTATGAGTTACTATGGATGATAAAGATGGCTTGTCTTAAACAATGACCGCAGAGTGGAATACCACTCTCCAATATACATCAGATGATGGGCTGTAGTCTGCTATCTGGTTTATAATAGCTCAGAGATTCACACTGAAATGTTGTGCTTCTTTAATATAAAAATGCTAATAATCTTTACTGTAGAAACCATAATAACCATCTTCTTGCACAAAGACAAATCAGCTGATGACAGTTATTCCCAGCAGCACACAGTGAATGACTTCAAATAACCAAGCATACTAAACAGGAAAACCTTTGGAGGGGACAGAGATCTGGAGCAGCCTTGTTATGCTCACTGGCAATTTGCAATTCTAAGCCTGGGACCAGGCTTAGTGGGAGATATATCCTTAGCTCCAGCCCTTCCTCCAAAACAGCTGAGGTGTTGCAGAAAGTAGCTTTACAGTATTAGGCGATGGAAAGGACTAGCCAAACTTTTCCATCCTTCTCTGAGTCAACAGCTTCAGCCAGTTTGAGGTGGGCTGGTCACAGACTTCTACTGAAAGACCAGGAGTCTCACTCATTCTGCCTGTTAGTCACAATTCAATCCCCAAAACTGATTCTAATCTAGGATTCAAATCTCAAAATAAAAATGCATCTTAAATCCACACAGAAATAACAACTTTTATTCAAACTATACCTAGAGAACAATAATACAGAGATGGCGTTTTCTTCAGCTTATATAACAATGATCTCTTCACTAAATGTCAAGGCATTTGAGTTAAAAAAATATCTCTCCCCTAAAACTGAGCTATGGGGTTGAATATTACAGAGTCTTTTCTTGGCTTGTCAAGGTGGTTTTGATTTTACAAAAAGTTGATATAAACAAGCGCTTTCTCAACACTGGTTTAACCTACTGTTTTTCCCTGCTATGATATGTTATTCCCTATTAGAGATAATGAAAGAACAAATATAAATAAGTAGTCATTTAAAATAGAATCACAGAATGGTCTGGGTTGGAAGGGACCTCCAAAGGTCATCTAGTCCAAGCCTGTCTGCAGTAAGCAGGGGCATCTTCAACTAGATCATGCATATTAATGCCTCTTTCAGGTGACCTCAAAACATGTCAGACATGCAATTAGATATCACAATGGAAAAAGAAGTTCTCCTGTGATTAATGATGAACACAGCAACTCACCTTAACTGTATTTTTGCTGTTGAAGAACAAACCCTTTGGTATGGCAAACCAACCCAATCTCATACCAGTGATACAATCTGATATGTTGACACAACAACTCTGACAATTCCTACGTAAAAAATAGTTCAAGAGCAATGTATTTGTATTAAATGTGTCAGATACAATAGTGCCAAGAAGCTTGGTGCAGAGAAACAAGACATTATCATAAAGTTTAGATGGACAACTCCTTTAACATTCAAGTAAATCTAACTCACAGGGGCAATGGCTTTATCATCCCTGGGGAACTGAATTCATTTCTTATGGCTATCAGAAATATAAATTGACATAACAGGCAGAGCCTACACCTGGACAAGGACACTGTCAGAAAAGGTTGTCATTAGTACATCCTACTTCAAAACTCAAGCATATTTCCATACATCTTCTCCCTTGCTAGCTTTCTTCCAAAATATTCTTACACATATAATAACTGGTATATAACTTCTGCAGTGAGATCTATGGCATTAAAGCAACCAGCCATGTAGACTGGACAGGACGCTGGTACACTGGACTCTGATTCTACTTCAGAATTAGCACTCTAATTAAACCACATAAAGAAGGAATTTAGAAACACTGAACAGTCATGTGTCTGTGAAAAGTGAAGTTCACCTATGATTCAAACTGCTGAGGGACATCAAGAGCAACAAGAATAGCTTTTACATTAAATAACCAAAAAAAAAGTCTGGACAAGAATGATATGGGCCCACTGCTAAACATGGTGGATGTAGCACACCCTGGCTACAAAGAAGGCTTACAGCCCCTCGGGCTGCTTTAAAAGGGCCATATCAGTAGACCTAAGTGAGTACTTTTACCTAGTGCATATCAGCCTAGCACAGTGCATCCACTACTGTGCATCCACTACTGGACATGCAGTGACAAACTGCAGAAACTTCAATAAAAGGCAACTAAGGTGGTCAGAGACTAGAGCAACTCCCTTGTGATGAGATGATGAAAGAGGTTTGTTCAGTCCAGTGTAGACCACTTCAAGGGACTCTAACAGAAGCCACTTCCCAAAGTACTTACAAGGAAGTCAACAAGAAAACAGAGCCAGTTGCTTCAGTGCAGTGCTCAGTGGGACACCAATGTATCACAGATGCAAATTTAAACTGAACATAACGAAAAACTCTTTTCACCATAAGGACATTGAAGCATCAGATCAGGTTGCCCACAGATATTAGGCAGTCTCCATTCTTGAAGGCTTTCAAGACTAGATGGGATAAAGTCCTAAACAACCTGGTCTTGTCCACTGACCCTCCTTTGAACAGAAAGTTGAACTAGATAGTCTACTGATGTCCCTTCTAACCTCAACCAACCATTCAGCATCTGTGATTTAAATGTCTATACTTGAGCTACCTGTCTAAGATCCTATCACTGGAGATCTAGTCAATAACGTCAACAGAGTTTAGTCAATAATTCATTTGATCAAATGTAGATAAATCACATTACTTCATTAAATATATCCATTAACTCACTATTGAGTAAAGTTCACCTTCATGAACTTGACCAGCTGAAGTCATCCACATCATATAAACGCAGTCATATGAGCTTCTATCATTAGGTTCAAAATACTCAGTTTCCAAACACAACTCTTCCCACTCTTAAAAAAAACAGAACCCAAAACACACAAACCAAAAACCAAATGAAACCAAACCAAACAAACAAACAAAAAACCCCAACCACTAATTATCTGAAGTGTCAGAACCCTGAATGTACACACTTTAATCAGAAGTACAGCCAGGTCTAGGAATGATTTTTTTTATATGGATTTACTTAGAGGAATAAGAGAGCTAAAGCTCTGCTATTAACAATGTCTCTTACACTGCATGTATTAAGGGTCATGTGACAAGAAAAATCAGATCAAAGAGCAGGCTTCCCCCATCGTTGATTTTCTCAGATATCAGTGAGACTAGCTGGAAGCATCAGGGCTGTGAGTACACCAGCAGGCTCCTTGTCCTGCCCAGCCTTAAACCATCTGTAAACTGCTCCTCCCCTGCCCACTGGTTTAGGTATCTGGGCTAAAGGTCTGCTCTGACATGGCATAGCTGTGTAACCCTGGATGAGGTTTCTATTAAAAAAGATAAGCTGTGGGGAAACAGCTGTGAGAAGCTCCAGCTGAGGCTTTTATTCATGTAGCCTCTACCTAATGTCTTCAGTGCAATGAAGCCTCTGCCCTGCTTTAGATATGCTGTGCTTTGGTTGCACCTTCCTGATATTGGTCCTGCCTTACTGATTTGACTTCTTTGCTTATCCTCAAATCTGCCTTGTCACCACAGATGTCACTGAATTTTGTTACTGTCACCAAATCTGCTCTGCTTTTTCAGTCCAGGTACTGTGGGACTGCACGCTTCATCAACGAGGTCACTATCTTGCTGTCTCTCTGAGCTCCCCTCTTACAAAGCCCTGTCACATTGATTGCTGACAGCAATTGACAGCAAAGGATTCTGTAGCTTCACCACTAATACAAATGGAAGCATAAATGATAAATGTATATTAGCACTGACTCAGACCTGGACATATTGTTGATCTGTTTAGATTAAGTAATCTATACAGTTATAGATCAAGTGCTATCTCAACATTCATGCCTTCACCATGCTCTTTAATAACAGTATTGCTTCAAGATGCCATTCCTCCAAATTCCTCAATTTTATTTTTTTCCCTCTTGCAATAATATGCATAGGCTAAAAAGATTTTGAATGTATTTGGCTTATATGAAATATGAGAATCTCATGAGGATCAACAAGGCAAAGTGTAAGGTCCTGCACTTAGGTTAGGGCAATCTTCAATATCAATACAGCCTGGGAGATGAAGAAACTGAGAGCAGCCCTGCAGAAAACGACCTGGGGGTGCTGGTGGATGAGGAACTGGACAGGAAAACCTGCATCCATCACTTCAAGTGACGTTACCATGCTAGCTAATCACCTTCCTAAACGATTTTACTGATCGTAATGGACTTTACTCAGGAACAATGAAATTTGTCACCTACTGTGCTAGTTTGAAGCAAGCTGGAATGTTTTGGTAACAGAACTAGATAACGGGCAGTGAAATGAAAAACAATTGTGTCTACTTCTCTCACAGTTACGCTGAGAACTCTGGGAAGAAGAAGAAAACATTCTCCATTTTGTTTCTCACTCTTGCTTTTGCCTTGGACCTGGTCACATCTCATTAACCCTGCTCCTACTAACCTTGCTCCCTAACCTCTTGGCTGCACCTCTTTTCTTCCTGAGAACTGGGGTAAGGTTGAGAGGGCCAGGGGGAGGTGTTGGGGTGGTTTGAGAGCCCCTCCTGGGGACTCAGGTTTCTGGGAGGGGAGTTGTGCTTTTGTATTGTTTATCCTTTGTATATTTCTGTATATACTGTATATAACTGTAAATATTGTAAATAGCTGCTTGTAAATTCTGCTAGCTGTAAATAAATTGCTTCATCTATATTCCCAGAGGCCGTCTGAGTTAGCTGGGGCAAATACAAAGTGTGGGAGGGGCGGGGTAACCCCCAAACCATCACACCTACATTCCTAATAAGCTTTCTCTTTCTCTTTTAAGAGCTCAGTCAAGCAGACTGAGCTCCTTATGGGATAAATCACTCCTTCAAAGTAGTGAAAAATAGCAGCACCCTACCCATAAGCAGAAGGCTGAAGTAGATTAGATTACTCATGAGAAAGATTGTTACTTGCAAGACTAAGGCCTGGACCGTTGGTTCCCTGAATATTGTTGCAATTGTGAAAAAGTAACATTGAGAGTTCTACATCTGTGACAATATCTGGAAATAACTGCTAACAAGAGCTAAAGTTTCTCACTTACCTAATTGGTTTAGAGGATGAAGCTCTGCAATCCTATATGCCACCATGAAAGCACAACCCCAGAGACAAAGTGCAAGCACTCAAACCAGCATTTGGCTCTGTTTCTGCTAGTTCTCAAGGCTGATTCATTTCAGTCACATCCTGTCAGACAACACTACCTTTTAAAACTGAGCAACAAATTAATACAGATTTGAACAGTCACTAGACGATGCTGACTGACCCATGCCAACCTCCCTGAAATCAGTCATTTCCAGCAACTCCTTAGAGGAAAATTACATTTACATTACCTATTTGATTAACTTAGAAACTCCTTTCTTCTAAAAGACATCACTCAGGCTTTCAAAATTTACTTCATCCGCCTCTCAGATAGACATGAGAAATACATCTTTTAGAAGCCTGAAGAGCTTCAGCTGCATGACAACAGTGAGACACACTCTTTAGGTAGTGATGCCTATGAATGCCTTGCTCTTTTGTCACAGTTCTGCTCAGTAACAGAGTTTATCTTATAGTGTTTTAGAATTAACCTTTTCCTGCTTAAAAACTTTAAGGTGGCAGAAATCTAATCCACTATCACTCTTAATTAGGTAACACCATCCTATTTATTTTTACTAATAATCTGCCTGTGGAAGTTACATCACTTTTAGTCACACAAGAAAACTCCACAATCAACCATATTACACTCTCAAGTATCTTGCCAAACCAAAATTCTCCATGACTATTTCCCTTATCTCACCTTCCAAGTTACTTCAGCAAGCTTGATAGGACTGTGTTGGCATGTAGCCTGTCACAGGAGTAGGTGCCCCAGGACTCCTGCACTGTGAAGTTCATTATCTTCTCACGGGCCAGTAAGTGGAAAAGAAACTACTTGCTCTGTGCCTCCTCTTTCCTTTCTTACATGTCTCACAACAACTTAAATAAATCTCCCTCATTTAGAAGATGTTGGTGCCATAACTTTTACACCTGTAAAAAAGACTGAAGGCCCCTGCAAGACTTAAGGACAGTGTTTTCCTGGTAGACACTCTCCATGTAGTGCTCACAGACTGATATTTCCATCTTTTAGTAGTTCTTCTGGAAAGGAGTTTTAAAAACTGGATAACATGAATTGATTGTAAGAACTTTGTAGCCTATAAACTCCATGGACCCCAGGGAAAAAGCCTGATTAATTGATCCATTTGTGACTGATCACTGAAATCCTTTCCTGTGCTTGACAATCTACATGTCTTTCTGTCTTTATCTTTGTAGGTCATGAATAATTCAAACATATGCTGCTTTCACTTTCCTCACTTGAATTGCATTAGAGTGCTCATTTGGGGTCTGAATCCAAGCCTGATAAAAATGGACCTCATGTGTTCTTTCCTTCTACATACTGCAATGTCTTCTTTGATTTTATTCTGCTCATACACAGATAAAGCCTTCAGCATTAGGCATCCAAGCATTTAATGGATCAGCCTCCTGGCCCTTTGGCCTGAACAAGGAAACAATTTCACCAAAATTGAAAAGACCAAGCATAAGGTAGGGCAACAATTTAGAGTCTTCACTAGAAACAAAATGGCTTACAAAACATACATATAAATCTCTGAATGAATCATCTGCTATGAGTCTTTGCCCTCCAATGCATTTACCCCGTGAAATACATGAGTCTGCAATACATTCTAACCATCATAAAAACCAACCTTTAAAAGAGAATATGCAAAAATACACACCAGCTGTAAATATATAAGACAATGATAGACAGTATGAATCCATGCATTTCAGACTCTGTATACATCCATTACTTTTTATGTTTCTAAGAATAGATGGCATAGAGATTGAAGCTCCAAGTTGAAGCTCCAAGCTAAATGATGAAACAGATCATTTATGAGTCCCTTTTAAATCCTTGATAGAAATAATTCCATCTACTGTATTCTACCATGTTGAAGTACTGGCTTCATGTTTGGTACCTCCAGGAGACCAAAAGAACATAACTGCAAGGAAATGCACTGATGTCAGCAACTGCTCTTATTAATTTTTATTACATTAACTTGCACATGATCATCTTTCTGTCAGCACCTTCTTCTTTCCACTTGTCTAGTTTTATCTCACTTCATGTGTTAAAAGTGGATCTTATTTTTTGGTAATTAAATAAAATGATCTGTTCACACATTTAACTTTACTATCAAGTGGAAAACAGCCAGTAAGAATAACTACTTTGGAATGGCTGAAAATAAAAGGTGGAGAGAATAGAATGATACTCTAGCAGAAGTAGTGTTTTGAATACAAAATTCAAGATGTATCTCTTCTCAGATAGATTCAGTGCAGAGAAAAAAGTGATGCCAAGGAAACAGCAGATGAGATCTGTCACCAGAAATAAATATTTTTATCTGAACAGAAACCACACATGAAAGGTATAGTCCAAAATGTGTAAGGGCTTAGAAGGCGTACCAGGAAAATGACTAGTTTCTAACTAGTACCTGACCCTACTCTATCAGCAAGTACCTATTTTGTTCTTAGAAACTCAAAGTATGACCTTCTGCTGTCAGGCTACTGGCATTCCTTTTCTACTGAAGTAGTTGCATAAATAAGATTCCAAAGCAGAGGAAAGTGATGTACCATTGCAAGGACACCTGTTCTCTCCCGTTTTCTATCACAGGCATACAAAGTTCAGTGCTGAAAGGAATTAAATGTTTTTCAATGCATTTTTCAATGATTCCTCACAGGCAAAGAAACCACTTTTTATACAATGTATGTAGGTAAGAGAAAACTAATTTTAAAAGATATTAATGCCCTACTCAGAGAATTAATTCAAGTCATAAGGACAGAACTAATCAATTGAAATAAAGCAAACAGAAGGAAAAACCCATCCAAGTGCTGCAACAACTCTCCTAGCTTCAGAATTCAAAAAGGTTAGTGTAAATTTTCCTAGACATGCTCTAGAAATTATATCTGCATGCTGAACAAGACCCAAACATTTCAACCTGATTTCTGTTATAATTATAATAGAGCCATAATTATTTGCTACTGATGATGAATAACATACAGAAAAAGTGGAATTTAAATTTCCTACTCTAATAGAATTTCTCTCTAGAGAATACATCAATTCTGATGTCATATCCCTGGATTTAAAAATCAAATGACTATTTATTTCTTTAATAGAAAGTTCATATAAAAAAATACAGACTATGATCTTATTGAAAATTATTAATCCTATATAGATAAATCATCTAAACAAAACATAATTGAAGAGCATGAAATTCCTACTAGAACATACTGCTAACTGTTTTCACACAGATGAAAATTCAGAAAATAAATTCTTACTGAATATATTTTGATTTCAGCAGACTTCATTGGCCTGTAAATTGCAAGATGTAAAGCCTCTTATTTTACAATGTGCATTTAGCATTTCAAGATGCAACCATACAAGTTCTGCAACTGGAAAAAACAGTTACTAGGGAACTTAGCTAATTAACCCTGCATTTCCTCCTCTCCCACTGACTTGGAACAAAAAGAGACACTTAAAATTTTAAAATCTTTAACACAAAATATCACATGAGAAAGATTTCCCACAGTTAATATCAGGGAATAGCATAATCAAGTCTTTCAGCATGTATGGGGAAGAGGTTGATTCAGGAGATGGAGAAGTGGAAAGTGGTCAGCTGAAATAATTTGATTATAAATATGCCAGATGTACAGACCAGGTGCAAAATCCAACTCCTGAAAAGTTGTGTGGAATTTTAGCTTGGATTCTGTTCTACCTCTTCCTTCCCTTCAAAACTGTATCTGTAGCTTCTACTGTTAAACCTGTTAATGTCGCTGGGAGAAGTCAACATATAACTGCCGTGGAGAAGATCTGCTATGACATGTATTTTGTAGAGATACTGCAATAACTGGAAACCTGTACTTTATACCCTTGGCTACAATCATCAGACTGCTGTAGAGTGACTAATAGCCACTTTATAGTTAGTATTCCATGGAGTGGACTGGTAACTTTTTCCTCTGGTCTCCATCACTTTTGTGCTAGTTTGAAGCTAGCTACAATGTTTTGGTGAGAAGGACTAGATCATAGGCCGTGAAATCAAAACAAGAGCGATGTCTACTTCCCTCATAGGCTTACTGAGATGTATAAAAACATAAGTCAAAACATAGATAAGACACTCAGCATCACTCTCACTCGGGCTGCTGGCTGAGCTGCATCTCTAACCTCACCCTCCATTTTTTACTAACCCACTTTGCTTCCTAACCCTCTGGCCAAACCTCTATTCTTCCTTGGGACTGGGGTAAGGTTGAGAGCGGTAGGGGGAAGGTGAAGGGGTGGTTGAGAGCCCCTCCTGGGGACTCAGGTTTCTGAGAGGGGAGTTGTGTTTCTGTATTACCTTTTACCTTGTATATTTCTGTCTATAACTGTATATACTGTAAATATCTGCTTGTATATTGTGCTAGATGTAAATATAAGCTTCACTCATATTTCCAGAGCTGGCTGAGTCTAGTCTGGGTGATTTCTAATGTGTGGGGGGGCAGGGAACACCCAAACCATCAGTACTTTCCAAAACATTTGTAAGTTAGTAACTGTGTCTACAGCAAAGTGCTTCACTGCATCCTGTCAACATGGTGCTGTAAGACACAATGCAGGCGTGTTCTGTGCTTATATGATAGGAGAATTAGAGGAAGCACAGAGCAAAAGACATGCTTCAATACTTGCAACATCCTGGGCTGTACTAGCTAAGAGCATAGCTTAGCAGATCATGAGGGGCAATTATTCCCCTGTGCACAGTACTGCTGAGAAAATTTTGTGCCCAGTTCTGGGCTCTCCAGTACTAAAGGGACACAGAAATACTGGAGCAAAACCAGCTAAGGGTCATGACAATAAGTAAGCACTGGAGTATCACTCAAACAAGAAGTTGAGAGAGCTCAAACTGGAGAAAAGGAGCCTGAAGAAAAGGCAGCTCAGGGAGGTCTTTTCAATGTGTGTAAACACCTGAGGGGAGAGTGAAAAGATAAAGTCGGGGTCTTCTCAGTGGTATGCAACAAATGGACAAAAGTTCTAATGAGCATAAATTAAAATACAAGACATTAAATTTAAGTATGATTAGCCCTGAGAAACCTGATCAAATTTACCCCACATTGGGCACAGAGTTGGTCTAGTTAATATATTCTGTGATATGTAGTAGTGGGAACTTCACTCTGGCCAATAAAGATACTAAAGACAGTTACACCAAATGCACCTTCATTTCATCCTTGAAAGATAACCAGGACCAAATTCAAATGTGCCCAAGGAAATAACCAGGGAAAATGCATCATGCCTCAGACCAGCACTTGGAAAAAGTTGACTCACCATATAGGTTTGTGTTAAAATTGAATTGTTCTTCATTCCAGTTTCCAATAGCATATAGAAGAAAGGAGAAAGACCCTGAATTTCACTGAAGCCTACAATTATGACTGTAGCTAATTACAACACATTATGGATTCTAACAAAAGTTCCTTTGGCTACACTGTGAATTAAACCTCCTGAAAAAGACTGATTTGTCATTTGAAGGATGACATAATCCTCACAGGTTTAGAGAAAAAAGTAGCACAGCTAAAATATTTAAAAGGATTCCAAATTGAATGCGAGATTGTGTTTTGATCAGGAGATCTTTCTGCTGATAGCTTTATTTCTCTTCAGAGGTTTAGGATAGTGGAGTAATTGACTCCCAGCTATACTGGGCACACCACTTTAAAAATTCACTGCACAGCACAATTCAAGTGTTCATGGTTCAGGACAAAACAGGAGTGTATTGTAGGTCAGCACAAAGGCATGCACAGAGAAGACTGCAAAAGATGTAGTTCTACTTGACTTGTTCCATAGCAAAGTACACCTAGCAGGACAAGCAGGTGACTCTTCCCCTCTACTCTGCTCTCATGAGACCCCATGCAGTTCTGGGCCCCACAGCATAAGGAGGGGCATGGAGCTGCTGGAACAGTTCCAGAGGAGAGCCATGAAGATGATCAGAGAGATGGTGCACCTCTCCTATGGAGTCAGGCTAAAAGAGGCTGTTCAGCCTGGGAGAAAAAAAGCCTCCAGGGAGACCTTAGAGCAGCCTTTCAGTACCTGAAGGAAGCCTCCAAGAAAGTTGGGAAGGGATTTTTTACAAGGGCCTATAGTGACTGGATGAGAGGGAATGGATTGAAGACTGAGAAAGACAGATGTAGAATGGAGATTAGGAAGAAACTCTTTACAGTGAGAGTGGTGAGACACTGCAACAGGTTTCTCAGGGAGGTCATGAATGCCTCCTCTCTGGAAGTGTTCAAGGCTGGGTTGGATGAGACCTTGAGCAGCCTGATCTAGTGGAAGATGTCCTTGCCCATGGCAGGTGGATTGGAACCACATGATCCTCAAGGGATGAATGGTAAGGACAAGGAAGAAGACCATGTGTATCTAACAGCTTTTCCAGACACCAAAGGACTTAGCGTCATACTTAAACATACAAAAAATAGTTACTAATACCTTGAAGACAGCAGCTATAAAAAAATATGTCCACATTCAGAACTATATACTATATACTTTATCATAGAATCATAGAATCAGCCACGGTTGGAAGGGACCATAAGGATCATCTAGTTCCAACCCCCCTGCCATGAGCAGGGACACCCTACCCTAGATCAGGCTGGCCACAGCCTCAGCCAGCTTAAACACCTCCAGGGATGAGGCCTCAAGCACCTCCCTGGGCAACCCATTCCAGGGTCTCACCACTCTCATGGTGCTTATGCTTTCTTCTTATACAAAAGAGAAGATAAAACAGTTAAGATCAATTACAAAAGGTACACCACAAAAAACATCAAAGATTCACACTGACAACTAGTGATGAAGATCAGAGTTACACCATTAGCTTCAATATGTTGCCGTACTTGCACATCTGTGTAATTATGAGGATACAATTTTGAAACAAAACAAAGCATATCACAGTAATATTCTCCTTACAGGTAGCTGAGGAAAGTTATCAGAAATATCAAAAATATTTTGGAAAGGTTATAAACACACCTGCAGGTTCAGCCCTGTTATTCAGGTACATGTCAGGAAATAAAATAAAATAAAATAAAATAAAATAAAATAAAATAAAATAAAATAAAATAAAATAAAATAAAATAAAATAAAATAAAATAAAATAAAATAAAATAAAATAAAATAAAATAAAATAAAATAAAATGCTGCATTCATTAAAATAATATTGTAAGGATTTCCTATGCTCAACTTCTAATCTCTGTACAAGACAACTGGACAGTTTCCAGTGTGAAGGCTGTTAGTTAAGAAAGGAAATAAAATTCAGAACCTCACACGCTGCGCTTACTAACCTAGAAATACTAAAAACAGAAGACCACCAGATGGTCTTTCAAGTCTTGTCCTTAGAAGCCTAGGTTACCTCACTATCTGAGTAATTTCATTAACCTCCAAAACATAGATGGTAAATACACCTCAGTATATTTCAGTGGAAGTTCTGTTCTGATACAGCCTAGAGGTTTTTAAGTGATTGAAAATAATGTATAGGGTTTTTTTTTCATTTTTTTTTCCTTGACTTAACAGCATTTTGTACAAAATTCAGTCAGAATAGTTTAGAGGCAGCTAATCCCCCTCTTCAGCTCAAGTCCACTACCTTCTGCTTCAAATGCTGTTAGACAGCATCTCAAACAGCTTATGGCCACAAATCTAATCTTCTTTCCACAACTATATAATGGCTTAGATTTCCCTCAACCTCCATCCTTGCTCTTAGTAATCATGGAGAAATCCATTTAACACTTAAATAATATTAAATCTAAACTCAAGTTTGTTCTCATTCTGGCCCACAGAACCATATGGATTTCAGAAATATTAAAAAAAAATCCATAAATTCAAAGGATGATTTAGGTTTGAAGGGATATTAAAAAATACATAGTTCAAACTCCCCTGCCATGAGCAGGGACACCTTCCACTAGACCATGCTGCTCAGGGCCTCATCCAGACTGGCTTTGAACACCACAGGGAGAGAGCATTCATGACCACCCTGAGAATCCTGTTCCAGTGTCTCACTACTCTTACTGTAAAGAACTTCTTTCTGATATCCAGTCTAAATCTACCCTCCCCAGGCTTAAAGCCATTGCCCTTTGTCCTACCACTACACACAATCTTTCCATTACTTGAGGAGAAGGACTATTGCATAAGACAGAAAACAGAAATCAGAAAAAAGTGTGTCATCCTACTCGTGTCTTCTGTTCTTTGCATTGTAAGGTTTCATTAATTATTTTTATTACTGATTACACTTCTTGCAAATAGCTACAATTAATTGCAAAATGCCTTTGATTACACTTGTGCAATTAAGTCAAAAAAACACCACACAGATGTGGCAAGCAAGTGATTTTTAGACCTGCTTTGTGCAAAATGTTGGCCTCTCTTCACTAACATACTGTCATGGTGTGGTGAACACTAACCTTTTTGATCAGCAGAAGCAGGACATGAAAAGATCCCAACAATTGGAACTTATTATCTGCTGTAACAGCACGAAGAGCTTTTTGTTCTGTAGGAAGTAAGACTGCAAAATGCATGCAAACATTTAAATTTATAGCACACTGTCTTTTCAGAACTTTATTACTCCTATATCCAATGACAAATATTCTCTCTCCATATATATAAAAACCTCAGAGACACCTGAAAAAACACTGTTATATCATTGCCCATGGAAAAGGCACCAGTTCTTCATGTTGCTGCAACAGAAATGAAATTAAAAAGAAGCACATTGAAGCTTCCACCTAAAGTGAATCTTTCAGAAAAGCAAACTCAGAGAAGGGCTCTGATACAAAAGTAAATGCTTTATATTTTGACAGTGTCTACACGTGTCATTAATTGGTCTTGTAGTAAGTAATGTCTTCCTAAGTTATCTCAGATGGGCATCAAAAACCAAATAAATTAATTAAACTGAAGCATTTAAAATCCACTGGATCTTGTCTGTTTGCTAGCAAAATCGGGATGTAGGTCAAAAATGTTTTAGATTCATTGGATGTTATATTGAAATTAACTAAATGTCACACCTGTACTTAAACTCTATAAATTAAGCATTTTTTTGTTTCTCAATAAAACAAGAGCAAAATTATATTTTTTCTGTAATGTAAAAGAAAAAAAAACATATTTATCTCAACAGAATAGCAGAATGTCTTAGGTAGGAAAGGACTTTAGAGATTGGACTGGATGATCTTGGAGGTCTCTTCCAACCTGGTTGTTTCTATGTATTCTATGAATGGACTGCCCAGGGAGGTGGTGGAGTCACTGTCCCTGGAGATGTTCAAGAAAAGCCTGGATGAGACACTTAGTGCCATGGTCTGGTTGGCTGGATAGGGCTGGGTGATAGGTTGGGCTCAGTGATCTTGGAGGTCTCTTCCAAGAGATTGATTGATTCTGTGATTCTATGATTCTGTGATTCTATAATTACCTACTCCAACCTCCCCGCCATGGGCAGGGACACCTCTCAACTAGACTTGGCTGCTCAAGGCCTCTTCCAACCTAGACTTGAACTTCCTCAAGGAGGAGGCACCCACGGCTTCTCTGGGCAACCGATTCCAGAGTTTCACCAACCTTGTACCAAAGAACTTCTTCCTAAGATCCAGTCCAAACTTACTATCTCTCAGTAGGTCATTAGAAGGCTTCAAACTCAGATGCAATTAATATCAGCTTAGCTTTCAGAAGACTTTTAGTAATGGGACACCAACCAAGTTTCTAATGAAATAATGGAGAAAATCACCTGGCTTAAGGCCAGGTCAGTAATGTTCCTGACTATCTGGTTCAGATTTGTGACTCAAGCTTGACCCTCACTAATACACTAATCTATAAGCTATTTGATTTCCTAATTGCACAGGGAAAAGTAAACCATGTAAAAGGTCTAACACTGAAAGCTCTGTGTTAGTTTTCATCAAGGCATTTTATGTTTCAAAGATGGGGAGACACCTAGAGATAGAATAAATGCACATAGGTGAAGAAGTCATTGCATATATACTCCAACTGGATGAGGCAAATAGCTGGCTAGATGGGAACTGTGTGCATCAGCAGCAGTGCTGCAGTAGACATCCCTTTGGATTTCATATCATCAATGGCCATTACCAACACTAATAGAAGCTGTCTAGCCTTGCACAGCTTTAGGTCTGTATCTCATTGTTTGTTTCATCATTTATCCATCCCTGGAGGTCCTCCTTCCAAGACACAATTGGAAACTTTTAGATGCCTGAATAATGAAAACAGACAGCATGCAATTAATCATGGTAATAGCACTTCCAAAGGTCACACGATTACTCTGCCCAAAGAAACCAATCTTTTTTTTAGTCCTCAAATTTAATTCCAGAAGGGGGGGAGGCAACTTGTGACAAGATGAGAGGGCCTGAAGCTGCACCAGGGAAGATTTAGGCTGGATGTTAGGAAGCACTTCCTCACAGAAAGGGTAATTAGACAATGGAATGGAATGGAATGGAATGGAATGGAATGGAATGGAATGGAATGGAATGGACTGTGCAGAGAGGTGGTGGAATCACCATCCCTGGAGGTGTTTAAGAAAAGACTGGATGTGGCACTTAGTGACACAGTCTAGTCAATGTGGTGGTGTTAGGTCACAGGCTGGACTTGATGATCTAGCCTCAATAATTTTGTGATTCTGTGAAATCTCTAATTTTGTGGTCATAACTACTGGAAAGAGAAATTAGCAGGAATGTAATCTTATAGCTAATGTCTGGACTAGTAACTCTGAAGATCTAAGAAGCCTTGCTTTCAAATAATGTCCCAAGATCATCATATTCAGAAGTAACCATCAAAACCTGACTGCAAAAATCTGTAGCACATTAGTGTAGAAATTGCTTTGGACTAAGCAGCCCAACTGAAATGCAAGACAGTTGGTTCATAGAGACTTGTGAAAAAGTGAGGATGTTTTCATTCCCCTCTGTGGTGATAGGGAATTCAAACATAACCACTACAGGACATCTGTTAATTAGCTGATCTGGATGCAGCATCTTACTCTTGGCATCACTTTGTCTGTTCCAACTCAAAGAGTGCAAACTTGAGCAATCTTCGAGGAGACTAGGAGACAAGAACTTGGCTGCAGAATCCCAGTAACAGCCCTGAGCTGAGGAAAGGAGTCCTGAATTCAAATATCTACTTGCAGATCTGTACATGGAGAACAAATAAACCCAACAAACCTCCACAATATTGTATTTGAACGTGAATGCATTCTATGATACTATGAGCAAGTTGTTTTTCAATTATTATTATTATTATTAGTTGTTGTTGTTAAAAGTAGTCGTGGCTGATATCCTTTGTGCCAAACAGTAGTGCTTCAGTATGAACTATCCTCAAAGGCCTCTGGAGAATCATTAGGTCAAATCAGGTTTTTCTGGAACACAGCTTTAGCTGAAGCATCAGAGAAGGACAGAAGCTTCTAATACACACAATTATCTCAAGTCCATGTCTCTAGAATTTAAATACATTTGCAAATGTGAACACCAAGAGCCTAGTTCTGTTGATAAAACTCTCCAGCTTTATTTAAAAGGTGAATTCAGGCACTTTTTTTTTTAATATTTATCTGGGTTCAATTTTGACTAAATGATCCATCAAAGGGTCACTCTATATTAGCCCCTACATTCTATACTTGCACAATAGATGCGTATTGGAAAAATAAAAGAAGCAAATAATTTTGCTATTAAAAATGTTTCCATTTTAACATTGTTTCTATTGTGCATATTGAATTAAACAGGAGAAGCAGGATACCTTATCTGGAGTTAATTTCTTTCTGACAATCAAGAAGTACAGTGAAGTTTTTATTATGTAACGTGCACTCTGTTTTTTCAATGCCATATTTTATCTTTCAAAATAATAATTAGTAGTAGTTTTAACATTTTCTCAGTTATAAAGACTTGTCATTTAATGGATACCATTTCCATAAATTTTAGTGAATACATTGTGTTAGTCTATTATGTTCTGTATTATTTAGCTACTGTTATTGAACAATAATAGCATTCACTTTCTTACAATTAAAAATTTAAAAGGAGCTTTAAATATAAAAGTAGAGGAAAGAGGCACAGAAGATAAATTATGCACCTGAAAGGAGTGGTTGTTTTAGTCTCTTAAGTGCAAATCTTTCTTTGTTGCGTTTCCCAGGCACCATTTGTTTCCAAAACAACTCATCATAGAATCACCAGTGTGGTGGATGGAACCTCCAAAGGTCATATAGACCAACGCCTCTGCAGTCAGAAGTGACATCAGCCACTAATCTCCAATAGATCAGGTTGCTCATAGCCTTGATTAGCTTCACCTTGAATATATTCAAGGATGGGGCACCAATTACCTCCCTGGGCAAACTGGTCCAGTGTTCCACCACCTTCTTTACCACGAGAGTAGTGGAACACTGGAATAAATCACCTGGGGAGGTGGTCGGGGCCCCATCCCTGGAGATATTCAAAGTGAGGATCAACAGGGCTCTGGGCAATCTGATCTAGTTGAGGAAGCCCCTGCTTACTGCAGAGGGTGCTGGACTAGACGACTTTAGGCAGTCCCTTCCAACCCAGACCATTCTACGATTCTATGATTCTCCCTACATTCTCCTTTCTGAATTGCCCAATATTTTTTTTCACACATGGAACAGTCTTTGCTTCTAACTACCTTTTCAGATAATTTTATAGCTATCAGTAGACTAAAAAATGCTTCTGTAGTTCCCTTGGCAGTTCTAGTAGATTAAATCCATTAGCACATTCACAGATACACACATTACATTCTCACCTTTTTCTGTTCATAACACATGATTCCATTAAGATGTTATTCTTCCTTGTTGCCCATACAACTTCTACAAAATTGGGTGTCTTAACTTTCCTTACCTTAGTTTTTAAATTTTCTTTTTCATTTTACTACTACATTAATTCATCACGAGTTATATATTTCTGGACCTTATGGCTGTCTACAACTACCTGAGGGGTGGTTGTGGCCAGGAGGAGGTTGCTCTCTTCTCTCAGGTGGCCAGCGCCAGAACGAGAGGACACAGCCTCAAGCTACGCCAGGGGAGATTTAGGCTCGAGGTGAGGAGAAAGTTCTTCACTGAGAGAGTCATTGGACACTGGAATGGGCTGCTTGGGGACGTGGTGGAGTCACCGTCACTGGGGCTGTTCAACGCAGGATTGGACGTGGCACTTGGTGCCATGGTCTAGCCTTGAGCTCTGTGGTAAAGGGTTGGACTTGATGATCTGTGAGGTCTCTTCCAATCCTGATAATACTGTGATACTGTGACCTGCTGTCTCAACATACTTAATTACATTATACGCAACCATGTCTGCTCCTGTTCAATATTCTGAACAGCTTCACTGAGTTCTAAATGCATGAAATGGTCGTTGCCACACACTTCATTTCTGGCTTCTGCAGTTGCAGAAGCTGTGTTACTAAAAATAGAGCTACCTGAGCTGGAAAGCTAATTACAGAGCTGGTAAACAGTGCTCCTCCCCATTGAGCAAATGGCAGAATAAAGAGGCTGCTAATGCACTAGGGTGCACGTGATCCTGTGAGTCTCTGAAATCTATCAAGTGTCTTTCTTTAATCATTTGTGGCCGCTTCCTTCATGGATAAATTACTACTTAAGTAAATAACTGTTTGACTGTTGGATCAACAAATCAGGGGGGAAAAAAGAACAATCAGCCTATGTTAGGAAAAAGCATTACACCCTAATTCTCAGCTTGCACAAATCAGAATCATTTCACTGAAGTAGACAGCACACTGTTGATTTAGACTACTTAAGTCTAGCTCTCTTATTCCCTACAGAAGAGAGATTATTGAAGGACTGTTTGCAGCAGCTTAAAGACTTTTTTGAAAGTTATTTCTATCACAAGCAAGCAAGAATGAACAACTGCCATTGTAAGAACACACCTTTTTGCCTTAAAGGGGCTCTCAGCCATGTCTGCAGTACAGCAGCATGGTGCCTGGAAAGCATTCCTCTAATGTAGAAGTCCCCACCAACTTTCACACTCCACTCTATTTGTCAGTGAAACATTGCTCACCTTGCTCCTTGGGACTGATTCTTGACATAGAGCTCAAAATAAACTTTGTTAGCAACAAGGTTTCAGATGGCAATTGGTCAATAAAACTCAACTCATTTTCAGCCATTGCTGAGGTAACAACATATAGTACTTAAGTGACTATTAAAATCACTGCGATAGAACTGCGGCCCCAAAGTAAGACCGTAAAATATGAGTTGTGTTTGTTCATTTGAGACACGTTCTGGGGCCAAGAAGAAATGTAGCCTTCTGGAATTACATTTCTTTTTTTCCTTCGAATGCAGAATTTAGGAATAAAATAATTAGTTAGAAAACTATTAGAAACACCATTTTAGAAAGCATTTTGATTTCTCCCTCCTAAGCAACCCAAATATTAAAGAGACAAGTAAATAAACCTTCCAAGGCTGTACTCAACATGTTAGAAAAGTTTGGTGGAAGAGCATGCTAGTGTGCATAAACTATTAGCTCATCATCATGTTTCTGTCATGAAACAGATGTATATAGTGCATAGAGGGACAGCAACTACCTGAGGTTAAATCCAGTCTGCACAGCTCATTTGTGAGAGGAAAGGATGAGCTCCCCTCTCTTCTGTCTCCCATCTTCATGAAAGCCTAACAAACTACCTTCTGTTGTCAAAGAAAAGCACTTTGGCATTTTTTTTTTATTAAGAGAATATTGTATGGGATGCAAAACTGTAGAAATGGATGGAAATATATATCACATGGAAGAAAACAATGAGGAAAAAAAGAGAGGCAAAAGAAATGCATGAGGAAGATGGCCTACAGAAAACCATGTCTTCCAAGCACTGCATATCCCAAAGAGTAGAAACAGAGAATCTTCTGGCAATCATGGTTATAGGACAAAGGAAACAGAATACCATCCTTCTGATCTTAAACAGAAGAAATATGGGGAGTACAGATCTGCACACCATAAGGCAGTCCCACACCACCATGCCTAAGTGACCTCTGAAGAAGTCAAATTCTTCACCAGGACTCTCATAGTTGTCATTTTAGCATAATGTTTCACCAAAACTGACACATTTTGTTTCCATGGTATTCTGTGACAGTATAGTGGATGATGGAATGCCCCTGGAGAAAGTCATATGTATTTTTCACATCTGAAACCTAAATAAGTATCAGGGTGGGGGGATTGGTGGGGTGGTGCTAGAGGCAGTAATGAAGCAATTTGTGTGTGTGTGATGGAATTCACTGCACAAGCAACACTAAATCCTAGCTTTCAATCACTGATCAATCCTCCTGTGTTTTCACACATTTGTTTCTGTCCTAAATCACCACAAAGACAGTAAGCAACACATTCATAGATTAGACAAAAAAATATGCTTGCTATGGTAGGACAAATACCCTTCAAATGACAATATATTCCAGAAAACAATTCATAGCCACACAAACAAAAATTAAAAAGAGATATGTAAAAAACAGAAGCAATATTTCTCCTGCACTTATTTCTCCCAACATTAGCTCTTTCACTAAAAGACTAAGAAGAATCTTTAACCCTTGAAGCCACTTACAATTAATTCATTCAGATTTCAAAGACACAACACTGACAGCCATTTTCCTCCTATGACGGACTGAAAGTACAGATGTCTGCTGTATCATAGTGGCACCAATTTCCAGAGTTCAGAACCATAATTAGCTACCTACTTATGCCTCAAAAAACCTAGCAACCAGCTGTATCAGACTTCCTTAAACTTCAGAAATTCCACTGAAAGTACTTTTTGACAGCTGACCAAGTTCCATCCAACACAGACATCTAATTTTAACAGCCCTCAGATGATGAAACAGTCAATTTTTTTCTCAACAATTCAATAGCTAAAAAACAGGTACAGACTGGTCTCTCCAGCACAGGAAGCCTGCAAGTGAGAACACAGGGTAAGCACAGACACCATTAACTTACCTCGGCTATGTGTGGCATGGGGTTAAATCCACAGAGATTGCACACAACTTTCTTGCATTCTGTGCACGTATTAAAGTTGGGGGGATCAGTAGAACCAATATTTAGTCCAGTTTTACAAAGAGGACAGGACATTTCAGGCTTGCTTGCTTTTTCTGGTTCCAGTGTTTCAGCAGGTTTCTTAGCTTCAGCAGCCTGAGGCTTGCTATCTTTAGTCAAAGCAGGTTTCTTTTCTAAATCAGCTCCTTTAGTTGCTAAACCACTATCTGGTTTTGGTGGTTCTGGCTTTTCAGTTGTAACAGGCTTGGCTTCTTTCTTTACAGGGATAGCTTTTGCAGGAGGCTGGGCTGGACCTGCCTCTTTGGGGGCTGCCTGAAAGGCTGGAGGTTGTGATGGAGGCTGGGATGGCTTTGCTGCAGGACCAGGTGTAGCAGGGGCTGGTGTCTGAGACCCTGGCTGACCTGCTGTGGAAATTAAATTTGAGGCCTGGCTGAAGATTGAAGCTCCAAATCCAAAGAGTTTCCCAGTAACTGTTTCTTGTGGTGTTGTAGGCTGAGGTTTAGGGGCATCAGTGATGCCTCCCAGATTAAGGCTGAAACGCCTCGATTGCTCAGGAGCCTTCTGAGGAGGCTGAGGTTGCGGTGCCGGCTGTGCTGGTGCTGGTCTGGGACCTGCCCCTGCTTGTGGGCCCTTGGGAGCTGGTTTAGTATCAGGCTTTGGGGCCGGTTTTGTTTGTAACTTCTTAGGATCATCTTTTGTTTGTGTGGGCTCGACAGGCTTCTGAGTTTTAGCATCTGGTCTAGCCCCAGGCTGAGATGCAAGCTTGGGATCTGACTTCTGTCGAGACACTTGTGGAAGGGGTTTGGAATCTGGTTTATCCTCAGCTGGATGTGCGTCCTGTGATGACTTGGCTAGATCTGGCTTTGGGGAATCTGCCACTTTCTGTTGAGTTGGTAGAGGTCTAGGACCTGATGAATCCTGTTTCGGCCCTGGTGCTGCAGAGGTAGGCACAGCGTCCCCTGCAGGCTTCTGTGCACTGGGTTGTTTTTGCTTATCTTCAGCCTGTGCTGTCTTAGCCTCTTCAGGCTTTGGAGCAGGATCTGTTTGCTGGGAGATCTCACTAGGCTCAGCACGAGGTTGCTTTGATTTCACAGGGGGAGACCCAGGCAAGGAGGGCTGCTTTTTCTGTGGCAGGGTTTTTTTTGATTCTGCTGGCTGTGAAGGATCAGGTTTTGGAGAAGCATCTTTCTTTTGAAGTGGTTGTGGCTGGGGAGATGGTTTAGCCGTTGAAGGTGGAACAGGTGTCTTCTGTTTGGGTAGAGATGGCTGTGGTCCAGGACCGTGACCTGGTGCTAGGTCACCACCTAACGCTCTTTGCATTTGGCAGTTTAAACAGAGCCATTCCTTAATCTGCAGGGGGAGAAAAATAGTGATTTTTAAAATGTTACAAAATAAAGTTAATAAAATCATAATAATAGGCTGTTGTGACATATGGCTTGTTGCAACATCTCAGCCTTCCATGTAAAAAAGGAAGAAATATTGTTACTAACATTGCTTTGTGGATAACATGCTCAACTGATGTTTGCATGCTTCTCCACATTACTGTGACTCAAGCTGTAGCTGAGCCCATGCTTCTAATGGCTTCACATTCACAGATCCATAGAACGTTTTGGGTTGGAAGGAACCTGAAAGTTCATCTAGCTCCAACTAGGCTCATTCAACCTGCCCTTGAACACCTCCAGGGAGGGGCATTCACAGCCTCCCTGGGCAATCTGTTCCATATCTCACCAGCTTTATTACAAAGAATTCCGTTTATACACAGCTAAATATTAGAGGATAAAGCCCCATCAGAATGAAAAAATCAGCAGTGATTCATATATAGCAATGATCTGCCAGAATAGGGGGGGGGGGGGGGGGGGGGGGGGGAAACACTGCTAAAATAGTTTGACACATCAAGTCTGCAGACAGAAAACAACAATCAAAATTAAAACACAGTAACTGCTTGATTACCTTTAAGCTTATATCTACCAAGGTCTTCATACAGCTTACAGGTTTGGTAATGGTTTACAGGGCACATTCATTTTCAGTATTCACATATCCAATTACTTCAGTACAGAGGTGTGTTGATGGAAACCATATAGTACACAGATTCATACTTTACCACCAGTTTGAAGGCAAGTCTTCATTTGGAATCAGGGTGGAAGTTTGCCTGTGCCTTGCTGGTATTTTAAGAGTCATAATTAGGTTTCCCAAAATTTCTGTTACTGAAAGAAGCTCCCAGGGTAATTATTATACAACTCTATGCAATGAGCTCCTCTTTTCAACATGGAGAAGTAAGACAAATAATGTGTTTATGTATTGCTCATAATTTTTGATGCTTCATGCATTTCTCATCATTTTTGATACCTCACAACTTTAAAACATATTTTCTCTTTCTCGAGAAGCATTACATGAGAGAGAAATAGCATTATCTTATAAGCCAGAAAACCCCAATATTCCTAAGGTTTCATCCCTATCTCTGCTTCTGTAAAGCCTCACAATCTGAGGAAAGATCAAACCAACTAAAGCAGCATGTGGTCAAGGAGCATCGTGTGCTGTTTTCCACACTTTACAGCTCCAGTAGAAACATTATAGGCAGCAAAAATGCCATCCAATAGGCCACAGAGTCCCATGGGCCTACACCTACAAATCATCACTAAGCAGGTCATCTGTAGCTCTACCTCTATTCTTCAGTCGGTGCATGAAATGCAGGGCACCAGCTACAGCATATGCACATATCACTGCAACAGAGGGAAACTGCAATTAGGAGGACAGAGAGCATAAGAATGAAGATTTCTGCCTTCCATTTCTCACTCAGGTCTGAAATCTCTACCATACACAATGGGATGCATCTGAAGGTACAATATGCACAAAAAGATTCCACCTGCATAGTACCAGAGCTTACTGGAAGAAAAGAACTCTGATGTCATGGACTGAGGCAACAAATTTGTTATTTTGGTGTGCTTTGACAGCCTTTAATTTTTTCAGCAGCAGAAATTAAAAGAACAATTGGACAGCTTCCTAAAACATGGTTCTTCAAACTATTCTGATAAACATGGTATATATGCACCCTGGAATACAAGCACTCTAGTACCAACAGCTTCACAAAGAGATGTCCAGTTTTGGCCTCAGCTCTAAGTTCACAGTAATCAAATTACCATTCTTAATAATGCTGCTTTTATCTTCTATTTGCAGTGCATTTTTTTTTTTACATTGTTTAAACAATTCTCCACTCCACTTGCAATCTATGACTGTTAAATAGTGAAACCAACTGAAACAAAACTCGAATATGTAGTTTAAGCCTTGCCTTAAAGTGAAAGGAATTAAGACCACAACTGCACAGAGGGCCTAAGCAAAGATTTCATTTAGTTAACTTCCATTTTGTTTTGATTGCTGATCAGCTTCCCTACAAATCCCCTCTCCAAGGGCAAATTATTGGTTACAAGTAAGTCTTAATTATGACATCTGATTTTAGATATTAGTAATCTAACTTAATTAGATACATAGTAATGTAATGTCCAGATGAATTCTTAAGGTTCCTCTATCTACAAGGTTTAACTTTAATCAAAGATCAGACTTAAAACACATATCTGAACATCCACCCCAGCTATCAGAAGCATCTGGCTTTGGCAAAGTGACAGATGTTTCTTCTATCAGGGAGGAGGACTGTCCTCTACTGTAGAGAAAGACATGATGCTATAAGGGGCATCAATTTTTAAAGCAAGTGCTGTACTCTACAGTAAGATGACCAGATGAAACCATGTCAGTAGTGTTGGTGCCTACTTGCTTTCATTCACCTTCCAGGAAATTTAATTTTAAGTCACCATGACACCCTTAAAGCCCCAAACAAAGTAGGTGTAGGGCTGAGTAGGGCTACAGAAGGAGTATTCTGAATAATTCTTGTGTTTAGGGATTCCAGATTCCCACATAATTTATAAACACTTAGGCTTGTCTTCAACATGCAGCTGGTCTAGTGTGGCTCTCTAATTGGAGTTCAAACAAAAAAAAATAGTTCTGTACTACAGTTTTCCACACAATGTTGTGCAGAACACAAAGTTTAAACTATTATTGTCCCTTGTCTTATATATATATATATATATACACACACAGAGACATATGCACACACATGTGCACTCTTGATATTAAACTGAAGCCTTTAAATCTAACAATGACTTTGCCACTGCAGTAGCTGGACTGCAAAATGGAAAATGTAGGAAATTTTACTTCACTGTATTTAAATCTCTCTGGTTTAGACATATAATGCCTCCCATGCATTTTAGTAGGAGGAATTAAGTGCCAAATTCTTCTAGTCACTATAGTTTACACACATCAGTTTCAAATAGACAACTGCACAAACCATAGTGCACTACATGACGCAGTTTTGTATCAAACACTGGCCTGCTCCTTCTACTGCAATTACAGAGACCTTCCATAAACTTTAACAGGAGCAGGTTTCTGTTAAATATAGATGCTCTTACATGACATGACAGATGAAGTAAAACTTACTGCTGCTGTAGATACCTAAAATATTAATGTTTATCTACCCTAAAATGTCTTCCTGAACTATAGTTCTGTGACCTTCTAGTTTCTTTCTCCACATTTCTCACACCTCTACCTAGAATTCAATGATAAAAGTTTCCAGGGCAACACATGAGCTTTTTCAGTCCCTGTCTACTTGTAAAGGAAATTAATCTTTGATACTGAGGATCCCAAGCTTTCTATTTTCACACTGATAGATAGGGGAAGGAACTGGGTCTTAATTCTAGAAAAGATACATAAGTAGTTTTGTTCATCCTGACAAGCATGTCATTAAGTGTAACGTCTAGGACTGCACATTTGACAGATTTCATGCAGTGTTTTTTGTTCAGATTTCAACTACTGAGCACAAAAAGTTCTGCCTTACTTGCTAACTCACTGATGTAAAACACCTATATGCTCTCAAAACAGAGCAATTAGAATTGCATGTATCCATCAGCCATAACATCTTTTTTAAAGCTTCATAAAGACTGGGAGCAGCAACACAATTTATTCACAGTGCTTTAGTAACAAAATCCATTGAGAGTTACATTGAAGAAAATTACAGTACCATGTTCCACAGCTTGCTCTTCTTTATGCATTCATAGTCTAATAGTTGGCTCCCATAACAAATATGAGCTATGCAACAGCTCTCCTTATCCCAAACAAAGCCAACACAACTGAAGGCAACCCAGAGCCTACTCCCTTCTGCACAAGTGTTCAGATTTGTTCTAACCAGCCAAACACATCAAAGGCAATAGCAACACTGTCAGAAAGTGAGTGCACTGATTGGAGAGCTCAGTTGCTATTCCTGCAGACGATGCAGAGGAGGAAGAGAATTCAGATTGATTCTAAGATTCCAGATCTACATGAGGAAGGAATTCTGGCTTGCAGATGGAATGTATTTCACATCAAAATTACTGTCATACATAGATCCCAGAGGCCATGTTCTCAGTTCTGTTGCGGAACACAAACGCATTCTAAGGGTCTCATTCCCACTTTAGACCAGTCATTTGGTGCTATAAAAAGGAGCATTAAGACATGCATAAAATATTAACACATCCCTTTGCAACACGATAAATGTAAAGATTTATAGAGCCTTTACATTGCCACAGATAAGCAGATTTCTGACATTTCTCAGTGCTATCCCAAAGCTTTATTCACAAAACCCAATTTTGAGTCTGAAAACATATCATCTTATTTGGTTTCTGACAATTTCAGAGCAATGAAGAATCCAGATTTGGCTCTTATTTCTGCCAATTTCTGCCATTTTCTCATTTCTGCCAAGACTATGAGAAGAATATGAAACATAAATCACTTCAGCCCATGATTTCATGCAGCTTCACGTGGGGTGGTAGAGTAGGTGGACTGAAAACTGGCTGAATGATAGCACTCAAAGGGTTGTGACAAGCAGTGCAGAGCCTAGTTGGAGGGCAGTAGCTAGCAGCAGTGGTTCCCCAAGCATTAGTACTGTGTCCAGTCTTGTCCAACATATTCATCAGTGACATCAATGAAGAATCATAGAATCAACCAGGTTGGAAGAGACCTCCAAGATCATCCAGTCCAACCTAGCACCCAGCCCTAGCCAGTCAACTAGACCATGGCACTAAGTGCCTCATCCAGTCTTTTCTTGAACACCTCCAGGGACGGTGACTCCACCACCTCCCTGGGCAGCCCATTCCAATGGGAAATCACTCTCTCTGTGAAGACAGTATACTCTCAGCAAGTTTGCTGATGATGAAAATGGGAAGGAGCAGCTGACACACCATCAGGCTGTGCTGCCATTCAGCAAGACCTAGACAGGCTGGAGACACAGGCAGAAGGGAACCTAATTAAGTTCAACAAGGCCAAGTGTAGAGTCCTGCACTTGGGGAGAAATGATCCTACATATCACTGCAGCTTGGGGCTGACCTATCTGGAAAGCAGCTCCATGGAGAGGAACCTGGAGTGCTGGTAGACACGTTAACCGTGAGCCAGTAATGAGGTTTGTGGCCAAGAAGGCTAATGCACTAAGAAGACTGTGATGAGTATGTTGAGGAAGGTTCTCTACACAGACGCGCCCCCCCCCCCCCCCCTCTACTTTGATCTGATGAGGCCACATCTGGAGTACTACAGCCAGTTTTAGGCTCCCCAGTTCAAGAGAGGCAGGGAATTACTACAGAGAGTCCAATAGAAGGCTAGAAAGACACTGAGGGGACTGGGGCATGTCTCTTACAAGGAGAGGCTGAGAGATTGGAGCTGTTTAGCCTGAAAAAGACTGAGAGGGGATCTTATCAGTGCTTAGGAATACCTAAGGGGTAGATTTAGATGAGGGGATTGAGTCCATGATGACAGATTACACCAAGTTGGGAGCATGTGTCAATCTGTTAGAGGGCAGAAGGGCTCTGCAGAGGCACTCAGACAGGCTGGATAGATGGGCACAGTTCAATGCCATGAGCTTTAACAAGTCCAAGTGCAAGGTTCTGCACTTTGTCCACAACAACCCCAAGCAGCGCTACAGGTTGGGGACTGAGTGACTGGAGAGTAGCCAGGCAGAGAGGGACCTGGGGGTACTTGTCGAGAGCCAACTGAACATGAGCCAGCAGTGTGCCTAGGTGGCCAAGAAGGCCAACAGCATCCTGGCCTGTATCAGGAATGGTGTCACTAGCAGGACCAGGGTCATTCTGCCCCTGTATTCAGCACTGGTTAGGCTACACCTTGAGTACTGTGTCCAGTTCTGGCACCCTCAATTTTAGAAAGATGTTGAGGTGCTTGACAGGTTTAGGCTGGATGTTAGCAAAAAGTTCTTCACAGAAAGAATGACTGCCCTTTGGAATGGGCTGCCTGGGGAGGTGGTGGAGTCACAGTCCCTGGAGATCTTTAAAAGGAGACTGGATGAGGCATTTGGTGCCATGGTTTAGTTAATTAGAAGTTGTTAGGTGATAGGTTGGACTCAATGATCTTGAAGGTCTTTTCCAACCTGGTTAATTCTGTGATTCTATGATTTTGAGAGGATGGTGCCAGACTTTCCAGTGGTGCCCAGTGATAGGACAAGGGGAGACAGGGACAAACTACAACACAGGTTCCAACTAAATATAAGGAAAAAATTCTTTACTTTGAGGGCAGTGGAGCTTTGTAAGAGACCAAAAAGGTCTTCTAAACAAGCCTAGGTGATGCTAGATTCTAAATGTTCCTTTTGCACCATCCCTCCATTAATAAGATCTCAGCTATTTGAAGTAATTACAGTGAAACAAACCTTTAATTCTTGTACACAGTATGCAACTGATCCTCGTCTGAGGCAAACAGATCATTACTACAAAATAAATATTTACCTTCCTCTCAGATATCAGATGTAAAAAGGCAACTGGGGAGTTTATCAGGGAACACTGACTCAAGATGCTCACAAAAATGATGCTAGGTTCTAGTCAGCAACACAGTCCCCAGGTATCCATTCCACAAACTACAACAATGGATACAAGCACTGCATCTCGGTGCTAGACAACCATTTCAGCAAACTTTTAAAAGGCCCTTTTAAAATGCCCTCTTTACATGTAATTTAGCTATTTTAAACCTACACAGTTATCACAAGCTTAAAACACACTCTACTAGTCTGCTTAAATGCCTACTACAAAGAGCCAGAGCTTGCACATGAACTATGAGTGTTTGGGGAACTATTGTTTTAGAGCTTACATAATTAGAGTCACAAGGCAAAACAGAGAAGATAATATTTTCTTCTTTTTTTTTTTTTTTTTTTAATGCCAGTATTTCAGAATATCTGAAAGTTAGTTTGTACAGACAAGAATGTATTTAAAGTTGGCTCATGCACAGGACAAGGAAAAAGACTTTTAAAGACAGCTCAGTGCACCGCATCACATGTCAGTGCGACAAGTGCTGATTGCTTCTATTAACTGATTTGAGACTTAACATACTAAAACCATGTGAATGATTAACAGAAGATGTCACTGCAGATCAAGAGAGCAGCAAAGAAAGGGTTAACAATGTTCAGCTGTGCTACGGACCGCACCCGAGTGAATATCGCTGGGATTTGAAAACGGATTACCCTGTCTGGAAGGAGCAGGCCTGGGCCATGGTTCCTGCCCAGTGATTCCCCAGCAAACAGCATCTCCACATCACGTGGCCTAACATAGTAGTAAATTACGGTTGCTGAGCAACAGCAATACTGGCACAGATGGCTCACTGCAGTTGACATCTTTAGCTATGCAGATTAATTTATTATTTACTTGTGCTAAAAACTGGACAGGAGAGTTTTCTGGGCTAAAGAGGAAAGACTCCAGCATAACGTAGAATACTGCCAAATTAAAATACTGAAAAATTATTTTGCCATGCACAGGTGTCTGCCTCTGTCTAATTTCTACCTCTTTTGTATTGAGATATATATATATATAAATCCATTAAGCAGCAATACTATTAATACATCTAATCCTGAATTTAAATACAAAACGCAGGCACAGTCTTCCTCTGAGAGAGAAATGGTGTGTGAGTGTATTTAAGAATATTCCACAGAGAGAAACAATATTCTGCACTGCCATAACCCTTCTATTTGAGGATCTTACCATTTTCCCAAATGCCTATCTGGCAGTTCTAGCTGGGGGCAGAACTAAAGGAACCATAATGACTTTATTTCATTGCAAAAGTTGTGAATAATGTCCATTTCCATTTAAAGTAGTAACACTGGAAAGACCTAAGTATTCTCTGGATCCAAACAAGTATTCTACACAGAAATATTTTCAACTTTGATAATTTTTAAAAGGCAGCTAAACAAGGCTGGTTTGACTCTGCTCTCTGATCAGTTTGAACCCACACTAAACACCATCTGCTTTTGCAGAATATCTCTAGGTCTGCTTCTGTGAAGACTTGATATCTGCATTAAAACCTTGAGGAAATGAAATAAACCCCCAACTTTCTGTTCTGTTAAGAGTTGAACCAATTTATTCAAAATTTGAACAGTTGATAGACAGAGTCAAGTCCTTAATTTCTTTCCACTTTGTTTTGAATTGCTTATATAAACCCAAGCTGAAGTTTACATTGGGCACACAGTTTTGAATTTATGCTTCCTGTCATTAAGAAGCTCAGACTGTGACATGTCACTATCCACAGTAATGACAGTTTTAGTTTTGTTTATATGTCACTTTCAATCCACTTTGCATCCTGGTTCTTATGAACTACTTCAGCACAGAAGGGTCTAGGCTGTAAACCACAGAGATTACTCCATTTCAACCAACAGCTTCCTTTACTGTCCCAATCAACAAAGATTAGCAGTGTAATTTTATTCATCTTATTGTAAATATAAAGAAAACTTATCTGTATTCACCAAAAGAACTATAGTCTTAGAATTACAGAATCATAGAATGGCCTAGGATGGAAGGGACCTTAGAGATCATCTACTCCACCCGCCCCGCTCTGGGCAAGGACATGTCTCTAGAACTAGACTCAGCTGCACAAGGCCTCATCTGATCTGGCCTTGAGCACCCTCAGGGAGGAGGCATACACAACCTCCTGGGCAACCTATTCCAGAGTCTCAAGACTCTCATACTAAAGAGCTTCTTCCCCAGATCCAGTCTAAACTACTCTCTCTCAGCTTAAACCCATTCCCTCTTCTCCTGTCACTAGATACTCCTATGAAAAGTCCCTCTACAGCCATCCTGTAGGGTCCCTTCAGGTACTGGAAGACAGCCCTAAGGTCTTCTCTAGGCTAAACAACGCAGCTCCCTCAACCTATTCTTACAGCAGAGGTGTTCCATCCCTTGGATCATCCTTGTGGCCCTCCTCTGGACTCACTCCAACGGCTCTCTGCTCTTCTTATGATGGGGACACCAGAACTGGACACAGTATTTGACATGGAGTTTCACAAGAGCAGAGTAAAGGGGCAGAATCACCTCTCCTGCCCTGCTTGTCACACTCCCCTTGATGCAGCCTTGGATATGATTTGCTTTATGGGCTGCATGAGCACACTGCTGGCTCTTCCTTTTATGAAGTAAAAGGAAGTACTTTCAATTATTATATATTCTTTTCCCTGTATAAGTTCACATGATCACAGGATGTTAGGGACTGGAAGGGACCTCTGGAGATACTCAAGTCTAACCTCCTTGCCAGAGCAGGACCATATCATCTAGAACAGGTCACACATACGCACATCCAGACAGGCCTTGAAAGTCTCCAGAGGTGGAGACTTCATAACCTCTCTGGGGAGCCTGTTCCAGTTCTCAATCACTGTTACAGTACAGAAGTTCTTCCTCATGTTGAGGTGGAACTTCCTGCGCTGTAGTTTACATTCACTGCCCCTTGTCCTATCACAGGGCATAAGTGAGCAGAGACCATCCCTTCCTTCTTGACGCCCAGCCCTCATCTATTTATATACATTTGTTATATTCCCTCTCAGACTTCTCCTTTCCAGACTGAAAAGCCCCGGGTCTCTCAGCCTTTCCTCATAATGCAGTGCCCCAGTCCCATAATCATCCTTGTAGCCCTCCACTGGACTCTCGCAAGCAGATCCCTGTCCCTCTTGAACTGGAGAACCCAGAACTGGAGGAAATATTCTAGGTGGGTCCTCACTAGGGCAGAGTAGACAGGGAGAAAAACCTCTCTCAATCTGCTGGACACACTCCTCTTAATGTACCACATGGTCCCATTGGCCTTCTTGGCCACAAGGGCACGTTGCTGTCCCATAGATAATTTGTCATCCTCTGGGGCTACCAGGTCCTTCTCCACAGGGCTGCTTTCTAACAGATCACCTCCTAACCTGTACTGGTGCAGTTTATTACTCCTTCCCAGACGCAGGACTCTGCATTTATCCTTGTTGAACCTCATTAGTTCTCCAGTCTGTCCAGGCCCAGCTGAAGAGCTGCACAGCCTTCAGATCTATCAGCCAAGCCTCCCAGCCTTGTATTGTCAGCAAACTTGCCGAGTAGACACTGTCCCCTCATCAGTGTCATTGATAAAGATGTTGAACAGGACAGAACACAGCACTGATCCCTGGGGGACTCCACTAGTTAACAGGTCTCCAGCTGGACCTGGCACCACTGATCACCACTCTGCACTCTATTGTGTATCCAGGTCCTAATCCATCCATAATAAAGATCTTAAGAAAATCAACGCATTTCTGACCACACAAACCCTCTTTTGTTACTGAAGATACTTCATGGCCAAGTATTTGGCTACTGGTTAGGATGCAGGAGACAAATAAATACTAATATCAAACACCATTATGAAGATTTGAAAGAAATGATGATACTCTTAAATCACCATATGATTGTACATAAAAATGAAAGCACGGGAAGAGAAAAAATGTCAAAGCTATAGTATGTAGAGCAACAGAAAACTCCTCACCCTATCAAGAGAGGAAAAGAAATAGACATCCTCCCCCCAAAAAATACATCAACAACAAAAAAGAAATAAGATTTGGTTAAAGGTTTTGGCCTTTTTCTGTTGAACTAAAAAATGAAAATGTCAATCCAGTAAAATGTTTCCCTTGATCTGAAATCTCACACTCCTCTTTTTTCCTGCACAGTTTTTCCATTAGGATTCTGTCAACTTTGCTACAATGTTGAGTCAATACAATTGTTTGATACAACAGATGCTGTTCCAGAAACAGTTTATATCAGTAAAACACTTTATAGAACTCACTCTGCCTGCATCCAAAAGAGGTTTTGGCAAGTAAACAAATCCTACATTAATATACACAGCTTCACATTATCTGAATGCAATTTTAGGCAAGCATCCGAATTATACCTGGCTCCAAGACTAATTCTAAATGGTCTCTCAAAAGCATACTGAAAGAGTAGATGAAAAATGGACCACACAGATAAAATAAATGAGGAGTAATCTCTTCTAAGAACTACCTAGAAGACAGGCATTCACATTCACTCAGTCAACATGAGCAGGCTCATGGAGAAGAGCTCATATACAGCCTGTTTCCAACTTGAACAGCTTTAACACTCCAATTGATCACCAACTTTACAGATGTCCATCTCAAAGAATGTCATGATATATTATTACAGGCTCAATTCTTGCTCAGTCTGTGTTGTACGTATCTTGCAATAACACAGGAGATGAAAATTCACTCCAGCTACCAGGCATAGGCACTGGTCATTTAGATTGAACTACAGTAGTTCATACTTTTTTGCCCAGCTTTATCAAAAGCTAGACATAAATGTTTCACAAAACAGTCTCTCAGATGTCTCTGCTCATTTTCAGAAAGTCTACTCATATCAAAATATTCCAGAGGGCTGAATCTTTCCTGGGGAAGTGCAGGTTTCTGTTGCCAATGGCTCATGGGAGTGGTTTGGCAAAAATAAGATTTTATTCAATGAGAAAAATAAATCACCATGTAACAAAATAAATACACATCCACTACAAGGTTCTGATGTATGTGAAAGGAAAATGGAATAGAGTACCAATTGACAAGCCTGTTTATATAATTTTTTTCCCTTACTTTATGCAACTGTTGCTAAGCAGTCATGTGTCATGGTGATGGAGTGTGAACACCTAGACAGATCAGAGAGACATATGTTACTGAACATGTTATGTACAGTGTGTTTTCTCTCTAGGCTGCTGTTAAAACCAAGACACCGACTCTCCCTTTCTCTCATGAGGACTGCAATGTCAGATGGTTCATAGAATGAGTACAACGGTCTGACATTGTGGCAATACAGGTATCACTTTCTGCTCTTAGTTCCACATTTCTCTCTAGCAAGTTAAACAGGCAGAGTGCATGGACTGCTGAATTTTAAATAGAGGATTACATTAAAAGAATTAAGGACAATTTTTAAAATCACTGGGTTTTTTGAATGCTTTTAACAATGTATGCAATCTACTTCCTGAGACAGCTTTTAAAGTGTGCTATATTCTCCTCAGAATTAGTTAGAAATACAGAATATAGAAAGGCTGTGCTGCCAGTTCAGGGACACCTGGAGAATTGGGCAGGGAGAAGTTGAAAGCAATACAAGGGCAAGCATAGAGTCTTGCATCTGGGGAAGAACAACCTCATGGACCAGTATATGTTTGGGACTGATATACTGGGAAATAGTTCTGGAGGAAAGGACCTGGGAGTGCCAGTGAACAACAGGTCGAGCATAGCTAGTGATGTGCCCTTGAGATCGAGAAGGCAAATTACTTTCTAGGGAGCATTAAGAGAGGTGCAGCGAGTAGGTCCAGAAAGATTCTCCTCCTTCTCTGCTCTGCTCTGGTGAGGCTGCATCTGGAATACTGTGTCCACTTCTGGACTCCTTAGTTCAAGAAGGACTTCAGGGAACTACTTGAAAGAGTGCAGTGCAGAGCCATAAAGATGATGTAGGGAGTGAAACATCTCCCTTCTGAGGAAAGACTGAGGGAGCTGTGTCTCTTTGGCTTGAAGAAGAGACTGAGGGGTGACCTCATTGATATTTACAAAGTTGTGAATGCAAGTGTTGGGAGAATGGAGCCAGACTCTCCTCAGTGATGTCCAGTGACAGCGATGGGCGCAAGCTGGAGCACAGGAGGATCCACGTGAACATAAGGAAAAAACATTTTCACTGTGAGGGTGACAGCCCTGGCACAGGCTGCCCAGAGAGGTTGTGGAGAACTGAAGAAACTTGTAAGAATATCATAAGAAAGTAGTTCAAGCAGCTCTACAAGGGAAAGTGTTAAAAAACCAAAAGTAATATAAATACTTGTCTACATAAACGTCTTTCCCTCTTCTCACATCCAATTCAAAATGATTGCTTTTGACATAAAAAAAAAAACAGTGGCTATAAGGGGCATTGGAAAGGCGCAACATAGAATTACAGAATCGTAAAGCTTGGCAAAAATAACAGCAGGAAATGTCAAAGTTTAACAATAAGAGGCGAAGATACAGTCAGTAAGTGCATGGGTAAGAGGCAAAGACTTTTGGTCAATAACACTTGAGAAGAACTTAAAATAAGAGAAGCCAAAAGAAAAAAGCTTGCATCACACTCAAGAAAACTGACATCTGTGACAGAAACCATGGTTTTCATGCTAAACAAGAAGAAACAAACAATTTTAAAGGAGACATCAGAAACTTCTGCTAATAATGCAGATATTGATAGAAAGAAAGGGAAACTAGAAGGAAAGTTTTGGAACAACTCAAGCAGAAACCTTAGCCACTGAAATAAGTCAAATTTTCATATGTGCCAGAGCAGGTTCCATTACTTTACTCCGACTGTTCAAAAACAAAATCAGATGTGATTTTCATCACACTTCACTACAGATTGGAGCAGGACACCCACAATGAAGTTTCAGCAAGACAGCTGGTGGTGCAAAACTGAGCAAATGAAAAGTGTGAGTGGGAGTCAGGAGATTGGAACTAATAGCTGAATAAATTAGATGTCCAGGACCTTCATTTACTGAAATGATTTAATCATGAAATAAATGCATATCCTGTGTTTATTTCAATGTGTAATATGAAATTCAAATCTGCTTTTACATATGTATGCAATCAGTTAGTCTTAAATGCAGCTGTACTTATTGTCTTAAAAGTCCTAAATTTCACACTTACAGAGTACCCACTTCAAAAACTAGTAATTATTCACAGAATTTTCAAATGCTTTAAGATCTTACATGAACTCCATTTCATGTCAGAATACCAAAATTGTTGACCAATTCCATGGGAAATGTGAAGTTTTTAGAGGAAGACAAACTTGGAAGTCTAAAATACTTCAGGAGAACATCACAGGAAAAAGACAACAACAAAATATAAGAAATTTTGGTCTAAATACTTTGTCAGAATTTGAAGGTAAAGTTCTCTTACAATTGCTCTTTGACTTGAGCCTCATTGCATCACATTTCTTGTCTGTTACATGTCACAGGCTGAGATATCATAGTATCAGGGGGTAACAAGAGATGGGGCAAAGGCCTGATACAAGCCAATCCAAATCCCATCCGAATCCTTTTATTGCACCCCAAGCATAGGGTTATATACTTTTTTTTATCAGAAGACCACACAAGACAGTTACAAATCATCTCAGACTTCGACTGGTTCCATGCACCTGTGTTAGGATTACACACTACTTGGCACAGACATTCTTCATATTCTCTCAACAACACGTATATTATGTATGGTGATTCTAAGTCAGTAGAGATAGGCAAAAACCACAGACCCCAGTCTTACACTTGTTTACATTTGCTACACCTGTCTCTAAGGTCATTCCAACCCTCTACCAGCACTTACTGAACTCTCTCCTGTCCATGGCTGGACAATAGCTGCACCACAGTCACACAATTCTATAAAATCACTGCATTTAATATTACTATATCCAACAGTTACACGTAAATATATATATCTTTTTTTAGTCCAGAATGTCCAAAATTACATACTTTAGGATCTTTCCTCCTTGATAATATAAACTTTTAGCACCTGATTAGCTGTCAATGCTCCGAACTTTCTGCACATGCTTGTTCCAGTCACTAGTTCTCCAATATAAGCATTAATGCCAACTGTATCAATCTTGAATTCCCCTAACCTCAAACATGAGAGTAAACTCCCAAATGATGCAATGTGCTGCCAATAATTACTGCAATTACTCTTTCTGGTTAAAATGTACACTTGTAACACTAAATAATAAATAAAATACTTTTTGGATGCAAAACCCCTGTTGCTTTTTACCAAATACCTGCTAACAAACATATGTACTCATGACTCAGGCTTTCTTTCAGCTAAGAAAACACTCACATAGTTATAAAGCAAAATCATCACACATCTTTTCCCAAAACACACACTGAAAAGACAAAGCAGGTTTTGTATTTTTTTTTGTTTAGTTCTTATAGCAGCAAGTTTTGCTTATTTATAAACATACTAATACATGACTGTTGTAGTCAGCTTCTACAGGTAGCCAGAGGGTGCTTAAAAGAAAATAACCAACAGCAAAAATGCCATGTTAGGGCTCTTCTTCTTTCTATATGAAGGAATAAGAATGCACATTTTAACACACCATGAACACAGAACCATTATCTTCTATTTTATTCCTACTTTCACTCCTGGTTTACTTGCAAGGAGTTTTCCCAAATACATTATTTTTATCATTGAATTTATTGATGCCTTGTGATCACAATGACTCATTGTAACACATCTGATATTTCAGCATAAAGAAGGTAAACCTAATTTTGTGCTCTGATAGCAAACATCAGTTTAAAAACTACTCACCTCTGTTATATGAGGATTAGGATTGAATCCACAAAGGCTGCAGACAACAGTGTGGCACTGTGTGCATGTGTTGTAATTGGCCTTTTCTGGAGCATGCAGAAGTAGTTCAGTGGTTGTGCAAAGAGGACAGAAGGTTTTCTTTGGGGTGGAGTCAGCAGGTTGCTTTTGCTGTGAGGGTTTTTCAGGCCCTGGTTGCTGCCCTGGTGGTTTTGTAAGTCCTGGCTGTTGTGCTGGGGACTTTGTGGCTCCTTCAGTTTGAGAAGATGGTTTTGTAGACCCTGCCTGTGGTGGTGCTTGTTTTACAATCCCTGTTTGCTGTGTAGGTGGCTTTCCAGGTCCAGGCTGTGATGGTTGCTTTGTAGGTCCTGTTTGCTGAGCAGATGGTTTTTCGGGTCCAGGCTGCTGAGCAGGCTGTTTTGGAGACCCTGCTTGCTGGGAAGATGGCTTTATAGGACCTCCTTGTCGAGCTGGCTGTTGAGATGATTGCTTTACAGGTCCTGGCTGCTGTGATGCTGCTTTTGTGGGAGGTGGTGCTTGGGATGATGTTCTAGAACTGTCTGGTTGCTGTGCTGATGGTTTTGAAGGTCCTGATGGAGGTTTTGCAGAAGTTTGTTGTTGAATGGGCTTTGTTGGTTCTGACTGTTGGGGCTGAGATTTTTGTGGTCCTCGCGGCTGGGGTGGTTGTTTCCCTTGTTCTAGCTTAGCGTCTGCTGGATGGCCAGGACCTGGTTTCTGAACTGGCTTTGGTTCCCCAGACTGCTGCTGAGGCATAGGTTTGGAAGACCCAGTTTGCTGGGGGGTAGGTCTGACAGGTCCTTGCTGTTGAACTTGCTTTGGAGACTGTTGCTGAGCTGGATGTTTTGCGGGGCTCTTCTGTTCTTCAGGTTTCCCTTGCTCTTTTGGGGCAACTTTTTGTTTCTTACTGGCTTCATCATGAGTTGCATCTGAATCTGATATCAAATCAAAAGGGTTGAATTTGTTCACAACTGAAGTGACGGCACTCAATGGATTGGCTTCTGAGAGGAAACTGGGCATCATACTTGGCTTCTGATCTTCTTTAAAATCAGTCCTGGACTTTGATTCCTTTAAACTAATAGAGGAAGGGCTCCGTCCAGGTGCACGTTGTTCTGTCTTCAGCACATCTACTGTTCTGCTTTTACTTAAACTTGGTGGTCCTGGATCTGGAGGCTTAGCTGGCAGCCTGGGATGGTGGCTTGTATCAAGCTCAGGATGTCTGCAAACAGAAAACATAATAAAGTTAAACTAATGCAGAGTACTAGAAAAATAGAATAAGATGTATCTGTGGCAATGGAAGTGCTGTGGTAACACTGTGAAGTTTCTCTGTTCCTTAAGTGTTTGCAAGACCAAGTGTTAAAAGGTGCATGCAAAATGAACATGAATAAAAATTGCTGTTCTGTAAAGGCTTATTCAGCTATAGACTAACTTATTATCTACAAAATAATTTAATACAACCACCAGATAATTTTCTCTTTAGAAATCTGAAGAGCTCAACTTCCTATTTTCCCTAAATCCAACTGACTAACTCTCCACTCTATCCCTTGGGAGACAGAGAAGATGAAAAGAAACAAAGGTGTCAGAATATTAGCCAATCAAAGCACAGCTGTAGAAGAAAAACACTGCAGATAGCAAAATGTCTCTGGTCTTAGGTTCAAGCTACTTGTATAAAATTTGGGTATATTTACAATTTGCTACACAGCAAGGATTTACACTCCTAAAGTATGTTAAGGAATGTATGTTTGCCACCCATCCATCCAGTCACAAATCTTCCAATCAGATCAAACCAATGCCAGTACACAGAAATAGACCCGAAGCTTCATTTTTTTTTCTTTTTAAATACAATTACTATGAATGTAGAAATCAAAATTGAAATCATGTCTTCTTCATCATGCATTCTGCTTGCTGCTATACTCAGCTGCAGCTGGAGGAAATAATACTGTATTCAATGCTATTGCTAAAGGATGTAGTAAAATATTCTATTCAGTGCTATCACTGTGCCTTTGCAGGAAGATAGAGTGTTCTCTTCAGTGCTGCAACAGTGTTGCAAATATAAAATGCTCAGTTTTCACTTTGAGACATCCAGCTAACTGTGCTCTTGTTTTTCCAGACATATCTCTTCTGAGGTGCTCATGAGCAAAATAAACAATCAGTCATTACATCTAACTGTTTTCCTCAACCAAAAATTATAAAAGCCAAACCAAAAAGTTAAATACAAATTTGCACGATTCTGTTTTAAGAATTTTATCAGAAGTTTGCAGAATTGTACACAGCAGACACATTTAAAAATGTACTTTATGCTGTTAATGTTGCCATGAGTTTACTAGTGTTTCTGATTAATATTTAAAGCTTTTATTACATACCCAGCAATAGCAACATACAAGGACAAAGCTGAGAGGTAGCCATTTCTGTGCTCATAATTCTTACACCATATTATCACATTCTTGTAAATTAATTTTTTCCACATGAAATGCTTAAGGACAAACTATTTCCAGCCTCCCATAACTCCATTTACCCTTCTCCATTCCGGTGAAATTATTGGCCATAATACTGGGAAGTTTACAACCTTAATATGCAAGCCACTGAAGTGAGTAGGTGTGTTTTCCACTGGTGTCAGTGAACACTGACTAACTCATTATTTGTATAGAGAATACTACAGAAAAGCCCAATGATAACCCAGCATCTTCAAATATCTGGCATTTTTTGCTTGTTAAAAGAACAATTCTATACTCTCATTAGCAACTACATAGGTCTAGCTGCAGTTCTGTTTTTCTTCTTACTTAAAGCACTCGGGTTCTGAAGAGGTCCTGCTTAATAATCATAAAATGGCTTAGTTTGTAAGGGACCTTAGAGATTATCTACTCCAACCTCCCTGCCATGAATAGAGACACCTCTCAATTAGTTTCATCTGCTCAAGGCCTCATCTGACCTGGCCTTGAACACTCTCAAGGGACGAGGTATCCACAACCTTCCTGGCCAGCCTATTAGATGTACTAAAGAACTCAGTCTAAACTACTCTCCTTGTCCTACTGCTAGACACTCTTATGAAAAGCCCTTCTCAAGCCTTCCTGTAGGAATCCTTCAGCTATTGGAAGGCAACAGGAAACAGTCTGGTGCGCTTCTATCATTTGTGCTTGCAAGTATTCAAACAGCAGAAGGCTTCATTCAACAATGCTTAGAGTGACAAGGGGCAAAAAAAAGGAGAAGAATCAATAGTATTATTAAAGATCAGGTCAGGAAACAGGGTGCCATGCCTAAATCTTACAGTGTCAAGACAGAAAACAAACAAACAAAAAAGTTTATAGAAATGGAACTTAGACCTTACAAGTGACTGTGGACCCCTGCTGAAACTCCCTGAACAGGGTTCTCTTCCAGCGTTCTTTTTTATCAAAATAATATGCTTACATATTTCCTCCTAATCAGATGTCAGAACTGGAAATGAGATTAAACCCCATGATTCTAAGAAATAAAGCCAGGTGAATCTGCAAGGTTGCTGCTACTGCATTCTAAAGACCAGACTTGTCCTGTCTTGTCTCCATACCTAATAATATTCCTAAGCAATGGAGACAAGAGTATAGATAACTAGTGAAAGAAAAGGCCTGGAAAAGACAAGCTTCTTGAGAAATGTTTTCTTTGTCAAAAGCCAAGACTTGCTCCACTTAAATTTTAGGTAACTGGAAGTTGAAGCCTTTTTTTTTTTTCCCTTGAACTATTTTGCAACCAGCTATAGACTGACATTGAACAATTTTAATTAATCTGCAGAATCAAAATTCCTCCAAAAAAAATCTTGTCTTTTTTTGACAACAATTTTCTTATTTTTAGACCTTTTGAATCATGAAAAACCCACCATTGTTTTAAAGTTTTCAATCCACATTCAACAAGAACAATCCTTGAGTCCTGTCTCACTTAATTACTTTCTTTATGCTGTTATGTTTCCCCCTACTTTGGCTTTGATTTACAGAGCTCATGGTCATTTACTTGAATATTACAGCCAAATCAAAGCTCACTTTGGAGTAAAGTGCAGATTTAACAAAAAGCTTATTGGTCTAGTTTTTAAATGCCATAACATGAACAAAATACAGATTTCTTCTGGACAGTAACACCATAAACATATTTTAGAAGTGTGACATTCAGTAAGCCTTCTTAGCATTTCCTACACCATTTTTTTGTTTTCTGTCTATTGTGAACAACTTAGTGAAGTGAAATAAATAAATATAACCTCAGCTGCATTAGATGGTTCAGATATTGGTCATTTAAGCTTTTCAGAGATGGAACGATTCCTCAGTAAGTGGACCCTGACATAGTTACAGAGTCATTCAATGAAGCTAGAATGACTGTAACTTGCTTACAAATTGACTATGTATCTTTCAGCTAAATTTCCAAATCATTAGTTTTCTGCAGATGGGTTACTGAAGTAGGATAGAATGGTTCCATAGGTGCTAAGCACCCCAAACAAATGCTCAAATGAGGTGAGAAAGTCCATTTGATGTAGGTGTTTCACATTAGGTGTTCATCATCTAAATGTTTAAACTTATAATGGATATTAATTGCATTTATTTATCTATTGCATTTTTAAGACTTAAAAGCTCAAAGTCTATAGAAAACCTAGAAATTACATCATGTATTTTATGTTGATAAAGTTGCAATTATTTCCTGGTGCATACATTACTTACTATTAAAAAGTCTGTAATTGAAAAAAATATTACTTCAGAATATCTTTAAAGGACAAAGTGAGATCAAAGTAGACTTTTATATATACATTTGTATAAAAGCAGTCATTTGTCAATTCAGAAATATTCACACTGCAGTGAGTTTAGCCCAATTGAATTTTTTTTCCAGGACATCTTACTTTTATTGCAACATTAAGATGAAACAATAAACTTTTAAAGTCTTTGTGACTTGGCTCATTTTCTGTAATGCAAAAAGGGAATTTTCAGTTTAGTTTCACAGACCTGATCAACATGTTTGGTTTTTTTCCATTAACATCTACAGAAGCTGGGTTGAGTCCTGACTTGAACAGCAAATCATATTTCATATTCCGTGTTAATACTTGTTTAATAATTATAAAAGACATCGATTTCGATTATTTCAAGTTTTAAAAAATGGAGACCAACATCTCAGGTGTAATGTCAATGACTCCAGTAGTTTGCCTAAGGATGAATTTGGTCCCACCCTCTTTGCTTCTCTTCTTCTAAAATTCACTTATATAAACCTACTATTATATAAACTCAGTATGCATTTATCTAGGGTGAGGTCAATACATAAGAACGGTGTTGAACGGTCAGTAGAGGAGGGTCCTTTCAGCATCCTCCTTCAAGACAAAAACACGCCCAGCTCCGGAGACGGAGAGCACCAGCGACGCCGGCCCTGGATGACGAACAGGGGAAGAAGCGAGTTCAGCACCGCGGACAGGGGCACGGCTGGAACGGCGGCACGGGCCCCGCGGCGGCGTCGGGAAGCGGGCTCGGGCTTGTTGCACGTTGGGCAGTGAACTGACGAAAGGGGCAGGGGAAGAACGGGAAGAAATTATTTCGGCCTTCTCGAATGCAAAGGGAGATAATACCATGGCTATCCAGAATACTGAATCCAGCTCAATTTAATCTATTATTTAGCCTCTTTCCTCTTAAATTAAATTTTAAAAAGGAAAAAAAAGAGGAAAAATGGAGAAGGAAAATAAGGTGGAAAATAAATGGACTGAAACAGAGCTCCTCAATCTATGACTATTTAATGAAGCCAAAATGAGTTTTAGAGGTTAACAGCTGGCAGAGTAATGGCTAGCAAATACATTACAGCCACAAGCTTTGAAAGATGCAACAAGAATCTTTCTCCAGAAAGAGAAGCTTACAGAACCTGGGAAGAGCTCCTGTGGACACTATCTGAGCTGTGGGGCACTCCAGACGCGTAAAGCACGCACACAGACACACAGAAAAACCCCGAACGTTGTGTTCAAATCTCCCCCCTCTCCCCACACACAGAAATCACCCGTGCTCCGGATCAGTGCGAAGGGAGGGGAAGGGAGAGGGCGCAGCTCACTGGCATCGAGGACCCCCGTTGTTAGAAACCACCAGAGTGAGGAAAGCCAGAGAGTGAAGGCTCCGTCCTGGTGTCCACCACTCCTGCAGCCGCCCCCTTCCCTCCCTCGGCCAGCAAAATGCAACGCCTGCTCCCGCAGCAGCGGGCCTGGATCCTTACTGAGACTCGCCCCCCGCCCCACCGCGAGGACATGGACACGGGAGGAAGGGAGGAGCGGGAAAAGGGAGATATTCCGTGCATGCCTTTGCATGGGAGGCGGCTCCGCGCCGGCGAGGTTCCCTCTGGGCAGCCCCTGCGCCCTTGACATGACAGCGGCGATCTGCCTCCTCTCCTCCTCGCTCAGCTGGCTCAGGTCGGCCTCCACCCCAGCCGGGACAAGGTGCTGCAAGGGGGCCGCGGGGCCGCCGCCATCCCCGGCTGCCGCCGCCCCTTCGGGGAAAGCACCCAGCCCTTCGCCTCCTTCCAGGCTCGCCTCGTTGCCCATGGCCGCCGCCGCGGCGCCCCGCTCGCCGCTTCAACCCTCGGGCGTAGAGTGGGCGGGGAGCGGCTCGCCAGCGCGCAGCCCCGGGGTCCGCGACCGGCACCACGGCCCCGCACGGCAGCAATGTAAGGGCCGTGGTAGCTGGCTGCCGCCGCGGCTGCCGAGGAAGTGCTGCGCCGCCAACCGCCCGCCGTGCCGCGCTCCGCCACCCAGAGCAGCGCATGCTCTGGGAGGGCGGCTCCCCTGGAGCACACCCGCGACCCGCCCGCCACCCGGCCCTTAAAGGCACCGCTCACATACCCGCCCCTCTCCTCCGTGCCGGTCCGCCGCCCCTGGCACCGCAGCGCGCACCCGCTGCCCGCCGGTCGTAGAGGAACAGATGGATTGTGGCTGCGGAGGGTCCCCAGCCAGCCCGCCTGGCGTGCGATGGGGAGCCGACGCCCACCCCTGGAATGCTGCCTTCCGCTCTCCTTGCTTCTCGAATGAGGATGGGCTCGCAAGCGCGTAGAGCGTGAGGGAGCCTAGCTCACCCAAAGCTCGGATTGAGGGAGACTGGGAAGCACAGCTGGAGGGCATCCATGCAAGCAGAGCCTTAGGAACAAAGCCATCGAGGTCAGGTTGCTCAAGGCTGTGTGCATTCGAATTTGGGTTGTCTCTGTCGATGGAGGATTTCATGGCCTCTCTGAGCAACTATACCGGTATTTGACCACCCTCATGGTGACTGTCTCCATGTCAGTGTTGTTCCAAGACTCGTACGCCCCAGACTGGACCCAGTACCTCTAACACAGTCTCAACTACTGAATATATTGATAAGAATCACATTTAACCTGCTATCAACACACAGAGGAGCACAGCCTGCTCACAGCATTGGTGTTTTTCACCAAAAAGGCATACTGCTGAAACGGATCTACCCTGGCATCCACAAGGATTTGTTCTGCAAAAGCTGCTTTTGGAACATCCTCATTCACGGAGTTATTCCTTCCCAGATATGGAACTGCACTTGATTTCGTTCAACTTCATGAGATTCCCACCAGTCCATGCTCCTGCCTGTCAGGGCACCTGCAAGAAGTACTCCTTCCTTTCAGTATATCTGTTGTTCTCCAAACTAGCATCATTCACAGACTAGCCGAGATTATATTCCATACCTTTCCCCACATCATTAACAGAAACATTATTCATCAGAAAGCTGCATCTAGTAGCATAACACCAGCTGGACTTGAAACAAATAGCCACAACTCATTTGAGACTGACAGTTCAGTCTATTTTTAATCCACTGAATGGATCTCTCAAATTTGGCTTATAAGGATATTACAATTGATTGTGTTGAAAGCCTGATGGAGTGTGATTTGCCTGGAGAAAACACAGGGTGTTTCCAATAACATTCCTGTCCTTCATCTGCTTGGATATGGCTTCCAAGAGGATTTTCTCCAATAACCTTCCCAGCCACATGAGCCTGACTGTCTAGTAGTTCTCTTCTGGATCCTCTTTCTTGCAGAGAAGTGCAGCACTTGTCTTTTTGTGATCATTAGAGAACATCCCCAATGACCTTTGAAGATGAATGAGTGACTTAGCAATATCATAAGCCAGGTCTCCCAACACTCTTTGATCCACCATATCTAGCCCATGACTTTATGCATAGCCAGTTAGTTTAAGTGCTGTCTACTACAGGTCATGCTTGATTCCAACATGCTCTGATGCTTGGGTCAGGGAGCTGGAAGACTAGAGGACAAATCTTGTCCATAAAAGTAGTGGAAAAAAATCCACTAAGTATCTCAGTCTTTCTATGTCTTTCTTTGCCACTAATTATCCTGCCTCAACGAGTGGACACCACTCTTTTTTCAAATCCTCTGAGATATCTTACTAATTTGTGGGTGATTTTGAATATTCCAGCATGTCTCTTAAACAGGCAAATCTTCACAGATATCAATTGTTTTAACTACAGGGTGTTCTTTTTTTCCCCCCAGAATTACATGCCTGAAATGTTTATAATACCTTTGTGTTGTAATAATCAGAGACTATTTTTTTCCAAGACTGGTTCACAAGTAGCAGCTGAAGGCTTCCTACCTTCCTCTGAAGTGACTTTAAGTTATACACTGAAAGATCAGCTGAGCAGAGAACATGATAAAGCACACAGAAAACCCTCTAAAGGGAGTAGCATGAGTGTAAGTGGATGCCTGTTCAGATGGTGCTCTAGGTAAAGACATCAGAGAGGCCGGTAGAAGAAGTGACACACAATACAGTCACACCTGAATAGGGGTGGATACACTTGGCATGTGAAGGAAAGATGCAAACTTCCATTAAGGACTTTAGAGGGAAGAAAATGTACATCCCTATTCATTTAGCACAAATGAACATTATGCGCTCTGATATGAATAGATGTGCAAAGTGCTGCTGCATGGAAGAAGACAAATGCACAGCAAAGAAGGGGAAACAGGATCAGTGGAAGTGTTTGGTTTTCTGTTAATATTAATGTGAGCATTCATATGCACTTAGATATACATATATACTTATATCTGCAGAAGGTGATATTCCTGTGATTTATCTGAGAGTTTATTCAGTTCCCAAATGCAATTTTTCTAACCAAACAAATCCTCTATGTTTCTTTCTTTATAGCCCATTTTGACTCAGACCTAGAAGTCATCTTATGTTTAAAAAACTGGTGGCATATGTCAGATATAGATTCAGACAAAACAGCTGATATCGAAACATATTCAATTCACTCAGTAAAACACATAAAACTGGGGAAAAAGCAATTCTGCTAAAACTTATTGAGCAAAACTATATATATTGTTCCTATTTTACTGTTAGCATGTGCTGAGATAGAAGATAGGAGGAGAGAGACATACAATGCCTAAGGAAGTAAGCTGAGCCCAAATGGCGACAAAGGATGAGAAACTGCCATCAGTAGAAAGTCCATCGTTGTCTTCACTGAGCCAAGGATGCCACCTTAAAATGATGATGATGATGATTTCAAATATCTTAGGGAATTTTGTCATAAAAGGTAAATGTCACAGGAGTGTGACAAGAGCCAGTTCATTCAAAACAATGTTAAATGAATAGTTAACTCTCCCCAAAGCTCCACAGCAGGCCTGTTTTCCCTGCATCACATCGTTTCTATGTTTTTCTCCCTATGCACTTCACAATTTGTACTGAAGTGACAGCAACTCTCTCATCTTATGTTACTGATGAAATTCACAAACTAATGGGACATAACATTATGTTGTTGTGAGGAAAGAAGAGTTTTCAAATGAATGAGCTTTTTTTTTTCTCAAAAGTTGTAACATTTAACTTGCAAGAATCAGCTTGGTGATGTCAGGCTTAATAACCTCAGTAAAAAAAAATCAAATCTTAAATCACTGACACTGGAAGATATGATGAAATCCCTTCAGAGATAAAACAGTCTTTTAAAAAGTGCATGCAAATGAGAACTCTGCATGCAAATTTAGAGGCCCAGATGTAGAATCATAGAATCAACCAGGTTGGAAGAGACCTCCAACATCATCCAGTCCAACCTAGCACCCAGCTCTATCCAGTCAACTAGACCATGGCACTAAGTGACTCCACCACCTCCCTGGGCAGCCCATTCCAATGGCAAATCACTCTCTCTGTGATGAACTTCCTCCCTTCGATACTAGGGACTATAGAAAGGATACTCATGAACAGAGGTGAATTCATCTGCATGTTGAGAGCTTGCCCACAGTTTTTTGTAGCATTTTCATTGCATGTTTCAATACAAAATAGGTCAGCACAATCCACTTATTATATTTCACAACATTAAGTCTATCCATTATATTATTCCTTCAAAACAAAGGCGCAGTGTATCTGAGCAGATATTACTTCACTCAGCCTACAGACTGCACTGTATCAGTAACACAGTACTTTCACCTGAACAGTTTGGTATGCAAACTAGATACATCAGATCTCCAAAGGACTCAGTCCAAGTTACAGCTGAGTAAGCAGAACCAGTCCAAGGACATTAGTTCACCTTTTGCCAATGCTGAATCTGATCTGAGGCAGGTGAATCTCAGTTGGGTGTATATCTTTAGCACTAAAACGAGTGCTTGAAGTTAATTTCCTGATTAACAACACTGAAGACATCCAAACTTCTCATTGGTAGACTGCTTAGTGTAGATCCACTCTCTACATTTCACAGGGGAAAAAAGCCATTTAATGCACAGAATTAATGTTAAGATTATCAGAAGGGAATAAGAGGTCAGTAACACTTTGGCATGAACTGGCAAAATGGGAGAGGAAGGAAAACTAAAATTTAACCATATGCCTGGCATTATGCCCAGTGAAGGAGGAAGAAGGTCTGTTAATCATTAACGATTAACAGAGGCTGTACTGATCAGTTACCACAAAATAGGGTAAAATTAAAGAGAAGCTAAAATCTACATAAACATATTTACAACATTTTACACATTAATGATTTCCTCTTCTAATTTGCACAAATACCTAGTTAAATGTTAAAGTGCCTGTATCACATTTACCAACCTTGTTTCAGAGATAAAGAAGCTGTGGAGGGGAACTTGAGTTTAAAAGACAAGCTTAGTCCAGCTGCCATACAGAATGAACAATGCCTCCTAATGATGGCTCTTTCTGGACCATTATAGAAATGTATTTGATAAATATATTGAAATATATATAAAAAAAAGGAAAATCCCAAATGGACAGAAGGCCACAAAAATGATCAGAGGGCTGGAACACCTCTGCTATGAAGACCTAAGGTTGTTCAGCCTGGAGAAGCTGCCTGGGAGACCTAACTGTGGCATTCTAGTATCTGAAGGGGGCTTACAAGAAGGCTGCAGAAGGGCTGTTTCCAAAGGCCTCTAGTGATAGGTCAAGGGGCAATTAAGAGAAGAGTAGATTTAGACTGGATGTTAGGAACATGTTCTTTACCATGAGGGTGGTAGAACACTGGAACAGGTTGCTGAGGGATGGAGTGGAGGCCCCATCTAGGCGTTTGGGTATACCATGCACTTGGGTACAATACCATTAATGTTACAGTATCCTATTTATTATTAAACTTTCAAATAGCCACTGTGGATATTTTAGTCCTGTTATCATCAGTCCAGTTAAAGCAGGATTACTGCATGCATTTTATTCCAGCAAATAGCCAGTGCGTAGACACTTGTCTCCTAGAAATCTCAAAACCAGAATTGCTTGCTTAAACAAAATACTAAGGTCTGCCAACTGCCTACAGCACAGCAATGCTGATAAGCTTACAGTATGGACTCCCACAGTACAGATTAGTCATGATGTTAATTTCATTTATTTTCAGGCAGTGTTTCTAATATACAAGTAGTGATTTGCATCTTGAACTGAAGAATTAAAAAGCCCTTAATCTCAAAGCCTTTGTCCTAAGCCACCTGCAACAACAACCAATGTATAGATTTATGCGGTCATCATCCAGTTGCTTTCTCTAATTTGAGTTTATCCACCTACAGCACTTGAGTAAGATGGCAGTAGACATCGTCACATAGAACTGAATTTGCATTTGCTTGCGTGGTGAAACAGTTGCAGCTGGGATTATGACAAGTCAAGAGGTAAAGCTCTCTATTAGGAAGAACCTAGGGAAAGATTTGAACCATCACTAGCATCAAATCATGACAGATGCCATTAGAATAAACTAACAGTTTTGCTTATTCAGTTGGGTTTGCAATCATAAATGCAACAGTGAGATTTCAGGGGAGGCTTAAGGTGGCCATTAGGAGCAATTTCTTCATGGGCAGGGTTGTCAAGACTTGGAACAGGCTGCCCGGGGAAATGACGAAGTTACTATCCCTGGAGGTATTTCAAAGTGTAAACATGATGCTGAGGAACATGGTTTAGTGGTGAGCTAGGCAGTGTTGGGTTAACAACTGAATTTAATGACATTATAGGTCTTTTCCAGCCTAAACAATTCTATTATTCTATTCACAGGACCTTTCTCTTAGCATTGTTATTGGTAAATCAACAGTTTTAAAAAAATCTTAATTTCCCTAATAGTTATCCCTTTCGTGCCCAGAGCAGTAGGTACTTAAACTGAAAACTTCATAGCCAAAACAGAGGAATGTTTTGTTTATTAATATAGTAATAATAAACTAACCTCATCCCATTATATGCTCAGGTCTTGCTTTTACCACAGAGTAGTGTCACAGAGTAGAGGCTTGCAGTTTGAACACAACTTCTTATTTTAATTTTCTAAACCAGTTAGTCCATGTTGGATAGGGGAGTGGGTTTAGGACTATCAAAAATATTTACTTGTATTTCATGGATCTTAATTAAAAAGAGGTTCTTAATATGTAAACTATCTTGCTGTATCATACGTAAATAAATATTGGCCCAGGCCTCCATTTCCAAGAATAAGAGATTAAAGTTAAGCACTTGAGTCCTTCTTTAGTAGATCACTTGTAGAATGATCACCAGGGATTCAGAATGCACTGTAAGTACTGCCTGTTGGTTTCCAGGTATCGAGTTGTAAACTGTGATAAATATGTATTAACTAGATTTTATGGCATGAGTTACCATCTGGCTCTGAGGCAGAATTAAAAAGAGAAAACAAAAAGGTTTAACTATGGTCTATGAAGTCCTTTTTAGAATGGGCTCTGGATACTGCTCATTTCACGTAAAATAAACAAGTCTTTATCCCACAAAGTATATCTATTCAAGACTAAGAAAGTTTACCCTTCTCTTCAGGTATGTACTTAGAGGCTTTATACTCTTGACACTCGAAATAGCTCTCAGCTCATAAAATAATATAGAAAAAGAGAGCTACATCCCACATCAGTAAAAAATAATCTTAGAATGGGTGGGAAGGAACATCTGGAGGTCACCTGGTTCAACCCCTCTCTGAAAACAATGCCAATATAGATTGATCAGAACAGCGTTCAGTCAGATTATTTCCAAGGACTGAGATTTCAGTCTCTGAGCAACCTTGTATCTAATCGGAATTTTGTGTATTAAAACTTGCTTCAGTTTCCTCTCATCCTTTTACTATGCACCTTGGTTTGAATTAGGCTATATTTTCTATCACATACACACCCTCCCTGCCATTAGGAACTTAAAGATGGCAATAGGGCTCACTCCAAACTTTCTCCTCATAAGGCTGAAGAGTCTCTCCTTGGATGTCCAGGTGTAATGTAACATATTCTGACTAGAAAGGAATAATCAGTTCCCTTAATATCTTGACTACAACACAGCTGAATATAATAATGATGATCTAAAATGCAGAACTTTGCCCCAAACCTTGTTGGCCTATTCTTCCAGACTGACTACATTTCCTTGAATGCCAGCCCTGTCATGCAGCACATTGGTTTCATTTGACAGTGTGGTGATGAGGGTCCATTCCTTCTTATTCTCTGTATCATTGATGAACAAATAGATCATACTTGGGGAAAACCTATAGGTAGGTACTAAAAGGTAGTCACTGCATGGCTTTATACAGGAGGTTTACTTCTGTGGGGACACTGACACTTTAACAGAAATAGTAATCAATGGGTTTAAGATTTGTGAAACTCAGATACTCCAGTGAAGAGCTCCATAAAAGTATCTATTTTCTGTGATTCATAATTTCAAACATTCATTCTACACTGCCTAATATGCACAGAAGGTGTTAATTTATATAAGAAAACTGCATATCTCTGCTGGCATCAAGAAGTCACAAGCTGTTTATTCTTAGCTCATCAGCTAGCCAAAACTTAGATTCTTAGATACAAAAATGCAAGTGAAATTAATCAACTGTAACTCAGAAGCCATAAAAAGAAGTGAATCATAGGTTCATTAGGTCCTAGTGAGTTAGTGCAGACATGCCTTCAGACTGGAATGCAAACTCTTGCTTTCCACTTGTGCTAGTTTGAAGCAGGGTGGAATGTTTTGGTGAGAAAAACTAGATCATAGGCTGTGAAAGGAAAACAATGGTGGTGTCTACTCCCCTCACAGTCTTGCTGAAGAAGAGGAAAGGTAAACATCAGATAACACTCTTGCCATTTTTTTGGCACTCTGGCTGGGCTCTGGCTGAGCTCTGGCTGAGCTGCATCTCCCTAACCTCACCTTCCACTCACCTTTGCTTCTTAACCTCTTGGCTGAACCTCTGTTCTTCTTTAGGACTGGGGTGAGGTTGAGAGGGGCAGGGGGAAGGTGAGGGGTGGTTGAGAGCCCCTCCTGGGGACTCAGGTCTCTGGGAGGGGAGCTGTGTTTCTGTATTACCTTTTACCTTGTATATTTCTGTCTATAACTGTATATACTGTAAATATCTGCTTGTATATTGTGCTAGCTGTAAATAAATAGCTTCATTTATATTCCCAGAGCCAGCTGAGTCTAGTTGGGTATTTCTAAAAGTGTGTGGGGGGGCGGGGTACACCCAAACCATCACACCACTTTTGCACATACAGGCTGGGGTCGGAGTGGCTGGAGAGCAGCCAAACAGAGAGGGATCTGGGGGTGCTGATTGGTACCCACCTGAACATGAGCCAGCAGTGTGCCCAGGTGGCCAAGAGGGCCAATGGCATCCTGGCCTGCATCAAGAATGGTGTGGCCAGCAGGAGCAGGGAGGTCATTCTGCCCCTGTACTCTGCACTGGTTAGACCACACCTTGAGTACTGTGTCCAGTTCTGGGCCCCCCAGTTTAGGAAGGACATTGAGATGCTTGAGCATGTCCAGAGAAGGGCAACGAGGCTGGTGAGAGGCCTTGAGCACAGCCCTACGAGGAGAGGCTGAGGGAGCTGGGATTGGTTAGCCTGGAGAAGAGGAGGCTCAGGGGTGACCTTATTGCTGTCTACAACTACCTGAGGGGTGGTTGTGGCCAGGAGGAGGTTGCTCTCTTCTCTCAGGTGGCCAGTGCCAGAACGAGAGGACACAGCCTCAGGCTGCGCCAGGGGAGATTTAGGCTGGAGGTGAGGAGAAAGTTCTTCACTGAGAGAGTCATTGGACACTGGAATGGGCTGCCCGGGGAGGTGGTGGAGTCGCTGTCCCTGGAGCTGTTCAAGGCAAGATTGGACGTGGCACTTGGTGCCATGGTCTAGCCTTGAGCTCTGTGGTGAAGGGTTGGACTTGATGATCTATGAGGTCTCTTCCAACCCTGGTAATACTGTGATACTGTGATATGTCAATAAATATACATTTATCCATTTATCTGATGGAAAGTAAGATGAAGTTGTTTTCTTTCTCAATAAAGTGTTTTGTTCTGTTGGTTTTTTTCCCCATATTTGGTTTGTTTGTTGTTTTTATTTCTTTTGTGTTTTTTTGTTTCTTGGATTTTTTTTTCTTATGAATTTCTTTATTGTAATTGTAAATGTCTACTTCTGGGCTTAAAAGAGAGTTAACATTTTTCAAGTAGGTCTTTTCCATCCCTGAGGGTTTTTAAGAACATCTGATATGCAAGGACATCTGCTTTGTATTAACATAAAAGACAATGACAAGAAGTAGGTAAAGACATGAGCTGAAACTGCTAGTACACCAATAAGCAGCAGGCAGTGGAGATATTAAGAGAACTCAGAACTCTAGGTCAGTGATGGATGGACAATTGAAGGAACCACTCAAACAAAAAGAGATTCAATCATAGAATCATAAAATCATAGAATCAACCAGCTTGGAAGAGACCTCCAAGATCATCCAGTCCAACCTAGCACCCAGCCCTGTCCAATCAACTAGACCATGGCACAAAGTGCCTCATCCAGGCTTTATTTGAACACCTCCTCTTTTAACACAGAGGATATTTTGTCAGTCACTGCATTGCCCCCTTCAGCAGATAAATTAAATGATGTGCTTTAGCCAGCATTATTTGTTCAAATACATATCTTCATTGTGCTATTTGATCTGGGCATAATGTAATCACCTTTGATGACAGATATTGCTATCATCTGTTATGCTTGTAATTAATTAATCACCATTTAATTCATTTCCTATTGTAACACATCAGATGTGTTGCCACCAGGTGCTGCCGTTTGCTATTAGCTGGCTATTGGAGTCTCCTCCCACCCCAGGTGTGGCCACTTTGCCCTCCCTGCCCACTCCCCTTTATATTCTGCCCCAGCAAAGCTGGAAGCTCCAAGTTAGGCCCATTGTGGGCCAAGGGATCCTCTGCCTGGCGTCCCTGGTGAGTCTCCATGGTGTGCACTGGGTGAACTGGTGGAGGATTTCAAAGGCCGGGGGGCCTGGTGGCCCCCCGGCTCGCTAGGGTTAGGCTCAAAAACCATTGCAATGTACAACATCATCCACGGGTGCTGGGTGTGTGTCCTTGTTGGAGCTGGTTTCTTTTGTAGGGTATTTTAGCTGTTTGAGGCTCTTGCCTCTGGCTCTGAGCTGACTGCAGAAATGGTGGTGGAGAAGAATTGCTCTTCAGGCAAAGTGAGAGGTAAGCAGGTAAGGGCACGGGGGAGCAGGAACTGCATTAGCAAGGTGAGATGTGGTGAAGAATCAGATTGTTAGGGACTGGAAGGGACCCTGAAAGATCATTTAGTTAGGGTTAGCACCAATGGCCACTGCAATAGGAAGAGTGAAAGAGGAGAGCAGGGGCTGCTTAGGGGAGGTAAGGGTTTGGGGGGGAGCAGGAGGTGCTATGGATAAGTGCAGAGTGGGGGAACAAGAGCAGGGACTGTTTTGGGCAGGTGAGGGGTGGTGGTGGTGGTGGAGGAGCTCCTTGAGGAAAGTGAAGGCTGCAGGTACTGTCTGCCCTGACTTTCCAGAAGCCTTTAACACTGGTTTCCACAGGATTCTTGTGGACTAAGAGGCTGCTTCTGGCTTGGAGAGGCATGGTTCTGCTGGATAAAGCACTGGCTGAGCACCCAAAGAGTAACAGTCAGTGGAGTTCAATCCAGCAGGCAGCAGTGCTACTCCTCAGGCCTCAGTGGTGGGACCACTTCTCACGGAATCATAGAATCAACCAGGTTGGAAGAGATCTCCAAGATCATCCACTCCAACTTAGCACACAGCCCTATCCACTCAACCAGACCATGGCACTAAGTAGCTCATCCAGTCTTTTCTTGAGCACTTCCAGGGATGGCAACTCCACCACCTCCCTGGGCAGCCCATTCCAATGCCAATCACTCTCTCTGGGAACAACTTCCTTCTAACATCAAGCCTAGACCTTCCCCAGCACAGCTTGAGTCTGTGTCCCCTTGTTCTCTTGCTCATTGTCTGGGAGAAGAGACCAACCCCCACCTGGCTACAATGTCCCTTCAGGTAGTTGTAGACAGCAATGAGGTCACCCCTGAGCCTCCTCTTCTCCAGGCTGCACATCCCCAGCTCCCTCGGCCTCTCCTCAGCGCTGTGTTCCAGGCCTCTCACCAGCTTTGTTGCCCTTCTCTGGACATGTTGCAATATCTCAATATCTCTCTTGAATGTAATTGAGATTTGTGGGTGCTGCTAACACATGGCTTGGCCTTACTACTGTGTGGACTTCAAAGAGGGAACCAGAGAAGCTTTAGCTCCATCAGACTCAAAGGAAAGCTCCCTTGGGCTGTGAAGTCAGTATTTCTTGACAGCTTTTGCTCTCTAGAAGTAAATCTTCAATTTATCAGAGTCCTTATCAGCATTTTTCCACTCCACCCTTAGATTCTGGGATAAGATTGAACTAAATTAGGATGCCTACAGATAAAGTCTACGTGTGAGTGTTGTAGTTAGAGGAGAGACAGTTCATAAAAAACAAAGGGAGAGTCAGGTGAACAACAAATGGGATTCAGTTGCATAATCATGCTATATATTACTTAGACTTCAGTTGCCAATGCAGAGATATGAAGATCTTTTAGGAGGTGTATAATTTCTTACATAAATTCTTAGTCACAAGTGCCAGCCCTACCATAAGGCATATTGAATAGTGTTACATACCCAGCTGGAGGCACATAACTTAAAGGAGCAGAGTATGCTTCAGAAAGTTAACCAGCTTGGTGTAAGATTGCACTAAAGAGGCAGGAAAGCAGGCAGGCAGCATTCTTAAAGTTTAGATGTGTCCATGCCTTCAGGTGAATCTCAATTTAAGTATCTTCATGAAAGATGAAGTTTACAAGCCTCTCTTATAAGTGCTGTCTTCTCTTACAGTGCAAGCCCCTGGACAATACATCCAGTGCAAATAACACCTGAAGTTAAGATCCAGAATACACTCTAAGCTTCTCAAAAATGGCTTTGCAACAGCTTGAGGCATGAATGGAAGGAACTGTGTGAACTGTATCAAATACTACTTCTGAAAAATGATTACTCATGGGCAGAAACATATTTTTACAGATTTGTTGCAACTTTTGCAGGATGACATAGAGTTTGTGGTTGAGAGGGGCCTCTGAACCATATTGTCCAACTTCCCTGCTTAAGCAGGGCCACGTTGTGCTGGTTGCTTGGGTCCATGTCAAGAAAGATTTGAATACCTCCAAGGATGGACACTTAACTGTATTCCAGTAACTCAGTGGAATGCCACTAAAAAAAAAAATTTGAAGCTTCACAATAGTACAGCCCAAAAGTCATAAGCATGCCTATGATCTAATTCAGCTACAGAGTTTCACAAAGCAGTAGCACAGCAACAGAAAATATAGTTGCTTCCTTTATTACATTACAGAACAGCAACTAACACACTGTGAATAAAAGCATCTCTCATTTCCTGTTACATAAAGATGAGTATCTAGCTAAAAATATAACTAACTCATGAAGAGACTTAAATTACTACTATAAACTAATCCAGTTTAAACCTCACCCATTTGGGCTTAAATGTTTTTCTATTGCATCTGTAGAATTTAGCCTCTTAGAGCAGGTCTCACCAGCTGAAAAAGAATTTTGCTTGAACAGAACTCACTCTTACAAGCACATAATTGCTTAGAGTTGTAGCAGATTTAGTGAAGGTTCTTGAGAGAGTTCCTAAAATCTTCTGGACTAATTCACACAAAGAAGTTCTGAAGATATGAGGACAGATGGATCTACAATTTCAGCTAAAACAAGCAAATATTCCCTCCCACACAGATCCTCTCCCTCTCCTCCTCCCCTGCCCTGGAATATCATTCCATCTATCATGATTTCCTTTAACACTCATGCTGCATTTACAAAAATGCAAGTGAAAATAATCAGATATAATTTAGAAGCCACAGAAAGATGAGACTCAGTGTAGTAGAGCACTTCTCACAGATGCTAGTGGGAGAAGTGGAGTGTGACCTTAGTGATCTCTTAACTTTGCCCATTATCACAGCATCTTTGATATCCTATGACTGTAGAAAAGACTAAAGCATTTTAGCATGAAAACAATGGCTTTATGCAAAGATTTTGAGAAAATATTCTTCAACAAAATCTATTCTAAATAAATGGATATTCTCTCCTTTCCTTCAAAGGTTAACTTGAAAAGTGACTTTTACATCAAAGATTCATCTTCATAAAATATGATCTAGGTGGTTTTTAGGCCTTCCAATAATATAGTTTGGGTCTGCCTGCAATATAAATCTAATGGAAGAAAAGCCCTATAAATTTAAATATTGTCTTATTTGTTAAAGAAGTAAGTCCAATTTCATTTACATACCAAGAACTCAAAAAAATGCTAGCACAGCCATGCTTACTATTAAACTATGCACTCCAGACCTAAAAATTGACAAAATAAGATTAAAGAAATCTATAACATTGCAAAAATTCCACATTTGCTAAAGATATCTCCTTCCAGGAAGAACTCCAGTGCAGCAACTAGCTTAAAAAATGCCTGTAGTCTCAGGTTTGAACTTACAGCTATTTCCATACCTTCTTACCTTTCCATGATCCTGACTCAGTGCTTCCCTAAGGACTAGCTATATTTTTTTACTTTCATTTTTTCAAGTCCCTTTTCAGCTAAGCCTCCTCCTAACTCCTCAGCAGAAGTTCCTGACTCACCCACTTGCCTTTGGTAAAGCGAAGGAAGTGCTAAATTATTCAGTTTTCTCCACTACCGTGGGGATTACACAAATATAAGAAGACTGCTACCTTGCCTTATTTGTTGCATTTTTTCCCTAAATTGCCCAGGACATCAAGTGACAATTACTTATTATTGTTTTCAAATTTCATGTCAGCAATATGGAAAATCATAGGATGCTTGAGCAGAAAATGAGAAGGAAAAAAAATCATACACAACAAAGAAAATAAATTTAACTTTCTTGACAAAAGCACTGTAGGCATAAGCATAAAAATTCTCTGACGTAGTCAACAGGCCTGTATAGAACATTCCTGTTCAATATCTTTATTGATGGTCTGGACGAGGGGATTGAGTCCAGCATCAGTAAGTTTGCAGATGACACCAAGCTAGGAGCAGGTGTTGATCTGTTGGAAGGTAGGAGAGCCCTGCAGAGGGACCTGGACAGGCTGGATGGGTGGGCAGAGGCCAATGGGATGAGATTTAACAAGGCCAAGTGCAGGGTTCTGCACTCTGGTCACAATAACCCCAAGCAGTGCTAGAGGCTGGGGACTGAGTGGCTGGAGAGCAGCCAAGAGGAGAGGGACCTGGGGGTACTGATAGACAGTATGTTGAAGATGAGCCAGCAGTGTGCCTCAGTGGCCAAGAGAGCCAATGGCATCCTGGCCTGTATCAGGAACAGTGTGGCCAGTAGGGCAAGAGAGGTTATTCTTCCCCTGTACTCAACACTGGTCAGGCCACACCTTGAGTATTGTGTCCAGTTCTGGGCCCCTCAATTCAGGAGAGATGTTGAGGTGCTGGAACATGTCCAGAGAAGGGCAACAAAGCTGATGAGGGGCCTGGAGCACAAATCCTATGAGGAGAAGTTGAGGGAGCTGGGGTTGTTCAGGCTGGAGAAGAGGAGGCTCAGGGGTGACCTCATTGCTGTCTGCAACTACCTGAAGGGAGGTTGTAGCCAGGTGGGGATTGGCCTCTTCTTCCAGGCAACCAGCAACAGAACAAGAGGACACTGTCTCAAGCTGTGCTGGGGAAGTATAGGCAGGATGTTAGGAGGAAGTTCTTCCCAGAGTGAGTGATTTGCCATTGGAATGAGCTGCCCAGGGAGGTGGTGGAGTCACCATCCCTGGAGGTGTTCAAGAAAAGCCTGGATGAGGCACTTGGTACCATGGTCTAATTGACTGGCTAGGGCTGGGTGCTACATTGGACTGGATGATCTTGGAGATCTCTTCCAACCTGGTTGATTCTATGATTAACAGTTTCAAAAGTCAGTTCAATTCCAAACTCTTCCTTTTGTCACTCAGCTTCCATTGATTTCTAATTGAGAACCCCCATTTTATACCTGCATTTAAGAAAATTTTCCATAAATTAATTACAAGTAGTCTAAGGCTACTTATATATGAGTAATCTAGGGTTAAATTTTAATCTAAATTTATGGTACAAATTTGCTACTTGATAGAGATGATAAATGGCAAGCAAAAAACTTCTTCAATAGATGTTTTCAAGATCCTAGAATTTTCTGCAATTAATAAATATCCTCAGCAGTGAGTCCCACAATACTTCCCAAAAGATCAAAGTACCTTAACTGACAGAATGTTTTTAAGTTGTATTTCCTAAGTTTAAGAAACTTCAACAATGTGGAGTAGTAGCATTTAGCAGAATTACTGATTGGATCATGCTCTTCCATGCGTGCTTAAAGAGAATATTAAGGAGAAGGATTTGAGCGTGTCAGTTGATGATAAACTCACTACAAACCAGCTATGTGTTCTGGCAACCCAGAAGGTAACCTTGTCCTGGGCTGCATCAAAAGAAGTGTGACTATCAGGATGATGGAACTGATTCTTTCCCTTTACCCTGCTCTTGTGAGACCCCATTTAGAGTACTGTGTCCAGTTCTAGGGTCCACAGCATAAGAGGGACATCAAACTGATGGAGCGGGTCCAGAAGAGTGCCACAAAGATGGTCAGAAGGCTGGAGAACCTCCCTTATGGAGACAGGCTATGAGAGCTGGGGTTGCTTATTTTGGAGGAAAGAAGGCTCTGGGGACACCTTATAGTGGCCTTCCAATGCCTGAAGTGAGCCTGCAAAAAAGCCAGGAGGGGACTTTTCACAAGGCCCAGTAGTGACAGGATGAGAGAGAGTGGATTTAAACTTGAAGAGGGGAAATTTAGACTGGAGATTAGGAAGAAATTCTTTACAGTAAGGGTGGTGACACACTGGCACAGGCTGCCCAGGGAGGTTACGGATGTGCCCTCTCTCTAAATGTTCAAGGCCAGGTTGGATGAGGTCTTGAGTGACCTGGTCTAGTGGAAGGTGTCCCTGCTCATGGCAGGGGAGTTGGAACTACATGATCTTCAAAGTCCCTTCCAATCTATACCATGCTATGAAGCTATGAAACTGTCAAGACTGCTGTAGTATAGTTGAAGTAGTTATTTTTTCTTCAATTTCTATCCCCACTCTTGTTTGTCCTGACAATTGTTCATTCTTTCTCTTTGCCTTTTCTGAAGCAAGAAGTTTGAAGACTCAAACTGCCCATAAAGACCTCCAAGAAACATCCACTCCATAGTGTGAAGCTACAGATTAACTGTTTGTGCACAGCTAGTATTCATAGTGCTCTACAGCTCCTCACAGAACTGCTGATCCCACTCGTAGAGAACACAGCCAGGAAAAGGTAAAACACATAAGAAACAGAAATTCTAGCATAACCCTAAAAAAAATAGGGTACCTTTTGAAAACATCTAGAAGGTGATCTAGCTGTAAATATCTCCCATTATGACAAGCTGAAAAAGCATAGAAGCTGTGTTTAATTATAACTTATTAGCTATTATTAACCTATTTTACAAAACAATAATAATGAGATTATATGTTACATAAGACTACAAAGCTTTATTTTTTTGTTTTTAATATATGCTACTGTGAAAAGAAGAAGCATTTGTACTGATTTTCTGTTTTCTAGCATGTGATTTTTATGTGCCCATACAGACTTTGGATATTTTTTTGAGGAATAAGCAACTCTGATTTTTACCTCTCTGCTAGAAGTATTTTTTTTACCATTATATAAATAAAACTGGGATCAATACTACTACTCTCTAGGAATTCTACTAAGGAAATTTAAAACAAAAGGGAAGTTAGTTGCTGCTGGGAACTGTTCTGCTCCTGAGATGGGTTTTCTTTTAAAATTACAAATGTTGCTTACACTCACAATTCAGTATAGAAAAGATGCTCAACGTGAAAAATTATAATGAATAAAAAAATTGCTTACCTTAAATTTCAGCTTTACTTTGTAATATTGATTTGTTTTCATCTCTAGTAGCTCCAGGTATCAGTAGAATGGGAATTGCCTGTGTCCCTGTGAATGTCCAGAGCAAAGAGGTTAGCCTGTGATATATTGGTCTCTCTAATCCCTTCATATCCTCCCCTGGCACAACTGAGTATTCTGTGTAGCTCTTAATACTGAACACAGATTGCAAAATCAGTGATTCCAACTCAGCATAGCTGGAGAGTAATTTGATTCCATGTAATGTTTTATAATGTAGCTGCCTTACATAAGGTTTAGTCTGTTCAAGATATATTTTACAAAAGAAACCATTATTTTCACATCAGGAATATAGCAGTGTTCCATCTTTGAAACATTCCATAATAAAATAGTCAAGGACACAATCAAACAATCCTTTTTAATTTAGAAAAGTATCAGTAATATAATTAATGTAATTATTATATGAACAAAAAAAGATTTAGACTGTAGCTGGCTCTGATCCAAAAGCTTTTTGAAATGTGCCCTACTCACACACACACACTAACTCTGGGCAGTTGTCAGTGCATGAATACCTTTCCTGTCCGAGCTTCTGTCTTGTGTGTTCTTGAAATTGATAACCAACATCCCTCAAGCAATCTCAGGGAATGAGAGAAGATAGGGATTCCAACTATTAGAGAGAGCAAAGTCTTTGTGTCGACTGGTTTTATCATAGTCCTATATTTAAACATCAGTTTTAACATCTGCAGCCAGCAAAATATGTTTGTTTTCTCAACATAACTTCTCCAAATTAATTGCTGACTTCCTCAAACTCTTAAATTCTTTGAAGAGGGAAAGCTTTTTAATATTGACAGTCTAATATTTTTTACTCCCTTTGCTTTTTTTGCTTCTCAGTAAGTAGAACTGAAAAGAACAAATTCAGACCATAACTGGAATGAGCTGACCTAGCATGATTGCTTCCGGTAGACCAAAGCAGATTACATCACACGAGGATTACAGATTAAGATTGCTGTGCTGATTGTGTCAGTGCCTATGAGGAGTTCAGACTATTTATTTATTTATTTTCATTAATTTTAGTATTTGAGTGGGCTTAATCAATGTGCTTTTGCGTGTATAGTTGGGTTTGTGCATTTGTTATCTCATTTAGAATCACAGAATCAGTCAGGGCTGGAAGGGACCACAAGGATCATCTAATTCCAACCCTGTGGAGAGGCACCTCACACTAGATCAGGCAGGCCACAGCCTCATCCAGCCTGGCCTTAAACACCTCCAGGGATGTGGCTTCCACCACCAACTCTGGTGTATTGAAATGTACTTTGGCAGGTGTTTTTTCTATTATTTGTTTGGGGTTTATTGTTGTTTATTTTGTTTTGTTTCTACCATCTGCCCTCATACAAACATGTAGTAGGTGCTGCACATCCTGGATGGGTCTTAATAATCTCCTGTAGACAGAAAAATGGAGCAGTCAGGAGGAAAGGGACCTGGGTGTACTGATAGACAGTAAGCTGAAGATGAGCCAGCAGTATGCCCAGGTGGCCAAGAGAGCCAGTGGCATCCTGGCCTGCATCAGGAACAGTGTGGCCATTAGGACAAGGGAGGTTCTTCTATCCCTGTACTCAACACTGGTCAGGCCACACCTTGAGTACTGTGTCCAGTTCTGGGCCCTTCAATTCAAGAGAGATGTTGAGGTGCTGGAATGTGTCCAGAGAAGCGCAACAAAGCTGGTGAGGGGCCTGGAACACAAATCCTATGAGGAGAGATTGAGGGAGCTGGGCCTGTTTAGCCTGCAGAAGAGGAGGCTCAGGGGTGATCTTATTACTGTCTACAACTACCTGAAGGGGCATTGTAGCCAGGAGGGGGATGGCCTCTTCTCCCAGACAAGCAGCAACAGAACAAGGGGACACAGTCTCAAGTTGTGCCAGGGTAGGTATAGGCTGGATGTTAGGAGGAAGTACTTCCCAGAGAGAGTGATTTGCCATTGGAATGGGCTGCCCAGGGAGGTGGTGGAGGCACCGTCCCTGGGGGTCTTCAAGAAAAGCCTGGATGAGGCACTTAGTGCCATGGTCTAGTTGATTGGATAGGGCAGGGTGATAGGTTGGACTGGATGATCTTGGAGGTCTCTTCCAACCTGGTTGATTCTATGATTCTATGGACAATGTTTTGATGATTCATTAAGATGAGACACAAATGAGCTGCTTCCATTTCCACTGTTTCACAAAACTGTTTGCATCACCAGTACCTAATCCTTGAGATGGATACCCTATTGCTGAAATACCTTTCAAGTTTGACCCTGCTTTAAGTTATGCTCAGATATAGCCACATAAATGCACACCTATAGAAACTAAAAACTTTAATGACACACATGTGCAAGCAAAGGATGCATTAATGTATAAAAAAGCATTTAAATATTGAGAAAATTCCCATTAGAAGTTATAATGTTTTTCTCCAATCACATAATCACATGGTTAAAGCTTACATAAAGATATTTACTGTCATTTTGGTTTCATAGAATGGCATAGGTTGGAACAGACTTTAGAGATCTGGACTGGATGATCTTGGAGGTCTCTTCCAACCTGGTTGATTCTATGATTATTCTGTGATACTTCAACCTCCCTGCCATGGACAAGGACACTAGCCTTGACTAGCTAGACAATAACTATCCTCAGCTACTCAAGGTCTCATCCAACTTGGCCTTGAACAGTGTGTTTGGCAGGGGAAATTAATTATTGCAAGATGATATTTTCCAAAATGAATGTTGTTTATTAATTTTGATATTCAGAACTCTCACCACCCCCAACCACTAATTTTAATAATATTTCAGTTCTTACAAGGTCATGGAAGCATTCTATGGATAATATCTAGATCTAGTACTAACCAGCAAAATATATAGACATTAATTGAACTGCAAGAGGATTCCTGTGGTCAAATGCCACTTGCTGTCAGTATGCTGCTTGCCCAGTAGCTGGGATCAGGAAGCTGTTTCTGCTCTATGGCAGAAGGCAATGGAGAATTACAAAGAAGCATTTAAGCATTTACTCACAAATTATTATTACCCACTCGTGGGGCTTAGCCACAGTCCAGACAGTGCCCAAATGCTTACAGGGGACTCTGTCTTGTTGGATGTTGAGACTTGAATCTTCCCGACTTCTGGGGAAAGAGGCAGACAATCTCTGACCTTGTCTCCTGGCTTCTTCTGGACAATCTGTATATATGTCCAGAACTGCTAAGCAGGACTTTCAGGTGCAGAGGCAGGATGTCATGCAGTCTCAGCACAATGTCATGCTGGCCACACAGGCAGATCGTGTGCAGACATCCAGGGTCTGCTCCTGGTAACTCACAGCAGTGGAGTTTAGCAGGCAAGCAATAAGGCAGTGTGCAATAGCAGCAGGGCTGGGCACAGCAGAGAGAGCACAGCAAAGAGCAGGGAAGCAAAGCAGGTTGTTCACCTGCATATCTCCTTTTATCAATGTGGGCTGAGATTAATTGCCCTTTGGACACAGAACAGCCAATCAGGATGGCAGTTATCCAGACCATACCATATTAGGCAAAGACATGGGCTCACTTTTCCCTAATTTGGGAAAAGCACGGGCCCTGCACTAGGCAGGCACAAGCTATGTGTGTGTACCTTACACTACAGGAACCTGGGCAGGCCAGACTCAGTGGCTACAGGTTCTTTTGTGTCCCATTTCCTGTGCTTGCCTCTCTGGTGGAGCAGAAGAACATGCCTAGGAAAGGCAGGACGGGTATAAGCCTATTTTGGGCCTGTCCTGGAGTCCTGTACCCCTAAATTCCTCTCCTGCCCGGACTTCGGGGGGAAAGGGGAAAAGCCGCCTGGTTTCCCCCCCGCCTCGCCTGCCCTGCAGCCGAGAAGGGGGCGGCGACTGCCCCGTGAGTTCCCGCGCTGGAGCCAGGCTGGGATTGGCCGTGCGCTTTCGCGCCTAAAGTGTGGTAACTCTGCCCTTTGTCTAGCGAAGGGTATAAATATTGGGGGTCTTCCCGCCTTTGGGGTTCCCGTTTTGGATTTTGCGTGTGCCTGGACGAGTTCGCTCACTCCCCTGTGCCTGGACTGCAGAGAGACCAAAGGACTTGCTTTGCTGTTAGGCACACACCTTTGTCTGCCTAACGACCCTTAACGACCCTTAACGACTCCTGCAGCCGCTGGAGGAGGAAGACAGACCGCACGAGCCAGCCTGAGTGAGTTATTTGGCTTAGCTTAATTTAGTAAGAAACCGCTATTAATTAATAGCTGAGGCCTTTTCCAAAAACTGACTTCCAAATATATATAGTCAGATTATTAATGGTATCCTCGTAGAATTCTCATGCAACTGAACCTGTTTATCAAACGAAATTAATCTTTGTATATATAGTTGTGGGGGCGGGTTTTGTAAAAATAAAAATATCTATTTTTGATAAATTTTCGACTCGGCCACGAATTATTTCTGCCCTCCGCAACAGGGCCCATCAGGCCTACCACAACACACTGTAATGAATGAGTAATTAATGAATGTGATATGATAATTTTTCAAAATTCATGACCTCTCTGTCTTTACTGTGACAGGTATGACTTTATTTTCTCTTGCGTTGTTGAGGAGGAGGAAGAGAGTGGCTGGGCAAGTGTCTGGCAGCTAGCTCAGATCAAGCCACCACAATACTCTGCTGATCTCTATCTGTTAGTTACTTAATGTAACCAGTCATTTTTCACAAGTTTGATGTGGAATAGCATTTGTAACCTACCTAAATGGGCATTATTCAAATTATGTTATTATATGTTTTATTCAGGTTAATGATAACACTAACATTCCTACTTATAAACTTCAGTATTTTACTACTTTTACAACACTTAGGGATATGTTTCAGTCTTCATTATGTTAGAATTAATGGTAGACTATGGAAACCAAACTTTAGGCAGCCAAAGTAAGACTTGTATCTGAAGTACCTGTAATAACAATAGGTCTCTAGGCTCACATTGGAATTTTCGCCTGCTGGAATAATGAAAGTTTTTTCACTGCTTACAATTAACTTGTGGGATGCACAATAGGTATTACTGAGTAACATTCTTCCTGGCTTTGATATCTTTTAACACAGCAGGATTCATGTCCATGCATGTAGATTCTTCTTTCCTCCAAAAATAGGTAGCCATCCCATAAAGCTTACTGCCAGCAGTTCACGAGTGTAAAGCTAGGGGATTACCAGAGTGTATGTTTGATAATTATACATCTAATAGCTTTCACCTCTTTTATTCATGATGAAAGCAAACAGAAAGATCTTTCAAGTATGTGGTATCTCCATAGAAGACTCCTGTTGCATCTCAATACAAAGCTTCTGTTGCTGGTGGAAATAAAAGCAGAAATTTTGTGTATGGTGGTGTTCCATCTCACAGTATCATCAGGGCTGGAAGAGACCTCACAGATCATCAAGTCCAACCCTTTACCACAGAGCTCAAGGCTAGACCATGGCACCAAGTGCCACGTCCAATCTTGCCTTGAACAGCCCCAGGGACGGCGACTCCACCACCTCCCTGGGCAGCCAATTCCAGTGTCCAATGATTCTCTAACCTTCCTGCAAACTAATGTCTGAGAATAGATAGTGAGATGATATGAGGTTAGAGCAAACTACTGCATTTCTGCCTCCATATTTTAAAAGCATCCTTTCCAGTCTATTTCTTCACCTTCACAAAGAACAGCAATTATTTTGCTCTCTCCCTGCATTTCAACTAAAGAGAATCTCAGTAGCCAACTTCATTTTCATCTCCTCTGTGTTCTCTCATATGACATTTTCCCACTTCTGTACACTAGAGTGATCTTGTTGTGTCTTCTGAGGAAGTGTTTCTTCAGAACAAGTAGGGGGTCACTTGGCAGAATCAGCCTTCTAGAGTCAGCTTTAATGTACTGACTCTGATAAATCTATTGAATTACTTCTGCAGAAAACAGATATAAAGTCTATTTTCCAGGCCTCTGAGCAACAGAGAATGTTGTTCCATATAATTATATGCATAAACCAAAACAAATGCCTCTTTTCTCTAATAAATATCTCTCCTGAACAAAGTATCTTTTCCATGACATTCCAAATATTTTTTTAAAAATAAGTTAAAAATGAATTAAAAAGTAAAACTGGGGAAAAAAAATCAACATTCATTCATAATCTCTTCCAAAGATATCTCAGCTAAGAATGTAACTTTAACATTTGAAGTGTGGTAGCTCCTTGCCAACGTATGAAGTGATAAAGCTGTTTCAGAATTTTGATGATCAGAATATGTAAAAAAAAAAATATTCACACTTCAAAAATATGTAACACTTAAAAATATTAATCTAAATAAAAAATTTCCATTTTTATTCCTTGCTCAGAAAGATTTGATCATAAACATCCATTGAAAGTAGAAATCATAGTGAGTGAAACTATTATCCTATTGAAAGTAGGTTTTATTTTGGTCATTACCTCATGTACATCCAGAATTTCTTCCTCTGTCTCCTCAAATTTATTAACTCTTCCTTCTGCTTATTTAGGGTAGGAAACCATTCTATGAATTTATGAATCTAAGTAAGCATAGTATACATGTGATGAGTCTAAATTTTGAAGTTTGGCAAAAAGAAGATATTACACTTCATACTTTTCTGGTTTCTCATGCACGCGTTTAGCCTTGTGCTAGTTTGAGCCTAGCTGGGATATTTTAGTGAGAGGAATTAGATTACTGGCTGTGAAAACGGAATAATGGTGATGTCTGCTTCACTCATAGGCTTGCTGAGATGTATATAAACAAGAATATAAATGTAGATAACACAGTTGCTCTTTGGCTTTGGTGCCTCCCTTCTCTCCTTAACTTGCTGTCTGTGTGACTAACCCCTCTGCTTCCCAACCCTCCTGGCTGATCCTCCAAACTCACCTTGCACATAAGGGAATGTCTGGAATTAGGTAGAGGGGTGGAAAGGAGGAGGAAGGGTGGTTGAGAGCCCCTCCTGGGGACTCTGTTTTCTGGGAGGGGTGTTGTGTTTCTGTATTATTTTTTAACTCATATATTTCTGTATATAGCTGTATAGATTGTAAATATCTGCTTGTATATTGTGGTCAGCTGTAAATATAGCTTCATTCTTTAATTTCCAGTGGCTGAGTCTAGTCTGGGTGATTTTCTTAAGGGGGGGGGGGGGGATGGGGAAGGGTAACACCCAAACCATCACAAGCCCATAGACATGACATTGGTAAATAATTCAGGGTATAAAGACATTAATATTTATTTTTAAACATCCATCTGCAGGTTGTTTTGTTGTTGTTGTTTTGTTATGTTTTGGTTTTTTTTCTTATGGTATGTCTCAATACTTGAAATTAAACCCCAGAAAGATTCCAGCTGACAGCACTATGTATTTGAATGGTGAATACCCACTCTCACCAAATGGTTTCTAATTAACTGTAAAAATAGAAACCAGTCGCTATATGTACTGGCAAAAGAAGGCTGATTAAATGCATTCGCATCTCAAGCACTGAACCTCTTAACAGTTAATTGGATTGACATCTTCCCAAAAGAGATGCATCAGCAGGTGGCTTTTGAATTTCATAGAAGTCTACAACTGCAAATCATTGATCAGTGGCAAGATCCTACTGATTGCCTTTAGTCTTGGATCAAGAGTCACACCATCTGAACATGATTATGGTTTGTGAGCCCTTTGCATGAACTTTCTCCATGTACTCAGTTAATGGAAGGAGTTTGAATTCATCCAGTGACAAAACATCAGATAATTCTGTTACAGAATAAATTATTTTTTACTTCCTTAGAGGTACACAGGGATCTGTTCCAACAGCTTTACAGCCACAGCTGTAAAGGAAATCACATAATTTGCAGGAATCGGTTATGAGGTAACTTCCGCCATAGATTACACATTGATGCCAATGGAACTGCACCAGAAGAAATGAAGCACAAATTGTGAAGCACAAATTGTGAAGCCACAATCCTATTTCCTTCCCTCAAGCCTGAAGGTGGAACTTTAGGTTTTATATCTATTTTAAATCACATTTCCTTCTATTGCCTGCAAGCTTGCTAGACATTTCCAGAGGCGTAAACAGAATAAACCCAAGACAACTGTTTGTGCTGTTAGTACAAATGCTTTTTCTTTCTCCAAACATTTTAACTCTTTGTTTAAAGTATCCTCTTTCCTCTTCCTAAAAGTAAGAGCTTACTTGTGATTTCTTACAATATAACTTTGATGAAAGTTTTTATTTAATGAAAAAAAAGTCTGTAAAAGCAGTTTATTTACTTGTTCCTAATACTTGAGGCAGTACTTCTTTTGCCACTGGCTGCCAAATTTGTATTTCCCTTAATTTCAGTCAGAATCAGCTCCAGTTTTTGCATGGCTCTCCCACCTCTACAACACTATCAGAAGCAAGAAGAGAAAGGTTTCGTTTGCCTTAAACCGAGGTAGAGTGAATATTTATAGCCATGATTCAGAGATTCATCTGGCAAGTTACAGAGAAAATCTATTACTTTCTCCAGCTATGGAGATAAAATATTTCCAAACTCAGCACCGATAATTGTCTTTTAGTTATAAGTGACAAGAAAAGTGATTCCTCTTCTAGGGCTGTGTGGTCATCTGTGAGAACATTGTGTTCAGTTTCTTAACAGTGATGAAAGAATTTAACTAATAACAAACTTAAAAAGAAAAAAAAGGAATTAAAAAGGTCCTTAGAGCTGTGCCCTTAAGAATTGAGCAGAGGGTTGACTGTGTCTGAAAGGTTCCTTGAGTTCAGGAAATGCTTTTGTTTGCTTATAGGTTTTTAAGTCCACTTTTATACACACTTTGCCATATTTTTTGACCTTTCATCCAGCTGAATTGTAATTATGGGACATATTGCTTATAGCTATACAGCTGTCTAAAAAGACGTCTAATGGACTGCCTTTATAAGAACTTTCATCTACTACAAAATGAGTAGTGCTGCAGCCTAAGAGACAGAAAATGAAGTCAAGTCTGGAAGGAGCATCAGAAGAAAAAAAAAATCTTTTAAAAGCAGATTTAACCTGTCTGTTCCAAACTCTGTTTAAAGGTTGTAAGTACTCAGCTTCTATAATCTAATGATGGAAGTACAAAACACAGACGTAAGGAAAAAATCATTAGGAACAGGACCTTTTTTTTACCTTACTAAAGGCTTTTCTTGGACCTATTTTCCAGCTGTATTAATTATCTACCTTGTCCTTTAAAGTGCTGGAAAAACAACCCCTTGCAATTTTCATTATGTAAAAAGATTATTGGGATGATAGTAACCTCTGTCCCTAAGGAAGCCAATATTGCCATATTGTTTTTCCCTTGAACTGTGTCTTAGAGCAGCGCATAGAAATGCTAGCTGCAGACAGAGGTCATGACAGCTGCATCAGAAAAAGTTCATGCAGAAATTTTCCCTGAAAATATTTCTTTTTGTAAGTTTACAGAGTTAAGGTGTTGCTAGAGTAAATGGACAGTTATGGTAAGTTTCTAGAGAAAATTTTCCTATGGCATTTTCACAGGCAGGCAAAAAGTCTTAACGTTCGGATAAAACTCCCAAAGCATAGAGATGTCAACTTCAGTGATAAAACAGGTTTAGTGCTGCAGGTAAAATAATTTGTACACATGAAAACAGCCCCAAACCAATTCATACTGTCTGAAAATATGTGAGGTAGGAGATGTTTTCTTCTGAGACCTGTTTCAATCCTTTGTGTTAATTAATGGAACAAGAATGATGGAACATTTACCTGCTTTGTCTGGGAACCACCTCTTCTATCAGAAGAACAGATTATGCTGCTGTGCACTGGAGCCCTTATGTGCTAGTTTGAATTAGATTATATGCTGTGAAAAGGAAACAATGGTGATGTCTGTTTCACTCATAGGCTTGCTGAGATGTATAAAAACAAGAACACAAATATAGATAACAGAGTTGCTCTCTGTCTCTGACTGCATGCACTTCTCTCTTTAACTTGCTGCCTAACTAATCCATCTGCTTCCTAACCCCCTGGCCAATTCTCCAAACTCATCTTGAATGTAAGGCAAAGTCTGAGATAAGATAGAGGGGTGGAAATGAGGTGGAAGGGTGCTTGGGAGCCTCTCCTGGGGACTCTGGTTTCTGGGAGGGCTGTTGTGTTTCTGTATTACCTTTTTAACTTGTATATGACTGTATGTAGCTGTATATATTGTAAATATCTGCTTGTATATTGTGGTCAGCTGTAAATATAGCTTCATTCTTTGATTTCCAGTGGCTGAGTCTAGTCTGAGTGATTTTCTTAAGTGTGGAGGGGGTGGGTTACACCCAAAGCATCACACCTTAGGAAAAAAAGAACAATAAAACAAAAGAACCAAAGAAACAACCCCAAACTGAACAAATAAACAACCAAAATAAAAAAATCTCAAACAAACAGAAAAAAAAAAACACAAAAAGAAGTGGGTATTCAGTAAATCATACATTGTATAATCTATATATTTCCTCAGGAGCCACCTTTTCTAGTTGAAGTGCTGAGTTATCCATGCTCCACTGATTCAAGTCACCTGAATGATGTCTTCAGAAAGAGATGCGAAGTTTATCTTGATATTGTGTGCAGAGAAACTGATGTTCTATGCCAAGAGCAGAAATGACAAAAGAGCAAATGATGTGATTCTGGTTGAAATGGCTTGACTTCAAGAACTAACTTGCGTATATGTGATATTAACAGAATGAAAGGTTGCAATGGTAATGATTCAATGCTGTTAATAGGAAGCAGTCAGGAGCTCACAAAAGGCCGGAGCTAAAGTTAATGCTAAAGCCCAAGTACCACAAGACTTAATTTTTGAGAAACATTTGTTTTGAGGAGTGTTTGCCCCTTTCTTGCTTTTTCCTTTTTCTGTCAAACATATAGGAGAAGCAAAGGAAATTTGATATGCTTATCTGTGCTACTTTTAAAGCAAAATTAGTAGTTATTCCTTTTATCCATACCACAAGCCTTATCTTTTACATCATATGGACATGTATCAATAGTCAGATGCCTAACTACTCCTGATTTCAGCCAACTAATTTATCAATCTAGATTAACCTAAACTTTGCACTGAAAAGAGACTGTATTTTCATTTTCCAGAATAATTGAGTGGATCTTGCCTAGCTGGATATCAGTTAAACATCTGAGATAGTGCCATATTGGTGAAAATAGGATAAGGTTGAAATATTCAAGTTTGTGGAGAACTGAAAAGCAAGAAATATCCAAAAACACATTGAAGAGCTTGGGGAAGGTTTACAAGTAGATCTTTTCTAGAAGCAGTTATGAGGTTAATCTTTATAATACACTTTCTGATCTCCTTGGCACAAAGTGAAGGAATGAGTTAATTAAATTCTCTGATTAAAAAGAATTGGAGTAGTTGTCTGTACAGGAAAGAGTAGGAAATTCTCTTCCATATAGAAAAAATTGGATGACCTTGAGGATAGTAATAATAGAAATGAAGTGAAATTCAATAGCTTGTGAACTTAAGGCTAAACAACAGGAATTGATGCCACAATCTGGAGAGTGAGTCTGAAAGAACAAAAGAAAAGAACATGAATAAATAAATCTGTTACAGGATGACTAGAAGCCAGTCATGCGAGAAAGGTCTGAAAAATAGCAAAGGCAATGTAAAAATGTCTCAGGTTTTATATTTTCAGGGAAGAAAGAAGACTGTTAATATCACTGTAAAAAAAAACTTGAGGTCTTACTCTGCTCTGCAATACTTTTTGTATCAATTATTGTTATTGTAGTTCAAAAGAAATCAACATAAAACGGGTAAGAAATTCAAGAGTCCTACAGAGACTGTTTTAGGAGTGGGCATAAAATGAGTCTAAGCCTTTTTGCACTAGTCAAATGAACACTGAGCAAGGGATATGATTGTGCTTTTAATGGCCACAAGCTGTACCAGGGGAAGTTTAGGCTAGAAATTATGATTATTTTTTTTTTTTTCACTGAGGGTAAGCAAGCATTGGAATAGGCTGCTCAGAGAGGTGGTTTAGCCATCATCCCTGGAGGTGTTTAAAGGTTATTTACATGTGATACTTATCCATACAGTTTAGTAGTGAACTTGGCAGAGTGGGGTTAGTGGCTGGACCTGACTATCTCAGGGGTCTTTTTCAACCTGAGTGATTCCATGTTTCTAAATACATCTGAAAAATTATACAGAAGGTGAGCAGCTATAGGACAACATTGACAGCAGAATGAATGGTTATTAATAAACTTAGCCTGGAAATTAGAAGACTCTTTCTAACCAGAGAACAGTGAATTTATGGAGCAGCATTTCAATGCATTTAGTGGGGAAAAAAAGCACCACACCACCCTCACTGACTGGCTTGGCCTTGGCCAGCAGCAAATCCCTTTTGGAGCCAGCTAATATTAGCTCCACAAGACATAGGGGAAGCTTCTGTCATCTTCACACAAAAGCCAGCTCTGTATCTTCTCTGCCATCAAACCTTGTCATGTAAACCCAATACAGACATATTGGTATTTGCCTATTCAAATGCTGAGATCTAAGTCTTATGAGACATAAACATGCACTTTTTTTTTCCCCTGACACTGGTACACAGCAATTAAAGACAGATAAATTGCAATGGAAATATTGATAACATGTTTTTTTGCTTGAACAGGAAGAAGAGTTTGTGCCACAGCCTTCAAAGTAGATATGCCATGCATTGTCAATCAGCAACCGAGAAAGTCCTTGTTGAAGCAGGCAAGATATAATCAGCAGGATATGAAATAGCAACATATACAGCACCTTCCAATTTTTGTAGTAATAACTAGTCTAGGAGGTGCATTTTATCATGTGACAATCAGCAATTTTTCCATTAATAATTAAACTGACATTCAAGTGTTCAGAATTAGCTTTTAAGTTACTCCTCTCAGGCATAGCGATGTATCTCTGTTATAATTACAGCACATTTGCCTCATTTAACCTTTCAGGTTAAAAATATCAATTATGTTTTAAAACACATTCCCCTGAAATACATACTAGGCATGAATTATCAACAAGACCACAAAATGGTTCTGAAGGCTGTAAATCAACAAAGCAGTAAAGACACTGGGCACTGGTATTTATTTTAAGATCAAGTAACTGAAAGTTATCCCTGGTGATATGGTTAAGCCCTGTTCTAAGTGATCTGTTTTTGAAAGTTATGCATGTGCAGGTGCTACAGATGACTATGAAGGAAAGCCTGCACTTTGAAGCAAAAAAAGTAATCATAGAACAGAAGAATGGCTTAGGTTGGAACAAATCTCTGAGATCATCTACTCCAACCTCCCTGCCCCAGGCAGGAACATCTCTCAGCTAGACTCGGCTGCTTCCTTCAGGTACTGGAAGGCAGCTCTAAGACCCCCCCAGTCTTCTCTTCTTCAGGCTCAACAACCCTAGCTCCCTCAGCCTATCCTGATAGCAGAGATGCTCCAGACTTTGGATCATCTTTGTGGCCCTCCTCTAGACTTACTCCAATAACTCTGTGTCCTTGTGATGGAGACACCAGAACTAGATAAAGTATTCGAGGCAGGGGATTCTCACAAGAGCAGAATAAAGGGGCAGAATCACCTTTCTTGCCCTGCTGGTCACACTCCCCTTGATGCATCATAGGACAGAGGTTGTCTTCTGGCCTCTGCCAGTTATTTACTTTACAGGAATAGAACTGGAGCTAACTTTGATCAAAATCAACTCCAAAACCCTTTCAGTGTCTGTGCAATCTTGTTTAGTTTAGACACTGAGGCATAACAGAGGGTTTTTAATAATTATTTGTTGTAAGTCTTGGTCAATTTCAGTGGTATATAATTCCCAAACCAGACTGTTAAAAAAGACATTTTGAAAATATTGCATCAATACTATATGACAAGTGGCATTCCTCAGGGATTGGTACTGGCACGGGTGTTGCTTAACACCTTTCTTAGTGACATGGATATTGAGATCAAGTGCACCTCCAGGAATTTTGCTGATGACATCAAGTGTGGTCGCCAGGCTGGAGAGAAAGGATGCCACCCAAACGGCCCTTGACAGCCTTAGTGGCAGACCAATATTGACTTCATGAAGTCAAATAATACCAAGTGCAAGTCCTGCACATGGATTGGAAGATACCTCTGGAAACACCCAGTCCAACCTCCCTGTCCACAGTGGTAGCTAGAGCTGGTTGCCTAGAGCCATATGTCAGCTTCTGAATATCTCGAAGGTGTGAGACTCTACAACCTCCCAAAGCAATCTGTTCTAGTCCTTGGCCAGCCTCACAGTAAAAATGTGTTTCCTGATGTTCAAATGGAACCTTCGTTATTTTGGTCTGTGCTTATTTTCTCTTGTCCTGTCATTGGGCACCACCAAAAGGAGCCTGGCTCTATCTTCTTTGTACCCTCTCTTAAGGTATTTGTGTACATTTGTAAGATCCCTCTCACCTTTTCTTCTCTAGGTTGAACAATTCCAGTTCACTTTACCTTTCCTCATAGGAGAAATGGACTGGCTCAAATATGCTCATGTCTCTTGTACTGGGGAACTTGGAACTGAACACAGTATTGCAGCTGTGGCCTCGCTAGCAGTGAATAAAGGGGAGTGATCACCCTCTGTGACTTGCTGACAACACTTAACCCAAGATAGCATATACCTTTTTTGCTGCAAGGATGCATGCTAGTTTATGTTCAGCTTGGTATCCACCAGGATTCCCAGGTCCATTTTCTGCAAAGCTGCCATCCAGCTGAGTCCTCAGCACACACTAATGCCTAAAGTGCAGGACTTTGCACTTCCCTTTGCTGAACTGCATGATTGATTCTCTTATTGTGTCTCAGTTTTGCATTGGCTAAATTGTATGAGATCTGTTAAGGGTAAAGATAAATGGCTGTGTCTCTCTGATCAGAAGAAGAGACTCAGTTTCAGCGACAAAGAACAGGATGCTTATATTACCAGCTTAGATATGAAAAGAGTAACAAAACCAAATATGATACTAATAAACAGGGAAAGATTGTAGAGATTAGAAAGCTCTTTCACATCAGGAAGAAAAGGTAGATGAATCTTACTCCCCGCTATGCTAGGCTGAATTTGTAACTTCAACAATAATATTTTCCTCCCCTCTTCCTTGGCCATTCTTATAATCTAAAAATTAGGATTAACATTTACTGGATCAGATATCATATATTCTGCCCTGCCTACTTAAACAATACTACCCTGGAAATTATATTAAATACTACAGAGATTTTCTTCTCTACAAAGATTTTGCTTTCTACCTGCTGGGCAATTCTGTATACCTCTCACTTTTTGAATACAACCTAGGTATTTCCATCTTCTTCTCTAGGTTGTTTCAGTGATAACAGGATACTGAAGTACAAAATGTCTTAGTAAGTGTTAAACAGAGATTTTAATCACAATATAAAGAAGAAAGCAACAGAGAAAAAAAAGAGAAAAAGAAAGCTAATTATTTTTTGCAATTACAATTGAATATGATTATAACATTAAACATACTTCTGTTGAAAAAAAATCAGATTTACAAAAATAATTAAATTATAACAGAGTGCTAAGTATGAGTTTGATTATCTTTCTGAAAAGAGGTTACCTAGCTAAATGGAAACCTGAATGTAGTGGCAGAAAGATTTTGACAGAAGTTTTAGACACTGAATTGAGTAAAATCAATGAAGATTCTATATAGCATTCAAGACAATCACAAGTCAGGCAGAGTAAATCATAAGACTGGTTAGGAAAAAAAAATGAAGTCATGAATTTTAAGACATCTTGAAGATTTAATTGTTTTTATTTCCCATCTGATCTGAATGTCTAAGAACAATGACCTTGTTTTTTGATCCAAAACCTGAAGGGCAAGGGACTAGATAAAATCTTGAGGATTGACAGCATAATTAACATTTTACTGTCCCTTCTCTGTGAGGATTTTGAGTTATTAATTAGACAAGACTCAAAAAGAGATAATTTATTGACTGTTGCAATTCTTTGAAACAAGATACAGATCACATTTGAAAAAAAAGAAAACAAAGTCAAATTGCCTTTTTTTGCTAATTGTTGATAGGAATTGAATCTTTTTGCTACGTGATTGTTCAGGAGAACCCCTATACAAGTGCCAAACTGTTTTACATGCACAGCACTGGTCTGGGTTTGATAAGTGAAGGAAATAACTCTATACTCAGGAGATACTTTTCAACTGTCCCAGAGAGGACTTTATAGGTCCTGCTTTATTATACTGAAATTGTAGCCAGTAATTTATTACTCTGAAAAGCAAATGTGCTCTCCTCAATCAAAGGTTGTCCTTTTACTGTTTCTTGCCAGAGATGCTCACATTATAGGTATCAGGCTGTGCTCTCCTCAAACAGAGGTTGTCCTTTTACTGTTTCTTGCCAGAGACACTCACACTATGAGTACCAGGCTGTGCTAGTTTGAGGCTAATTGGAATATTTTAACAAGAAAAAATAGACTATAGGCTGTGAAAAGGAAACAATGGTGATGTCTACTTCATTCATAGGCTTGCTGAGATGTATAAAAAGAAGGACACAAACATAGATAAGACAGTGTGTGTGTCTCTCTCTCTCAGTCTGTGTTTCTCCCTGGGCTGCTTCTGTGTAACTAATCTTTCCGCTTGTAACCTCCCTTACCAATCCTCCAAACTCACCTTGCATGTAAGGCAAACTCTTGGATAAGGTAGAGGGGTAGAAAGAAGGTGGAAGAGTGATTGGGAGCTCCTCATGGGGACTCTGATATCTGAGAGGGGCATTGTGTTTCTGTATTACCTTTAACTTGTGTATTTCTATGTATAGCTGTAAATACTGTAAATATCTGCTTGTATATTGTGCTAAGCTATAAATATAAAGCTTCATTCCTTAACTGCCAGCCAGCTGAGTCTAGTCACAGTGATTTTATAAGAGTTTGGGGGGGCGGGTAACTCCCAAACATCACACAGACACCAGTCTGATTTCTGCAGCTGAATGGGATATACACAACACCTGAGATTTAAGAACTGCTTAAATCGAGGCAGTGAGATGATTTATTTGCATGTGTCTCATTGTTTAGACTCTCTTTTTTTTTCAGGGGAAGGAAGAACACTATTAAAAAATGTGTTATTTATCCAAATTAACTTCAAATACCATTCAAGCTTAAAAGGAAAACAAGACATTTTCTTCTAGTGAAGTTGCAGTCAACTCTTGAATATTGAACTCGGCAGGGTGTTACAAAGAAAAGTATAAAAGAAGAAAATGCATCCTATCATTTAATCCTCATATTGAACAGCTTGGTTTAGAGGCTATTTATGATTTCCTTTTTAAGTTTAGTATCAGCTGCAGAAGCCAAGATAATTATCTAAGTTCAATCTGCCTCTAGGCAGTGCCTTTCATAAAAGAAAACTTAGTTTCAAGGTTAGATGACCTACCCATCTCCTTTGATGAGACTGCTTATGGGAAGAGCTGTGCTGCCTCTCTTTGTTAGAACTTTATTTTCTTTTCTTCCCTACATTTTTGTGCTTAAGGAGGCATTACCACACAACACAAATGCAGACACTTCTATTGCCTGTCTGTAAACCTCTGTTTAAAAACATCATTTGTTCTTCACTCAGCATATCATCCTAAATAAAATGGTTTTCCTGGCAGTCCTGAACCCTTCAAGGCACATTTTAAAAGAAGATATTATTGAAGGGCATTTGCTCTAGCTTCTGTTTTATCACATCTACAATCTTTGGTGAGTTCACTGTGGAGAACACACCAAATATGTTAATAGTTTAAGTCTTCTGAGCTACTTCAGACAAATATAGGCTAAATAAGTGAAATTCATCTCAAAGTGTCAGATACTCCTCCTGATACTTAAACATTCTAACTTTTCAAGATTCAAGGGGAGGGAAAATGTCAGAAGACATGGAAAGTTGAGAGTAGCATAAAAAATTGAATTGTAGTTCCTTTATGTATCAGTTGTACATTACCTGAGACTCGTGAGAGATTTTATTTAGGAGAGGCTACCAGACAACTGAAAAAAGCAAAAGAAATGGAGCACAATCAGAATATTAAACGGTTACAAAACAAAGCTGATGTGAAAAATCTAAACAAGGAAGAAGAGAAAGATGGAAGTAACTTACATGTGACAGGAATTGTTCAATCAGAGCTGAAGGAAGTTTTAGTGTGGTGAAAACAGCTTTACTGTTGAAATTTCAATCATAACTGTAGTGCTATTATTTTTTTTTTTCATGAAAGCAACATATGGAGGTGACATGAGTAGGTTTCTATAACTGCATGAGCTGTAGAAGTGAGCTCTCCCTGCCTATTTTCCATGTTATTTATCTGACTTCATACTTGTAATACTTTTAAAGCTTCAACTTAGATATTTATACCGAGAAAAAATTATCAATGCACAGTATTGCAAAACTTCAGAGTTCAATAGTTTGAGCTAGATAGGACTGTGTACTTATTAATTTTAGTGTCCTTCCATAGCATTGGAAAATTAATCAGCAATCTGTCCCTTGAAAATATTGAGTTAATGCTGCTAGGAGCTACCAATCTTTAACAAAAGGAGAGTATACTTGTAAGTATGTATTGAGAATTTAGAACATCTACCAAAGAAGCCTCTCGAAGGCTTTATAAGCAGCACTAAGTTTAGAGTCTCTTAAGCCTTGCAAATTGAAGAAACATTCCTGATTTTAAAACAAATCAAGACAAAGATTAACTGACACACCTCTCAGTCTGGCATGGGGAAGCTTAGTTCTCTTTCTCCAACTCCTTTGTCTTGATTCTTGACTGTTTTAAGAGTAAGCAATTCTTGCTCTCACATCTCTTATCTGCCTGAATAAATTAAATGGCTCCCAAATGATGGAATCAAACCAAACCAAACCAAAACACAAGAAACAAAACACACTAAGAATTTTCTAAATTGCCTACAAGTAGAATATAAAACTTCCCAGAAAATGAGACATGCATAACTTGAAAGTCAAATGAGCTAATACAGTGTTCAGCTCTTCTTCCTACTGTGCTCCTAAGTAACTGTGTCTTCATCTCTGACTTTATTTTCATTATTTTCATAGTTGCTTTAATGATGGTGAATGGTTATGTCTGACACATTACATTTAAAGCCTCAGCTAATGGTTTAATGTGCAAAACCATATCCCTAAAAGTTTATTCAAGTTCGGTATCACTAGAAACCACTAGAAACAGTCCAGTTGCATGGGCAGGATTGTTTGGCAACTGATTTGGGAATCAGGAAAAATATTAAATGAATGAAAGGCTAGATGCAAAGCAGATACAATTTTATATAAGTTATGGCCACTCCTAATTAGAATTAAGATCTCTTTTGAAAACTCACCATGTTTTAGATTTAGGTACCACAGCTTTCAAGAAGGCTAATGTGTTTTAGAGGTAGTTTTTGCATACTTTTTAACCTAATACTGTGATACTGTGATAATCAACAACCATCATGCACTTAGCAGTTTCCTGGGAACCATACACTGGCACTTTGTTTAGAAAGGTTTACATAATTTTATATGGAAGAAATAGAGCCTTTTACTTGCTTTTCTGCAATTATATAATTATTCATAGGAAGTGAATCCTTAATTCATACCAATGAATCCTTAATTCACTGGCTTTTATAAATTCATCAGGATAATGTTGAAACTACAGCATCTTTAGATTGTTGTGGGGTGCTGAAGGCCTGACTGGGTGTTATTTTTTACTGACGAAGCATGTGTACAGTATATTTTTTTCTGTTATTTTTTCCCAACTCATTTTTAATCAAAGTGTTTGCTTGCTGATAGCTTTCCACTGGAATAGGAAACTCAATCATTCAAAGGTCTTCACATCCCTAAGGATCTGAACCTGAATGCAGATGTCAAGATCTGTTGATCCAAATCTTCCACTTCTGGAGAGGAAGAGGTCAGGAAGGCTTTCCAAAACCATGTCAAGTTTTCTAGGTTGGAATTGAAAGACTCACATACCCAGACATGTACATTAGAGTTTGACACACAAATAATATTCAGCTTTCCTGTAGAAGAGACCAAATCTTTGACTGCAAAAAGAATACCATTTATGTTTTAAACCATGTTATTAGAACTAGTTAATTAATCCATATACTGTAGACACTGTTTCCCAAACTTTAAATACCTGAGGCAGATGATTTTCTATGTTAAAGTTGATGACATGTGACAGATCTCTCTGAGTAGTGTTGGCTCTGTCCAGTAGTTATGACCAGCTGCTGGAGATGTCATAGAATCATAGAATCAACCAGGTTGGAAGAGACTTCCAAGATCATCTAGTCCAACCTATCACACAGCCCCAGCCAGTCATCTAGACCATGGCACTAAGTGCCTCATCCAGTCTTTTCTTGAACACCTCCAGGGATGGTGACTCCACCACCTCACTGGGCAGCCCATTGCAATGGCAAATCACTCTCTCTGGGAAGTGCTTCCTCCTAACATCCAACTTATACCTGCTCCAATGCAACTTGAGACTGTGTCCCCTTGTTCTATTGCTGATTGTCTGGGAGAAGAGACCAACCCCCACCTGGCTACAGCCTCCCTTCAGGTAGCTGTAGACAGCAATGAGATCCCCCCTGAGCCTTCTCTTCTTCAGGCTAAGCAACCCCAGATCCCTCAGCCTCTCCTCGGGTACCTCGTTCTTTCCAGGCCATTTAGACTGGTTGCAGGGCAGATTGCATGGGCCATCACACTGCACTTACTGTGAATTTTTATCATAAGGCACCAGGAAGATAAGAGGGAAAACGGTGGAGGCACGGTCCCTGGAGGTGTTCAAGAAAAGACTGCATGAGGCACTTAGTGCCATGGTCTAGTTGACTGGACAGGGCTGGGTGCTAGGTTGGACTGGATGATCTTGGAGGTCTCTTCCAACCTCATTGATTCTATGATTCTATGAAAACAAATTTTAAAATACTAACTTTTTACTGTATTCACAAAGTCAGAAAGAAATTCTGACCACATTGAAAACAAAGAACATATCCTTTGATCTCCATTCTCAACTCCTGTGAGTTGTCTTACAAAAAAAAAAAAAATTAAAACAAATAGAATTACAGTTTCTTAATTTCAAAAAAGTTCACTATGTCTTTCACCCCTCTACAATGTCAGGTTTTAGCTAGGAACACTACCATATCCTGTCCTGCCATTATATTATAATCAAAGAATGTCCATGCATAATATAGACTATCAGGTAAGAGAGTTTTGTGTGGACCCTGGGTTTTTTTCCAAAGGGGGCAAATTATTTTCTTTTCCATAACCCCACTGGTTTGCTGACACCAGCTGGCTCATTATATTATTTATATTGCCCTCTTTTGTATTGCTCAAACCACAGTGCTTTACTTCTCCTGGTGTGCAACAAAGTGTTCCCTGATGCACATAGTTCACAGATACCCCAGCTAACATAGCATAATATTGTCACTGTACAATAGGCCTCTCACACTTGGTATCATGAATTAAATTGCTAAAGGAAACAACTGATATAAGTGAGGCAAGTAAGATGGCCTTCTTCCATGTAAATGCTATAGATGATTTACTGGCTGCACAGCCACAACAAATTACTGTGCACGAGGATTATAATGATGGTGGTTGAGAACATTTTTAGTGCAGCTCCAAGATTAATATATCATTTATAGGAAAATGACATATTATTCTACAAATTCCTGTATCTCTAATGAATATAATGGCTGAGTTACTAGATATAGTGAAGAACTATATTTGCAGGGTAAGAAAAAGAATCATAGAGCTAAGAAAAATATGCAGCATTCTAAAAGTGAGCAGGATCTTTAGTTACCCAGGAACATCCCTGACTTTATATTTATAGTAATTATCTGAGGATTTATTGGAGAATGGGTGACTTGCATTCACTTCAGCAGAAAAATCAAATGTCAACTCTTAATAACAGTCATTCTTCTGGGATAGCTGCTCAATCAACAAATAAGAAAATGTAGCAAATAATTCCAGTAACTCTTTCATAGATTCGTAGAATGGTTTAGGTTGGAAGGGACTTTGAAAATCATGCAGTTCCCAGCCCTCTGCCAAGGGCAGGGACACCTTCTACTAGACCAGGTCACTCAAAGCCTCATCCAACCTGGCCTTGAACACCTCCAGGGAGGGGGCATCCATAATCTCCCTGCGCAACCTGCTCCACTGTGTCACCACCTTCACTGTAAAGAATTTCTTCCTAATCTCCAGTCTAAACTTAACTTCCTCAAGGTTCAACCCATTTCCTCTCATGCTATCACTACAAGCCCTTGTTAAAAGGCCATTTCCAGCTTTCTTGTAGGCCCCCTTCAGGTACTGGGAGGCTGCTCCAAGGTTTCCCTGGAGCCTTCTCTCCTCCAGGCTCAACAGCCCAAACTCTCTCATCCTGTCCCCGTAGCAGAGGTTTCCTTATTATGCCAGTTTTTGTAGCAATGAAAGTGAAGAAACAATGCCATGTGCCAGTCCTTCATCCTGCAGCCTATTTTGCAGCCCTACAAAGCAGACCTTGTGAACTGCTGTACTTAAGTGAGTGTAACAGCCTACAAGACACCAGTCTAACATTTAAGTCTGTTGTGTGTGTGCATTTTTATAGTATTTTATATATTGAACAAAACTACTGCTTCTAGAATTAAGATACAGGTGAATAAATCAAAAGCTGTCTTGGCCTGCAGAGACATATCCCATTCATTTTCAAGGCACATTAACTGTTAATAGTTTCTGCTAATAATTTCTGGTGCAAAGGTGTAAGGTACCTCGGGACTGGCTATGGCAAGAGAAATAAATGACAGAATGAAAAAAAAAGAGAGAGAATAATATGTAGAAAAGGCTGGAAAGAGAAGAAATTCTGTGGAAAAAAAACCCACTAAAATAATGAAAAATAATAATACAATTTAAACCCACAAAGCTCACAAAAACACACATAAAAAGAAGTGACTGAAAACTGCAGATTTCCCAAATGCATACTGTAGGATAGTAAGGACATTAAAAGATAGTTCTCTCTCTGGTAATTCAATTAAAAAAACAAAAAGTTTCTATCTCCCTACTATAACAAGGACAGATGTTCTGCACTGAACTAAATAAATACTGGTAAAACATGGATTTTGGCCCATTAATCCATTAAAAACCATATTTGGTACTTCTCAGGGAGTTTTCAGGCTCTAGTGCAATGCCAACATAAATGAATATGATAATACAGACCATTCAATTTGCATGCAAATATAGACTTAGGATGAGTGTTAAAGGAAAATCCACAACAATCCAAATTGCTGCCCAGGGAGGTGGTGGAGGCATCGTCCCTGGGGGTCTTCAAGAAAAGCCTGGATGAGGCACTTAGTGCCATGGTCTAGTTGATTGGATAGGGCTGGGTGATAGGTTGGACTGGATGATCTTGGAGGTCTCTTCCAACCTGGTTGATTCTATGATTCTATGATTCTTTTCAAGCATGTAAAAGTCAAAGTCTTTGTTCTCTCTAGTCTCAGGATCCCTTCTTTCAGATACAAGCTTAATAGAAAAGATGAATGCATGCTAGCAAAAAGACCAAAACCTAAACAAGGATTTACTCTTATGTACATTTTAGAACTTCTAAACCAGCTTTAGGAACAGACTTCTTATTTTAAGCAGTACAGAAAGGCTTGCTACCCTGAAAAGCTCTCTGGACTTAGAAAGAATTTTGTCTTAGGATAGAAAGCTTTCAAAATCTAACCAAATATTTAAATTTGAAGTATAATATAAAGCCAATATGAGAATGCTTGTTTCTACATAAATTTAACCAAGAATACAACATTTTTTAAAGTGTTATTCTAACATGAATAAATTGCATGACATAGAGAAGGACATCGGGAAACTGAATGGAGAATTTTTTGCCATCTCATTCTGGGTCAGACAGTTCTTTGGCAATGCGTTTGCTTTACTGTTTCTTGTCAAGGCTCTGACAAAGAGACTCTGAACATAAATTGGTGGGAGTAGTTTAGTTAAATTATACTAAGCATATTGATTTATGCTTCTGTCTGAAGCCCTTGGAACCTTCTGAACTTGCTTTTGAAAGCTCAGCTTTAAAGAATATGCTCGTTGCCAAAGAAAAACCAAATGTACCTGCCTGGGCACCTAAGTGAAGTGCAAAATCAAAGAGATGGTGTTTTGGTCTTTTAAATACAATATTATTTATGGAGAAGCTGGATCTTCCCTACAGCTGCCTGACATAAGAAATGCACTCTGAGGAAATACCTAACATATAACTACATACATAATGAAAGAACTATACATTTTAAAATAGATCTCTCTCAACTCAGAATCTGCTTGTAAAATGATTTCTAAATACCAGATATTATCTTTGCATAAAGGTTCCTTGACTGTAGCTGTGGAGATAGACCTCAACATTTATTCCATGGTTAGATTGAAATGATGCAAAATAAAAATCAACAATATCATTGCCAGGATTATTCTTCCATGAGGTCAAATCCATATGGTAAGGTCTGAACCTCTTTCTTCCTTTGGCCTTTATATTGCCTCTGTCCATTCAGGAAGCATGGTGGCTTAACACCAGCAATGATGTAGAATAGAAAAGAGGAATCGTTCTCCTCTCATCTGCCCAGCATGAGGTCCTTATCCCTCTCCTTAAGGAAATGCCTCAGAAGCATTCATGTCCACATTAACATCAGTGAAGGCCTCACACTAGCAGCTGTGCTGCAGGATAAAGAAGGGACTTTTCATCCCAAAACTCCAGAATCACCGTGTCAAGTATTTAGATGCATATTTTTCTATACATGCAGTTCTATTTGCACACATCTCTGATTTAAAGACCAGCCTAAGAAGTCCAGTCAAAATAGCACTGAAAATAATCTTATTTAACCCAATAACACCTCAGAAAACTCAATAGTAAAATTAAGAAAACTTTTTTTTTTGCTATAGTGAGGACCACTGCAATCATATTATTCTGCATCTACATACTAACGTTTCCTGCAGATTTCTTACTCACTGTGTTGTGCAATGTAATGTAACAATCTTTAAAGTCTTTCTTGAATTCTTCTTTGTTCTACAAAAAAAGTGGTGCTTAAATATTTTTATGATCTAAATATGAAGAAGGATTGTTAAGCAGATTGCCTTTTAAAAATGAGTCTTAACTAACCATTTATTTAAATAAAACAGCCCCAAACATTAACTTACAGTCTTGAATGGAAAATACAGGGAACTCATTTCAGATTGGTTTTACATCTACCTCATTTTTGTGGCCTTGGAACCAACATTTAACTTTGCCTTCACATCATCTGTATAATGAAGATAATATTAATTAGCAAGAGCTAGAAGCTTTAAAAGGTACAGAAGTGCCACTTTTAAAGACTTGTTAAAGGAATGGATATGTTTCTGTCTATTTTAGTGACTTTTAGATCATGCTAATTAAGAAAATTACATTTTCATTAAGTTCAGAAAGAAAAAAACCCACATCAATACATGGAAATACTTCTATTTAATACATAGTTGTTCATAACATTTGTATTCTAAGCAATATATCATTGTCATAATGCCTGCCAGCTAGGTAATGCTGCTCAGAAGCAGGAGTCTACACAATTTATCTTTGGAGATGAAAATATTATCTATAGAATAAATGGATAAATAATTATAAAATCTGAGTGTTCTCTTTTTATCAATGCAAAATGCATAGCAACTTCAGTGGGTATCTACTATCCTAGAAAGAAAAGGTCAGTGTCATTATGGCTTCTTTTGTTAACTATTAAAATGAAAATCTTCAAGTTGTCAGTTACAGGTTTGCTTCAGAAGCCAGTTGTATATGTAGACAAAAACAAGGAATAAAAATACATTGAAATTGAAACAGTGTTCAGTTTATTACTAATGTCCAAGTGGAAGTCAACTTCAACTATTCAACTAAAAAAAAACCAAAAACAAAACAATCAATTTATTGGACAATGAAAGTAATTTCCCATGTGGTATTCAGTTCTATGTCTCAGGATGTGACTCCCTGTGGAATATGTGTGTATCATGTATCAGAGGATAAAGTAGGCGAGACTAGGAAATGAATGGTCATTAAATTTAGAATATATATTTTTTTCTGTATTTGCTGAATTAATTTGTGTGAAATGCATCATGATCTTGCAGGAAAGGGGATAAAAATGATTCAGAAGAGGCAAGCATATAACAGATTGAGGCTCTGACCAAAGCTCAGGCTGAATAATACCTAAATATATTTTGCCTTATTAGTTATTTTTCAGCTTTCATGCCCATTGCTCTTTCCAAATAAGAAAGCTGATCAGGCTGTAGGAAACAAACAAAAAAAATTAAAAATCAGAGACTTTTGATAGTCCCAACAAAAACTTGGTTTTATAGCTAAAAAGCTAAACAAATTAAACAATGTTAATATTAACGTAATCTTCTTTTTTTCTTAACATTTACTTTGAGATATCTCATCTAAGTTTTCCCAAAGTAATTGACTCTTATAAAAATCACTATTTTCATGCAGATAGTGGAAGTAAATTGCTCTGATTTGGAAGCTCCCTGCTCAGCTATTGATGATTATAAATACTGAGGAACTGGGATCAATGATGGCCTTAATAGAAAAAACTTTTGTGAATAGGTATTACCAGGAGGAAAAATGTTAAACTCACAGACATTTCACTATTTGGCAATGAGTCACTGAAGCATATGGATTAAGGCACCCTTGAACCATTTATGTATTGCTAGTGTCCCTACACACGTTTGTTTATGGAAAAGGAAATGCCAATGCATTCATTACCTGCTGTGATGGCAAAGAGGGAATGAGGCTATGAGAAGTAAAAGTTCAAAAAAACAATTGAAAAGCATCCCAAGAGCAACAGGCAAGATGAATGCAAGTTCCATATTCTTTTTTTTGGGAACAGAATCTAACAGCTTTGCTAAGGTGATGATGCATCATTTTATAAAAAGGATGAAGTTGAGACAGATGACAGATGCCTGAAGGAATTACTATAGTAAGACATTTTCACCTAATTCTTAGTTTCCAAACTACACTGCTTTGAAAGTAATGAACTGATGTCAAAGTTGAATGCATTGTTTGTACTTAGCGTATCTAGAGCATGCAGAAAGCAATCTCATAGTTGCAAAAAAGTTACTCTGATTTAAGTTTTCAGATTCATTTTCACAAGCTTCAATGTGACAAAGCATTTGGGAAGACATGCTTATCAAAGTTAATGATAAAGCAACATTTTGCCTATACTTTGCCCTCCTCTCACAAGATGTCTCACCCCTTCTCCAAAAGAAGTAAACTACCATCATCTGTAGATATGAAGGAGAATAGGCAGTTATTAAAAACAAACAAAAATATTTTTAAACAAAAAGAAAATAATCCATTAAAAGTAAGGCCAGAGGAGCCACAAAATCCAGTGTTTTAAAACTAGATCTTTCTTGCTTTATTTTATAGTTATTCACAATAAAAACATGCTTGTCACTGTACAAAGTTAAAGATAATTTTGGGACATTTAATGATGACAGCATAGATCTCATTTTTCCTAGGCCTTTCTCTGTTTACTTCAGGAAGTACTGCTTAAGTGCTGGTATAGATAAATCCAAGTTCAAACTCATTATTTTGGTGGTAACAACTCTGAAGAAAATTTTTCACACTCAAATACCTTAAGTTTGGCCTGTCTACTTAGCAAATTTAGATGCTAAACAATCAGAGCCATTCAGTACCTTTTAATATCTCTACAGGAAAGTTTATTCAGTGAGTCTTCTGCAAATCACACTGTCTTGACACCTTCCAAGTGGATGCTGTACTTTTTGTTCAACAGAGGTCAGAGAAGAGCAAGAAAGATCAGAAATTTGGGATATAATACATCAGAAGCAAACCTTGAAAAAGAGAGAGACTGAAAAGGAACAGAACAATTTCCCCTAATGTGAAAGGATTCTAAAGAGGAAAGGAATCATGTCCTTTCCAACTGCCATGGCTAGATCTTAATTAGCAAACTTCATGCATTTAATGTCCTTAAACAGGCTATACAAAAAATATATTGAGTGATGTTAAAATACTGACATTGCAAAACCTTCTCAGGTATGAGGGTTTGAAATGACTGAAGCAAGTCCAGTCAAGACAGGAAGCCAAAGCCAACCTGATCTAACAAGGATTCTTTTAGTTCTTTCCTTTAGGCATCACAGCAGATCTCTGGAAGAGAAAAAGCAGTGAAGTAGCAGTGGCTCCTAGTCTGTTTTTTACAGAACATTTTTGTCTTGCTTTAAAATGAGCACTGCTCAGAATATAAAGCTGATACATAAAAATTGAACTATCAAATCTTTTATTGTAGGAATACATCTTGTCTACTACTTTCATATTCCAGGGAGGAGGAAGAATACGTTGTTTAAAAGCTAAGGAAAAACTAATACCACTGGAAGTTTTTTTTTGCTGGAATTGAACACTCTGTCTGGGAAACATTAGGTCATGAATGTTTCTGTGCAAAGCCCAGGTTCCCAGGAGAATCCCAAGTAAATGATTGTGGGTATCAGTAAATTCTTCCGAAGAGGATAAGTATTTTACTGAAAGACTAAAGGTGACACAACATGCCAGCTAAACTTGGCACTATCATATTGAGCAAACTACAGGCCAGTTTTGTGACTCTGACTTCTTATATGACATCCCACCTTGGACTCCAGGACCATCTTCAAAGGTATTGCGTCATATATATTTTATTCACTGAAATACTGAATTATGCTAACCAAATCAGCATTGCAAGCCAATTACTTCTTCAATAAAGTAGATTTAAAGAATATAGTTAGGATGAGTAAATCCATTTTAGGAGAGGCTTTTACTATGTCAAAGAAAAACAGCACCTTATTTATCAAAAGGAATGCAAATATGCAACTCATTGCAATTTTCACATTAAAAAAAATAACTTCCAGACTCCATGTTTTAGGAAGTAAGATTGCTCTCCAATAATGCTGAAAGAGAGACTATGGAAGTTCTGCTACATTAAAATATTGAAGCAGCTAACCTAAACTATTAAACTGATGTTTTTGGAAAGATTGGCCAGTGGAATGGGCTGCTCAGGGAGGTGGTGGAGTTGCCATCCTTGGAGGTATCATAGAATCACCCAGGTTGGAAGAGACCTCCAAGATCATCCAGTCCAACCTAGCACCCATCCCTAGCCAATCATCTAGACCATGGCACTAAGTGCCCCAGCCAGGCTTTTCTTGAACACCTCCAGGGATGGTGACTCCACCACCTCCCTGGGCAGCCCATTCCAATGCCAATCACTCTCTCTGGCAAGAACTTCCTCCTAACATCCAGCCTATACTTCCCCTAGCACAGCTTGAGACTGTGTCCCCTTGTTCTATTGCTGGTTGCCTGACAGAAGAGACCAACCCCCACCTGGCTACAACCTCCCTTCAGGTAGTTGTAGACATCAATGAGGTCACCCCTGAGCCTCCTCTTCTCTAGGCTAAACAACCCCAGCTCCCTCAGCCTCTCCTCATGGGGTTTATGTTCCAGGCCCCTCACCAGCTTTGTTGCCCTTTTCTGGACATGTTCCAGCACCTCAACATCTCTCTTGAATTGAGGAGCCCAGAACTGGACACAGCACTCAAGGTGTGGCCTGACCAGTGTTGAGTACAGGGGAAGAATAACCTCCCTCGTCCTACTGGCCACACTGTTCCTGATCCAGGCCAGGAAGCCATTGGCTCTTTTGGCCACTGAGGCACTTGGTGCCCTGGTTTAGTTAATTAGAAGGTGCTAATTGATAGATTGGACTCAATGAGATCTTTTCCAACCTGGTTAATTCCGTGATCTGTGTAGTAATACTGAGAAGACAAAAAGGATTATTACACTTGACATCTCACATTATACTACAATTGGTAACTTTGATCAGCAGGCATGAAGAACATAATCTGTGAAAAACCTACTGCTACCCCCAAGGTTTTCATAGGCTATATAAATACATTTGGTTGGATTAAAAGTTAAAGAATCATAATATTCAGTTCTTTCTTTTGATGGATAAAAAAATTAGTGACTTGTATGTAAACTTCATGTCCACTATCTAAATATTAATGCTATATCTTAAAAGAAAAGTGCATACTGGCTTTTGTTCCTTCATGCTTTAGTATTTACAAATAAAAGCCCAAGAAACAGAAAGAGAAACAACAAAACAAAACAAAATAGAATCCAGCTTTAAGTAGCATGTTAAATCACACTCTGAGAAATGTTCATATTCAAATGCTTAATCTTTCAGAGAAATCCTCAGCCATCTGTTTGCCTAAGGTTCATAGTGCTGACTGAAAAGATGTAGATAATACACCTCAGATTAATTTATGCTGCTCTCATGTACTGCCAGATTCCCTCATAACACTGGAGGGTTGTGGCAAACAATAACATGCAACCCAGACATTTATGTTTGTTTTAGTACCATGGAAAATAAACCCCTAAACAAGAGAATGGTGTGATTCTCACTAAAGACAAAACTAAATCACTGCGTCTGTGCTAGAATTGGATCACTAAGTGAGAAGATAATTATTCCCTCACACAATTTTTATGCACCATATCCTTTTCTCTGCAATCTTTCACTGTTTCTTAAAGAATACAACAGAGAACTAAGTGAAATGTCTAATACCAAAACTGTTGTTATTACTACCTTGGCTTTCACCCAGAGAGACAGAATACACTACATATTATTTTCATATATTAGTACCAGAGTTTCTGCAGCTCTGGTTGCTGTAGAATCTCACTCTTTCATTTCGTCTCCTTTTCAGGATGAAGCTATGTAGTCCACTGGAGCTCTATGTGAGAAAGCCTCTATTTACCTCAAAGTAAACAAGTAAATTTAAGAGTGTGCAATTGTGCACTGGTCTAGGCTATACTGTAGTTTTCCCTGCAGATTATATATGCCTCCATTTTGTTCAGCCTTCTAAATGAAAACAAAAAATGCATTCTATTAATTTCAAACTCGCTTACAAAATATTTTGAGGCACTTATTGTTCAAGCATAAATACTTTGATAGACATGTGGATTCCAGCAGATTTTTTTGCAAACTGTAGGACAGATTTTTCTGATAAAGTACATACATTGTTTACTTTATAAACTGTTGATATGGTTAGGAAGAAAGTCCTAGGAGAACTGTGCCAGGGCATGTGCACAGAAACATTTCAGATTTCAATTTTTTTTCAGATTTAAGGCCTTGCCATCAGCCATTTCCTTCATATTTGTAACAATTTCTGTCAGTAAATCCTGAAGTAACTAACTTCAAGGTAATGTAATGAGTGCCTTAGAAGACATACTTAAAAAAAAAAAATTAAAACCCACTTGCAATACTTAATTTCTCCCTATTTAAAAATTATAGTAAACATAAAATTTTCATGATCTTGTAGTGTTCTGCTTATGAAAATTATGTTGTGATAGATCCTAACTTCATTTTCTTCAGTCAGATATGGGGCAATAGGAAATGTGTTTATTAGTGATCCTTATTGTCTTAACTTTCTGTTTCTGTCTTTTTTACCTCTGAACATACTGTCAGTAATGTAGCATTCTACTCATTAGAAACAGATAAATACATTTAAGAAATAGGAAGGATCAGTGTGGTCACCCAGGTTGCTTCAAGCAAAACTTGATTTCTAAACTGAACTCAGTAGTTTCTAATTAATGTACAAAACATGTTTTAGAGGACAAACGTTTTTACCTAAAGTTAAATGTGACCCCTAAAGTGAACTCAAATTGTTTAATTGTTCTGATATTTAAAAGATGAATGTTTAAGTGATATTTAAATGGAAGACAGGAATTCTCAGATGGCTTAAGAATTAGCTTTGACCTTTATGTTAAGCTGCCAATTCAAGTCAATATCAACCTGAGCTGAATCTGGAATGCCTCATTCTGGGTGGCTAAATGAAGGCTTCTGTGAAAGTAAGAGATGCTTTTTACTTATTTCTTCACAGAAAAAAAAATCTTAATTTTGTTTTGTTTTTATGCTGCTATAACTAGTAGCTTTTTGTAAATCAAATGGAAGAAAAAGAAGACTAAGTAGGTCAGGCTCAGTGAATCAACTCCTGCAGTCCATGCTGCTTCTCCCAACTAAAAAGAATGTTTAGCTACAAACTGAAATATGAAGAGTTGCACTATCATCACCTGTCAATATTTTTTCTCTCTATACAGCTTTATTTTTAAATGAATAAAATATGTCTCCTTCCTATTTAATTGCTTTATTTAAAATGGAAAACAATTTTTAGAAGACTGGAAAAGAAAACTCAAAAGATTTATTAAGTACAATAATTATCTTCCATAGATTTTGGGTTCCAAGTTGGTAATATGAAGCTTTACATCCTTGTAAAAATGCTTTGGAATAATAATCAACAGTAAAAATTATTATGAGGGTGCCTTAACTCTTTAAGAGTAATTACTGAGAGGTAAAATTGTAGTCATGATTATGCTGAATGCAGAAGATAAATAACAAAATTAGAGTTATAATTTATGATGATAGAACAATGTTTATTTGCATATTGTACAGTCAAAGAAGGTTAAATAATAAAATATTCTTAATTATAATACTAGAATAAACAGTTTTTGTACTATATCTAATAGTAAATGCACAAAATGTTACAGATTGCCTTCCAAAGTCCCCCACTGTGAGTTTTATCTAGATGGTACTTCAAGCATACACAATAGGAAGAAGAATCATACCAAAACATACATAACTTGCACAAAAGTTATACTGAAAACTCACTAAAACTGAGCCAACTGTAATTTTTCCAATGAAGTCACATACAAAAACCCAAAAGTCAAACACAGAAATATGTGCACCTAGGAGAGGTGTTAGAACATCATGTCTTCAGCTTGTAATGATATATTTGATTTGCTAAATAATGAATCAGCTTGAGAATGATTCTATGATTCTATGTTAGGTTTTCTAAACAGGTAAATTCATGACTACAGAACTGAGATAATGATTCTGAATAAAAGTAAGCTGGCAGTAAGAATAAAGCTATTTTCAAGTAATCACTTGGTAAAAATAAACTAAGTTAATAAATTTTAAAAAATGTTATTTCAGGACTAAAAATAAAGGAACTAAGACCAGGATTCATCAAAACAAATTCAGCACCTATGCTGTAGAGATCTCCCTTATAAGTTAGTTCAGTTTGCTTTAAGGTTGTGGAGTGCATAAACCTTCTCTAGAACATTCCTGTCCTCTACTGAAACATCCATCTAAAACATCTTAGATGGATCATGTTCTAGGGTTTTTATAAATTAAAAAAACAAAACATACACACACACACACACACACACACAAAATAAAAACAAAAAACAACCAACCAACTTAGCTCACCAATCTACTCTTCAGGTATGTTTGAAAATAGTATTGGAAACAGTAGAGGCATATGTTTGGAATTAGAGTCATATGAATTTACATTTTTGCCCCCAGTTCTGGTGTCCTCATGATAAGAAAGGCCCAGAGCTGTAAGGATGAGTGCAGAGGAGGCCACAAAGATGATCAAAGGGCTGGAACTCCTCTGCTATGAAGATAGGCTGAGACAGATCATAGAAACATAGAACAAACAGGTTGGAAGAGACTTCCAAGTCCAACCTATCACACAGCCCTAAGCAATCAACTAGGCCATGGCACTCTGTGTCTCATACAGGCTTTTCTTGAACACCTCCAGGGATGGTGACTCCACCACCTCCCTGGGCAGCCCATTCCAATGCCAATCACTCTCTCTGGCAAGAACTTCCTCCTAACATCCAGCCTAGACCTCCCCTGACACAACTTGAGACTGTGTCCCCTTGTTCTATTGCTGGTTGCCTGGGAGAAGAGACCAACCCTCACCTGGCTACAACCTCCCTTCAGGTAGTTGTAGACAGCAATGAGATCTTCCCTGAGCCTCCTCTTCTCTAGGCTAAACAACCCCAGCTCCCTCAGCCTCTTCTCATAGGGCTTGGGTTCCAGTTTGTTTAGCCTAAAAAAGGCATTATAGATGATTAAAGGGATCTTACAGGAGGGCTGGAGAGGGACTCTTCATAAGGTTGTCTAGCAACAGAAAATATGTGAAGTGTTACTAAAAGCAACAAAAACACTTTTCAAAAATAGCTGAAGAGTCAGATCTCTACTTATCACTACAGCATCACAGATCATCACTCTTAGAACTGTCATAGAAATTGGTGAAATATTGCTTAAAATCTTAGAAGCAGGTCACTTGGTTACATAGAAGCAAATGGTAAAAGTGTCATGTTGCAAAACTGCATTAGAAAAACATGAACACATCTAATCAAGTGTAATGTAATGAAGATTCAGAGTGAAACCTTTTTCTGGGATCAAACAGTAAGATATCAGTAGCTAAAAAGTCTGTTTGAAATTTAGTTCTTACCCTATGGAGACAAAATCAAATCAGGACAGCCATAAAGAAGAAACATAAAGAGGTTCAGGTTTATATACCAACAAGGAAAGAAAAACAAACAGCAAAAGCTGGAATCTGCACCATCATTAAAATCCACAGTAGCACAAGTTGTGGAGGACCCAATATCTCTGGCTGCACAATAGGCAAAACTACCCAAGAAAGGGACTAAAACACAAAGCTTCTCTAAAAGATGCAAAACTGAGATCAAGTTAGACTGCAAGAGAGATCTTGACGCATGTTGTGTATATCCTAGAGAGTAAAAAGTATTGCTAATGCAAAGATAACATCTTCTAAGAAGTCTGGATTAAAATTACACTCTGTCCTCGTAGGGCATAAATCCTGCCAGATCAGTCTAACCCTTGCTCTCCTCCTGTTGCAGGTCCAGGAGTTGAGTGGATGAGTTGATTGAATGGAGAGTTTGGCCCCAGCAAAGCCCTGAGTGCTAGGATCTCAGGACTATCAAGTCAGGTGCCTTGTGCTGCCCCCTCAACATGCATGCATGGTCACAGGAGGCATGAAGCTTTGAATTCATTGGCCAAAACAATGATGCTAGTGCCTATTCAATGATGCTAGTGCCTATTGGCCAGTTTCATTTTCAAAATAATGTATTTAATGGAGGGTGATTTAGAAGACATCTTTTGTGTGCTGATTCTCCACTGAGAGCAGCACCCAATTCATGGCTTGTTTATACTGGGAATCAGCAAGTTTACAGCTTTCAGCAGCAGCTTAACAGCAACTCAGTTCTTCTCTCTCTCCCTCTGCTTGGAATAGTTTGTATTTTGCCCCAGGGATCAATGCGTTGTGAGTACATATGCTAGAGTTAGTGTTAAGACTCAATAAGCATAGTTAGATTTTTTTCCTGGTTTTGCATTCCTATTTTCCAAGTTCTGATTGTTTAAACTGTTTGATTCCATGTTTATAAATATCCTTTGTGTAACTATTTCCTGTCAACTGAAAATCCAAAAGCCTCTTAGGGGGCATTTACTCAATTTAAAAAATATTAGTAATAAAAAGTAGTATTCATACCAAAAGTAATATTAATAATTCCTGGTTATTAAATTCTGCAACACACTCCATAAGCCACACACAGTTATTATGGAGCCACCCATTGTTATTAGTCTAGGAAAGATGTACATTCACTTTTTTTTGCTCTGCACTGGAATTTCACATATATAAGCTGTCTCCAAATGACAGTTCAAATAGCACATGAAAGACATTCTGATGTCACTCTTAACTCTAATATGCCTAGGGAAATTAAATCTATCACAGTTAATAAGTACAGAAAATTAATTACCTTATTAAAGAAAGATCACAGAATTACAGGATAATTTAAGATTGAATGGCCCTTTGGAGATCTAAACTGCAGCTAACTTTGAAGTCAGAGGACGCTCAGGGCTTTGTCCAGTTGACTTTTGAGTATCTCCATAAATGGAAAATCCAAAATCTTTTTTTTTGTGAAATTGTTCCAATTTCTGACCACTCTTATTACAAAGAACTCGTTGTTGCATTTTGCTAGTGCACTTATACGGGGCAAGCTGTGCACACTGCCTTTTGTTCTCCTTCAAGGCAAATGTGAGAAGAGCTTGATTCTCCCTAAAACTACCAAGTATTAAGAGATTAAAATTAGAAATCAGTCTTCTAAAGGCTGAATAAATCTATCTGTTTCTACTCTGCTCTTGGACCCTGTGCTGTAAGCCAGTGGCCATGCTGATGGTCTTCAAGGCTTGATTAAGCTTAAAGTTTCCCTTGTGCTAAGTGTGGTGGAAATTAATAATCAGTTATGAATTATGAATATTAATTTCAACATGTATGTTATTTTATATTGTTCATATTAAAAAATCAGGAAATTTCCTTGAGATTCTTTTGGATTTTTGGTCAACAGGAAGTAGTTGCACAAGGAGTATTTATAAACACAGAATTAAACAGTTTAGTCAATCAGAACTTCGAAAATAGGAACAGGAAAACATGACAATTTCTAACTATGCTCATGGAGTCTTAGCATTAACTCTAACATATGTACTCATGATGCACTGGTCCCTGAGTAAGTTTCCTGTACATAGATGCCTCCAAAACTCATGATAATGATCCTGGGGTAAAATACAAAATATTCCAGGCAGAGGGAAGGAAAGAACTGAGTTGCTGCTGCTGAGCTGGTGCAAGCTGCAAACGCTGACGGCTGTGATTCCCAGTTAACAGTCATCAAATGGGGTGCTGCTCCCGGTGAAGGCTCAGTGCAGAAAAGCTTGGTTTCTAAATCACCCTCCATTAAATACATCATTTTGAAAATGGAACCGACCAATAGGCACTAGCATCATTGTTATGGCCAATAAATTCAAAGCTTTGTGTGACCACGCAGGCACGTTGAGGGACTGCACAAGACGTCTGACATGTGGAGCTAAGCCCCTAGCCCTCATGGCTTTGCTGGGGTAAAACCCTCCATTGTTTTGCTCATCTACTCCCAGACCCACAGCAGGAGAAGAGCAAGAGTTAAATCAACCTGACAGGCTTTATGCCCCATCGGGACAGTAAGTAGCCCAAACCAGCACATCATACTATACTACAAATCAATCTCCTATCAGTATATATAGCCTGAGTATGTCTGTATCTTTAATTTTCTATTCCTCTAGCCTACAATAAAAGTTGACATGCTTTAAAAATCAAATAGTCAGGCCTTAACTTCCACAGATTATTACTTTTAGAATATTTCGCTTACTAGAATTAAAATGATATCACAAAGTTGCTTACTTTTTTTTTTAATGTCTCATCAGTTTCTTAGCTCTTGATTACCTCTCAGAGTTTTATCTGAGATCCTCATCAACCTCAAATTTATTAACCTCAGATATGGTAACTCCTGCTATTGTTATTTCTTTGGGGGAGAACTGGCCCATATAGTTTACTTTTTTTTCTCTTTATTCCAATCATAGAGTCGTTGTGTTCAGAAAAGACATTCACCATTGAGCCCAGCCATTCTCTAACTTTACAAAGTCTGGTGCTAACCCATGTCCCTCAGCACCACATCTCCACAACTTTTAAACACCTTCAGGGATGGTGATTCAATCAACTCCCTAGGCAGCCTGTACTAGTGTTTGGTAAACACTTTCAGTAAAAAAATTTATTCTAATATTCAACCTAATTCCCCCTTGGTGCAACCTGAGGCCATTTTGTCTTTTCTTATACAAAAAAAAAAAAAAAAAAAAAAGAATAGGAAGAGAAATGTAACTTTTATTTATGTACCTAGATATTTTTTTTCCCCACTTTCAACTTCAAGGTCAAAAATTATTATTTTTTTTAATACAGATTTTTGCTTTCTTTACTGTCCTGACAGAACTTTGTTATTGAGCATTCCTATATTCCACAAATATTTTTTTTTCTCTCTGGGTGTAGCTATTTATCCCACTGAAGTAAATTCGTAAGAAATTCATGTACATTATCATATGTAAAAACAGAGAAAAGCCTATTTCTGACAACCAGTTACCATAATGTATGTTCATATGTTAGCAAATATGCAGCCCAGAAGGCAAATTGTATCCTAGCTTCATCATGAGGAGTGTGGCCAGCAGGGCATGAGATGTGACTCTGCCCCTTTGCTCAGCTCTTGTGACACCACTTCCAATACTACACCCAATTCTGGTGTCCCCATCATAAGGACATAGAGCTTTTGGAATGAGTCCAGAGGGGGGCCGCAAAGATGATTCAAGGGCTGGAAGACCTCTGCTCTGAGGATGGTCTGAGGAAGATCAGGTTGTTTAGCCTGGAAAAGATATCAGGGAGCCTTATTGCTGCTTTCCAATTCTTGAAGAGATCCTACAGGAAGTCTGGAGAAAGACTTTCCATAAGGGTGTCTAGCAATAGGACATGGGGGAATGGCTTTAAACTGAGGGAGAGTAGGTTTAGACTAGATCTTAGGAAGAAGTTCATCAATAAAGGGTGATGGAATAGGCTGCCAAGGGAGGTTGTGTGTGCCTTCTCACTGGGGGTATTTAAGGAAATGTTGATTAAGCCTTGAGCAGCCAAGTCTAGATGATAGGCATCCCTGTCCATAGTGGAGAAGTTAGAGTAGATGATCTCTAAGATCCCTTCCAACCTAAGTCATTCTATGATTGTAAACCAATGCTACCTCAGGTTGGTTAATGACTATTTAGAAAGAAACTAGCACAGTTACATACAGTAATATCTGTGCCCTACGGCATCACCAACTTTTCATTTCTCTCAGATTTTACAGTCCCATTATGACAGAAACAGAATTTCTGATATGAATTGTTTCTCTAATACCATCACAGAAGTCATATCACTATCTGAATCACAGCCTGAGTCTGGGAGGTCTACTGTAAATTTCTGAGCCCAGACTCAACACAATTTTACCCAAAGACAAACTGTTTAATGCTGGAATGCAGGATGGAGCATTTTCCATGACAAGTCATGGTCAGTTATCTAAGTAAGATGCTCCTAAAAAATGTTCCTGCTTTTAGTGACAAGAATTATTTCTCCTTAACATAATGTTCATAAAAGGTTAAGTCTGAAAACTGAAACTGGGAGAGATTACTCACATACTGCATTTTTTATATACTGCACACACTCTACCTGCCTACATCTGCCCTGTTTCAAATAGGTAATGAACTATTTAACTTTGTCTTTTTTTTTTTTTTTTTTAATCATCTACTTGTGTGTGTGAGGAATATTTTCATAAAGTAGAGGAAATGGCAGAGATTATGGGAATACACATTTTGTAGCTTTAGGTTTACTTTGATATGAAGCAAGTCTTACTTTCTGTTGAGAGACTTGCACATTATACCAGTACAATTATTAAAGAAAAAAAAATGTGCAAGTTAGAAGGAAAACATGAGTACAAGACCTAAAGAAAGCCTAGCAGCATAGTGATATTTCTTTATTTTAGCTCTGGGGGGTAGAATGCACCTTGCATACTTTAACAGATATCTGTGATCTCAGCATTAGTTCCAAGTAGTAAGAGACATCAAAGTCTTCATCATCAGTTAAAGGAAATCATGCATCTGGATAGTATCTCCTAAATAGGCCTTGTAAGTGCCACTAAAGGAAAGGACTGTGCAGATCAGGGGCCTGTTCACTAATGGGGCTTTACATTCTGTTCTTTCTTCTAACATAGGAGAAAGGGAGAAAACACTACAGGTTTGGGTTTTTTTTTTACAGTCATTTTGGGTTTTGTTTGTTTGTTTGTGGGTTTTTTTGTTTGTTTGGGTTTTTTTGTTGTTATTTATTTGTTTGTTAACCTGGAGCTTGAGAAGTGTATCTCTGACATCTTATAACAGCCATCTAAAGGCTGGCCACGTCAGAGATTTTTTTCTTAATAGGATCTTCCTAATATCCACTCCACATTTAGGCTCATCTACTATAAATGAGCTATCTGGCCCATCACATCAGCCCTCAGGAGCTGCCCTGCTTCTGTTTCTCTTGCATTTTTACAGTTTGTATTTTTTTAAGGATGCCAATAAGAACAGGTTTCTCTGTGGAGAGAACAAAAGGACAGAACTACAGCCCTGGGAACACCTACATGATGTTCTCTATAGGAGGCCAAGAAACACCTCCTTTTAAAACTGTGTAAATGAGTAACCAAAGACAACATCAAATACCTCTATGAAATATATGGCTGCTGCTGTTGCTCTACTGCTAAGTTTCAGTCTCACACCCTCTGGATTAACACTTCTTATGCATAACCTCTGATGCAACCACATGGTTCTCTGTGTATGGAACTTTCCATTACCTGCTTTTGTTTGTTTTTAATTTCCAATAAGGCTTTTTATCTTACTGTACAAACATTTAATAGCAACTCTTAGTCAATATATAACTTGCAATTATGGATCCTAGAAGTACCCTTAGTTTTAAGGACACTAATCTCATATTATGGTGCAGTTTAGTTTAGGTTTTCTTAAAAATCTCATCTAAGTCTAAAATATAAGTTCATACTGTGATTACAAAAGTAAAGATTAAGGTCTTTTTGTGCCTCAAATAAGCACAGCATCATCACCACTGAGGAGATTTTGCTGATTTCTACCACCAGATCAGTCTCTAGTTGATTACGTGATAAAAGTTTTATTCCTGCCCTTTAGTTTCACTGGTTTATTTGTACTAATACAAGGGAGGCAACTGTGGAATCAGTAATGGCTTGTATCTGAAGAGACAGCTCTGTATTTTTCCAAGCAATGAAGCAATAGTGAAGTAATTTGTGGAGAAGTGTAGAAAAATAGATCAGAACAGCGGAAGACAGTATTAAAGAAAGACAGAAAGGGGAACACCTTGATGTCACAAGCTCTTTATGATTCTATGGTTATCAGATGCAAAAGCTATGTTTAAATGACTAGGCTGATCTAAAAGAGGCACAACACCACTGCTCCTTTTTCAGACATGTATGAGTAATTTTTCTAGAGCTCTTTTGCCCACCATTTTAATGTCAGCTGCTGCAATACCAACAACACAGAGAACTTCCCATGCTTTCTGCAGGATGCAGGCCTGCAGCAGGAGTGGTGGTTACTATTAATGGCCTATGCCTAACACCATCTAGTAAGCCTCAGATGGCCTCTCTGAGCTGCCACCTTCTCTTTCCAGAGGAACACAGTACTATGAGATTGTAATAATTTGTTAATTGTCAGCCCACAGAAACATTTTCAGTCTTCCAAAGCTTGAATTTAGAAGCAGGAGGAAGACCTGTTCTGGGTCACTTCTGAGGATACACATCTTCACTTCTTTCAAACTTCCTTCCTCCCTGCTCTGCCCCAGTCAGGCCACATTTGAAATATTGTGCCCAGTTATGGGCTCATCAGTTCAAGCACCTCAGGGAACTGCTTGAAAGTGTCCAGCACAGAGCCACAAAGGTGCTGAAGGCAGTGAAACGTCTTCCTTATGAGGAAAGGATTGGATGTGGCACTTGATGCCATGGTCTAGCCTTTAGCTCTGTGGTAAAGGGTTGGACTTGATCTGTGAGGTCTCTTCCAACCTTGGTGATACTGTGATACTGTAAAGGCTGAGGGAGCTGGGTCTAGCTTGAAGATGAGGAGACTGAGGAGTAACTTAATGTTTATAAAGATTTGAAGGGCAGCATTGGGAGGACAGAGCCAGGCTCTGCTCAATGATGTCCAGCAATAAGACAAGGGGCAAAGGGTACAAGCTGGAACATGAACATGTTCCACGTGAACATAAGGAAAAAACTTTCTCACTGTGAGTGTGACAAAGCCCTGGAACAGGCTGCCCAGAAAGGTTGTGGAGTTGCCTTCTCTGGATGTATTCAAGCCCACCTGGATGCATTCCTGTGTGACCTGTCCTAGGTGATCCTGCTCTGGCAGAGGGAGTGGACCCGATCTCTGGAGGTTCCTTCCAATCCTTAACATTCTGTGACATGAATTATCTGGGATAAGCAGTAGGACAGGTATATGTGTTGAACAGCAGTGTGGCTATCAAGATGTTCTTTAGATGCTGTTAAAAAATCTGGTTTAGCTGAAATAAGCTATCTTGAGTGGTTGCCCTTTTGGTTAATTGGATTGGTAATTATTTTGTCTATTATTATTACAACAAGATTTGTTTTACTCCTTAGAAATGAATGTATATTCTTCTTTCCAATCAAAATAAAAAGTTTGTAAGATACAGTAACTGGAATTTCCCTGGGAAACATTAATTATTTTGCCTTTTAGTTGTTGCAAAGAGCAGAATCAGAAAATACTACATTATTATAATAATCATTATCAGTACAGTTTCAAAGTACTTAATTGTAACTTCAGTCTACAGTACTTAATGAACTTAGATCCATAGGAGCCATATTTCACTGAGGTACAAAATGACTTAGTTTTAGCTAACTTCATATCAGAAAACAGCTGTCAGATTTACCATGTCCATTCTGAACTGGGAATAATATTTGAATAAAAAAAGTAATGGTCAAGAAGAGGGAAGGTAAAACTCAACAGCTAGATGTAAAGATGGAATTAAGTGGTTTTTTTTTATGAGATCCATTAAGTGGAGAATAACTAGAGGAAGATTATTGGTCTTAGTATACTTCTACCATTCTATGTTGCTTTCTGATAACAAACTTGTAGATATATTTACATCTCCTTCTGTCTTTCATTCACTCCTGTCCTCTTTAAAAGATTAAGTGCTCAGTGGAAAGAGCGGAGACCCTCAGGCGACCTGAAGTTTTGCATGAATAATACATCTCCCTTGAGAAAGAAGTGAAAAGCAAAAAGACATGATAAGCAATTGGACCTATTTTTGCACATATTCACATTGATGCAATAAATCTTGCACACAAATTCTCCATAGTACTCCTTTGGACAGGATCTTCAGAGAACCCCCAAAGTCCTTACAGGTGTTTAATGTTAGCAGTTCTGGTCAAATACCTGAGATGACCTATGTATTTTCAGCTTAAAAGGGAAAGAAAGATACCTGAATTTACATTGTGCTTTTAAAGCAGGGGAAAAAACAAAAACAACACCACAAAAAAACCAAAACCAACCAAACAAACAAAAAAACACCCTATTGACCTTCACATTGTTCATGTATTTGTATTTTAGAATAACTGACACTTTGACAAAAGAGGAACTGTTATATAAAAACACAAATGCTGTATTTCATCTCAAATCCTAAGCTTGTACCTGTATGTGTACTTTAAAAAGCAATCTGCAGAGGAATATAATAGAGTAGCAAAGTAGAAATGGCTCAATAAAATAACATTTTGAAGGCTCATGTCAGATTTCACATTTATTTTTTTCAAGAACTAAAGCATTTGGAGTGCATCTTTCAGCATGGTGCATTTGATGCCTATGAAAGCAGGAGACCCTGAATAATCTTCCTCAGTGAATATGCCACTCCAACTCTTTTCAGTGCAAGAGTTTCTACAACCATCTCTCTGTTGCCATTTTCAGTTGTGCTAATATTTTGATACATTCAAAACTGATTTTGCTTCCTTTTTGCATTCATTCTTGTGAGCAGTATCGCTTCATAAGAACATTGATTAAACAGATATTTTCAGAATATAACAGACTCATTTAATTAAGGAAAATAATCTCATTTTGTGTTAACATTAATGTCAGATTGAAACAATTAGTTCTCCCTCTAGCTGAGCTTATGTACTGTGCTCAAACTACCAGTCTGTATTTAGCGCCTTCATTCAAGAAACAGTGTAGCAAGAACTAAAAAATCCAAAAAGAGCAAGGAGCAAATGCAGGTTTGCAGCTGTTTAAAGTAGCACTCAGCCTTAAGAGATCAGTAAGAATTTACAGGTCAAATTTGATTATTTGTGGTAAGAAATTAAGAAATTTACCCTTTGCTAAATCTTTCATATAAATACTTGTCACATATTTCTGAATTTCCTACTCATTAAGAGCTTAACACAGTCCAGCTACATAAAATTCAGATGATGAAAGGTTAAATAGGAAACTTGTCCCCAGGAAATCAACCAAGTATGCAGTGGAATTCAGGGAAGCCAAAGTTTAATTTAAAAGAACTAGATATAGTTTTATCTAAGTGATACATAGAATGTTAACTCTTTTTCATGCAGGCAAAATTCTGCTAGCTTTCCCTTGTGAATATCTGTTCCCCCTGAAGGAAAATGTTAATGCTTGCCACCAGATCTGTCCCTCACACAGTTTTCTTTGCAAACACAGAGGAGCGAATTGAGTATTAAAATAAAACATCTCTATCCAACAGTAAAGTTTCCTCCAGTTAAGAACAAATAACCTGGTAAGACCCCTGAGACTATCTAGAATTATAACAGATTTAGGTGCTGAGTCATAATTTACAAGCTTTCTACCAGTTCTTTTATATTTTCTGCAATTTGTGGACACTTAGGAGTTTAGCTGGAATAACAGACCCCACATTAAGTATTGTCATTCAAAAGATTGAAAACCTGAGCACCTGCTGAACACCACAATTCAGGCAACCAGCCTGGAGTAGAACCTGTAGAGCTAACTGAAATGCAGAGTTTCCACATGCTGTAGATTTTAGTTACTTGTTTTCTTTTAAATATAGTTTCAGTTCAAAGGAATTGTTTTCCCCTCCAAGAGATGAAGGAATTTGAAAACAAATACTGCTTTTTACATATCTAAGTGTGCTTACTTTTTACAACTTTCAGCATTCCTTCACAAGGGTAAAGCTGCTGAGAATTTGTGACTTCCATGAATCTTTTCAACAAGATAGACAATTTCTAGTGGTATTGACCAAAATGAACACTTTAAATTATCTTTAATGTATAACTGCTGCACTTTGGCCACAACAACCCAATGCAGAGATACAGGCTGGGGTCGGAGTGGCTGGAGAGCAGCCAGACAGAGAGGGATCTGGGGGTGCTGATTGATACCCGCCTGAACATGAGCCAGCAGTGTGCCCAGGTGGCCAAGAGAGCCAGTGGCATCCTGACCTGCATCAAGAATGGTGTGGTCAGCAGGAGCAGGGAGGTCATTCTGCCCCTGTACTCTGCACTGGTTAGACCACACCTTGAGTACTGTGTTCAGTTCTGGGCCCCCCAGTTTAGGAGGGACATTGAGATGCTTGAGCGTGTCCAGAGAAGGGCGATGAGTCTGGGGAGAGGCCTTGAGCACAGCCCTACGAGGAGAGGCTGAGGGAGCTGGGATTGTTTAGCCTGGAGAAGAGGAGGCTCAGGGGTGACCTTATTGCTGTCTACAACTACCTGAGGGGTGGTTGTGGCCAGGAGGAGGTTGCTGTCTTCTCTCAGGTGGCCAGCGCCAGAACGAGAGGACACAGCCTCAGGCTGCGCCAGGGGAGATTTAGGCTCGAGGTGAGGAGAAAGTTCTTCACTGAGAGAGTCATTGGACACTGGAATGGACTGCCCGGGGAGGTGGTGGAGTCGCTGTCCCTGGGGCAGTTCCAGGCAAAGTTGGACGTGGCACTTCTAGCCTTGAGCTGTGTGGTAAAGGGTTGGACTTGATGGTCTGTGAGGTCTCTTCCAACCCTGATGATACTATGATACTATGATACTATGATAACTCTGAGTTAAATACTTAATATTTCTTTCTCAGTGCCTGGAAGGAATTAAATATCGCTCACTACAATTTCCTTAGTGAGCAACATGTAGCCTAAAACGACTAATAGGAAAATTTGGGTATAGCGGAGCCAAGACTGTTTCCTCTATATGGTGATGCGGCAGCTACCTGAGGATTGCAAGAGAGAGTCCTGTGTTATATCAGAATTAAAGCTACAATTGCTCTCTGAATCCCAGGAGCCAATGCCACCACTTTTCAAAGAATGAAGCAAGAGATTTATTTAAGGTTTCATGAAGTTTTATGCTTTAAACTTAGAGGCTAGCATAATTACTCCACCAAGTCAGGATTTTAAGTACTCAATAATATTTTTCTTTCAATAACTGTTTATGTATGTATTTTAAATGTCTTTTGGAAGACACTAAGATTTTAATTCCCTGCTCGTGACTGAAGAGGCTGTGTGGACGAAAATAGATGTCTTCTTTCTCTGAACTAAGATATGATCTAGTTGATTGGAATTGGCAGGGTGATAGGTTGGACTGGATGATCTTGGAGGTCTCTTCCAACCTGGTTGATTCTATGATTCTATGATAGGTTTTTCATACATAACCCCAATTTTACCACACTGGGTGATAAGGTCTTCTTGCTAGGGGACGGTTTTTAGCACCAGACTTGGTAGAATTAGAGTATGATTGAACTTGCTGATCTTAAAGGTTGTTTCTTTTCCAGCTGAAGGATTCTGTGATTCTATGGCTCTCTTAGAACAGGATACTGCTCTGAGGATGGAAATGGCTGAGAGGAGAAGGAATCTGTATTATTCCTTTAACACCAGAGCTTTACAGTATCACAGTATCACAGTATCACCAAGGTTGGAAGAGACCTCACAGATCATCAAGTCCAACCCTTTACCACACAGCTCAAGGCTAGACCATGGCACCAAGTGCCACGTCCAACCTTGCCTTGAACTGCCCCAGGGACGGTGACTCCACCACCTCCCCAGGCAGCCCATTCCAGTGTCCAATGACTCTCTCAGTGAAGAACTTTCTCCTCACCTCGAGCCTAAATTTCCCCTGGTGCAGCCTGAGGCTGTGTCCTCTTGTTCTGGTGCTGGCCACCTGAGAGAAGAGAGCAACCTCCCCCTGGCCACAACCACCCTTCAGGTAGTTGTAGACAGAGCTTTTGAAGGTATAGATATTTGTTATCCATGATCATTATTTGAACAGAATCAATTTTGTGCAGAAATTACTATAAATGAACTTTAAGAACATCTAATGTTTTGATCTGCTTAGCAGACAGCTAATCATCCATTTTCAAGATCTTGAGCAAGATGAACATCTATCAACCTGTTTGGACCTACCAAAAGGGCACAGCTTTTAATCACTACACAGAAGTAGAACTCCAGATATCTTTATAAATTTAGGACAGAAAAGGGAGTTAATCTCACAGGATTTTACCTGCTTAGGTAGCTAGAGAGAGTTTAGGAGGTTAAGTCCTTACAATGGTCTATATTTATATCTGACATAATATCTGAGTCTTTGATCTTGCAAGAGCTTAAACTTCCTTGGTTGCAGCCACATAATTTAAACAGTTGTGATTATCTCCATAACAATAATGAATTCCAAAACCAGAGCTTTATCTTGAGGAGTAAAAGAAATGTCTAGGGCAAGAGTTTGACTCATAAAAGGACAAGAGAACATCTAGCTAAATATTGCAGAGAAATAGAATTGCTGTATTACAACATAAGTTCTGCAAAATAAAGACAGATGGATAAATGGTCTAACCCACTCGATCATCCCACCCTATTTCCCATCCTGAGTATGAGTAAAAAGGCAAGTGTCTCCAAATCACTTCCTTGTTCCTTGTGATATTGTATTTATGAAGTGTTGTAAATGTAGATGTGGGTGTTCTCTATGCTTGTTAGGGATAAGAAAACTGACTAATAGGCCAGCCAAGCAGCTATGTTAGTTATGAGCATTGCCATTTAAAAAGTGTATTTATGGAAGCTGAAATTCAATATCATATAAACAAATACAGCTATGTTCTACAGCCATATCTCAGCTTGGTTCTGAAGCTGGGTTACAAGATAGAAATTGTGTTTGGTTATTGTTGGTTATGGTTATGGTGCTATGTTGGTTATATGTAGTATGGTTATTGTTACTAGCAAGAGAGATATACTGCTATATAGAGAACTAAAGCATGAACTGATGTAATGTTTTAGCATTCAAACTGTTCAAGTTTATTAGATAACTGTAACATTAATGAATTGCAGTTTCAAAGTCTTTTTCCAAGGTGGCAGTCTTCAAGCAGGAGTCAGGATGATAGTCTGTCAGTTATGATTGAGATGAAGTCAATAGAACAGAGTATTTTTCTTGGAAGGGACCTATTAACAGTCATCCAGTTTGACAGCCTGACAACTTTAAGTCAAAGCATGATAAGGGCCTTGCCCAAATGCCTCATATACTGACAGGCTTGTGGTATCCTCCACATCATTGAGAAGCCTATTCTAGTGTTTGACCACCCTCTCCGTAAAGAAGTATTTCCTGACAGTAAAGTCTGAACATCCCTTTTCTTCCCTTTGTCAGGATGATGCTTACAGTGGGTGTGAGTTCCTTCCTCTTCTTTCTTGGGGCTCACGTGAAGTTACATTTATCCTTCCTTATCTCTTGTTCTCTGTTGGAGACTGAATATTGTCTCTCATCCTCACCTGATAACAAGTGATGCTTCTTGAAAGGCAATGCTTTTCCAGGATTGCCAGACCTTTACTTTTCACAATCACAAAGCTTCAGCTCATGCAAATATGAAGCAATATTCATTTAGTCACCAGACAAATGTTAAAATCAGCTGAAAATGTTGAGAAAATGTCAAATAGGTTCTGACACCTTGCAATGTCAGGTCAGCTCTATTCTCTTTCTGATTATAGCAAAAAAAATCACATTTCCATAGCTGCACAGCATTCTTATTTACTGGCTTGTATGTATACACTTCTGACATGCCAGGCTGAGTCACTGTTTTATCTCTAGCTCACAGCTGGAGGACAATGTGAGCAATAAACTGCAATGCCAAGAAAAATGAGCGCAGGTGATAGGTTGCAATAAGGAAAATGCAAGATGAAAAAAACAATCACAGAATGTTAGTGGTTGAAGTGACCTCCAGAGATCATCAAGTCCAACAACCCTGCCAAAGCAAGATAACCTAGGGCAGGCTGCCCAGCAACACATCCATGTGGATTTTGAAAGTCTCCAGAGAAGAAAAACACCACAAGACCTCTGGGTAGCCTGTTTCAGTGCTCCTACACTCTAACCATAAAGTGTGTCCTCCTGCATGCTAACTTGTACCTGTTACTCCTTGTCCTGTCACTGGACACCACCAAAAAGAGACTGGAACCTTAATCTTGGAGCCACCCCTCAGATATTTACACATTGACAGGATTCCCTGTCAGCCTTCTCCCTCATATTGAGGTGGAACCTCCTGTGTGCTAACTTGTACCTGTTGTCCTGTCACTGGACACCACCAAAAAGAGACTGGAACCTTAATCTTGCATCCACCCCTCAGATATTTACACATTGATAGGATTCCCTGTCAGCCATCTCCTTTCAAGGCTGAATGACACCAGGTCTCTCAGCCTTCCCTCGTAGAAGAGATGTTCAAGTCCCATCTCTTCATTGGAATTTCTCCAGCAGATCCCTGTCTCTCTTGAATTTGACTGCCCATTAACTGGACACAGTATTCAAGAAGCAGTCATTGCTAGGGCAATCTAAAGGGGAAGAGAGCATCTCTAGACCTGTTGGACACATCCTTAATGCCATTGGCCTTCAAGGCCACAAGGGCACATTGCTACCCTGTGGATAACCTCCTGTCCACTAGGACACCAAGGCTTTTCTCCATGGAGACCTTTCCATCAAGATGACTCCTAGTCTGTACAAATCAAAAGTGAATGATGGAAATGGAATTGATGCCTAAAAACTGAAAATGCTTTCCAACTTGAGACCCATCTCAAGAGCAAGGAAACAGATACATTCTTGTCCACTTATGCACAAGTATAAGTTCCAAACACCTTCGGACTAAAACAGATTCTCCTGAAATATGAGAAACTAAGGGTGGTTCGTGTCTTTGTGTCTGACTTGGATGATGCAGCAAGTTAGCTCAGACAGGGCTATATGCATTTCATAGAATTCATAGAATCAACCAGGTTGGAAGAGACCTCCAAGATCATCCACTCCAACCTAGCACCCAGCCTGTCCAGTCATCTAGACCATGGCACTGGGTGCCTCATCCAGCCTTTGCTTGAACACCTCCAGGGATAGTGACTCCACCACCTCCCTGGGCAGCCCATTCCAATGCCAATCACTCTCTCTGGAAAGAATTTCCTCCTAATATCCAGCCTGTACCTCCCCCGGGACAACTTGAGACTGTGTCCCCTTGTTCTATTGCTGGTTGCCTGGGAGAAGAGGCCACCCCCTACCTGGCTACAACCTCCCTTCAGGTAGTTGTAGACATCCCTGAGCCTCCGCTTCTCCAGGCTAAACAACCCCAGCTCCCTCAGCCTCTCCTCATAGGGTTTGTGTTCCAGGCCCCTCACCAGCTTTGTCGCACTTCTCTGGACACGTTCCAGCACCTCAACATCTCTCTTGAATTGAGGAGCCCAGAACTGGACACAGTACTCAAGGTGTGGCCTGACCAGTGCTGAGTACAGTTAGATCTTGTTCATCAGGGAGGAAGACGGATGTTGATCTCCCAATGAGTATACTTTTCCTGGACAAAGGAACTGGAAACAAATCAGAACTGAAACAAACAAGCTGTGTGTATGTTGTTTCTACAAAATTCTACTGCTCTACTCACAATAAGAAAAGTAACAAGTGAGCATTTCTACAAGTGAACATTTGTACTTTTCAATGCAATGCCTCTTACTTTCTTGAATTTCCAAAGTGCATTTTTTATTCTGAGTATTAAGATGACAATACTCAATATTTCAAAGGCAAATCCACGATTCCCAACAGCTTTGACAGGGTGCTTGCTGGCAGATCTGGCAGCTCCCTGGTCTGGGCGTCAGGGGCGTCTGTCAGGGGCTCCCATGGGTGGCAGGATAGGGCATAGAAGCCAGGACTTACCTTGCCTAGCCAGGGTGGAGCAGGCAGAGCCATGAGCCTCCGGCACCAGGCAGCTCCCTGAGGATGAAGAGGATGTGGAACATCCTCTTCATCCAGAGAAGGGCGACGAGGCTGGTGGGAGGCCTCGAGCACAAGCCCTATGAGGAGAGGCTGAGGGAGTTGGGGTTGTTTAGCCTGGAGAAGAGGAGGCTCAGGGGTGACCTTATTGCTGTCTACAACTACCTGAAGGGTGGTTGTGGCCAGGGGGAGGTTGCTCTCTTCTCTCAGGTGGCCAGCACCAGAACAAGAGGACACAGCCTCAGGCTGAGCCAGGGGAAATTTAGGCTGGAGGTGAGGAGAAAGTTCTTCACTGAGAGAGTCATTGGGCACTGGAATGGGCTGCCCGGGGAGGTGGTGGAGTCGTCGTCCCTGGGGCAGTTCAAGGCAAGGTTGGATGTGGCACTTGGTGCCATGGTCTAGCTTTGAGCTCTGTGGTAAAGGGTTGGACTTGATGATCTGTGAGGTCTCTTCCAACCTTGGTGATACTGTGATACTGTGATACTGTGTGATACATCAGTCAGTACAGAGTGCTCAGAGTCCAGGCCCAGGCGCTAGGCCTGCAACACTGAGGGGTCTGGAGCTCAGGTTAGGCCCAAACACTAAAGGCTGTGAGCTGGCCTCGAGCTCCTCCAGATCAGGCACTGGGAAGGGAGACACTGAGAACCTTTTCTGTTTGTATCCTTCATAATCTCCACACTGGTGTTTTCCTCACAGGCCACAGAGGAGAAAGAGGCAGAAGAACTCAGTAACAACTACCAGCTGTGTGAAATATGTTTCCCTGTCTTACTGTCAGTGCTTCACAGCCGAGGCAAGCCCCCTTAGCAAAGCTTCACAGAGGCAGCATCTGACCACTAATATTTGCAGTTCACAAGCATACTCCAATGCTGAAGAGCTCTGCTGAGCAGCTTCCTTCACCTACATCAGTAAACTGCTCAAATGAACTCAAAACAACTAATCTGTCTGTATGCCTCTGAATCAACATTTACAGGACTGAGGCCAGAGCATGACCATTCCTGTAAGTGGAACTGTTATGAGTAGCAGCTCATAAGTAATAGGCTTCAATTTTCAATCTGTGTCAATTGGACACAGACCACAAAGTGCATCTTTCTTTTGCCTGTTTAGCTGCCAGGTGGAGTGTGACTATTTGCAGATACAGGGTGTTCCAGAGTACATCCAAGTCCTTTCTTTCCCCCACCCCCGAAGGGTTTGAATGGGGAGGAGAAGAAGGTGAGAAGGTGTGAAAACTGCTTTCTGCCCCCTGCCCTGCATGGCTTGAAGGGGGGACAGCAGGAGGCACCTTTTGGCACCTTTTGGCACCTTTTGGCACCTTTTGGCATGTGTGCTGACCTGTGTGGGAGCCCGTGCTGGAGGTTGCTGGGTTTTCACACCCAGTATAAAATGGCAAATGGACATTTGGTCTAGAAAAGGATAAATAGAGCAAGGGAGAAGGCAAAGGTGTTCCCGCCATGAAAGAGTTCTTGACAGGACAGTTCCTGCCATGACAGAATTCCCGTTCTGGACCATCCCCACTTTTGGATGACTCCTACCTTTTGCACAGCTCTTGGTTTTACACTGTCCCTGCCTTTGGGTGGTTCTCCCCACTTTTGCACCATTCTGTGAGAACTTGCAAGCTTGGCAAGTTGTGGGGTCCTTTGAGAGAGCTGCCAGAAGCATGTGGAGCTGGCTACTCTTGGACCCCGTTTGGCTTTCCCCTGCCGCTGCTGAGGCAGTGTCGCTTCCACGAATCCCTCTCTTGTGGCAGCTGTGTCTCGAGACATTTCTGAGTTTGGCTGCTTTGCCACTTGCCTTGGGCTTCTGCCACATGGATCCAGACTATTGGATATTGCTTGCAGTGTCAGAATGAGTCGAGCCACAAAGAAATCCAGCAAGGGATCACTGCTGAATACCTATCTCACCTCCGTGAGTAAAGCCTGCTGTTTCCTTAATTCTCTGCTCAGCCTGATTGATTGTGGGGTAAAGCTGTGTTTATAGCTTAGCCTTTTCCATTTCCTGACTTCCTAAATCTCTACATTTGCCCATAACACCCTTTTGAAGAATTCCTGATCAAATTAGAATCTGCAAATAAACCTAAACTAGTTTTGCATATAGTCTGGGGGCAGAGTTTTCAGGAAAATAAAATAATTCTATTTTTATAATTCCTGACTTGGCCACATTAATTCCCTGCCTCCACAACACAGGGTATGCTTTTCACACATCAACTAACACACAGTAAAAATAGGGTAATTCTATGATATACCTGATAGTAAAATCAGAATGTAAATACAGTAAGAGCGAAAATTAATTTGAGAAATCATTTTAAAGTAGCATTAAAAGATTGTTTTCCCTAGCCACAGTACTTCACCTCTCTATTGCTAGGATTGTATTAGTAAGCTGTTTGTTGGTGGTCAAGCCTAGTAGCCTCAGTTTCTGATAAAATGAATGAGGTAATCACAGTATCACAGTATTATTAGGATTGGAAGAGACCTCATAGATCATCAAGTCCAACTCTTTACCACAGTGCCCAAGGCTAGACCATGGCACCAAGTGCCACGTCCAATCCTGCCTTGAACAGCCCCAGGGATGGTGACTCCACCACCTCCCCGGGCAGCCCATTCCAGTGCCCAATGTCTCTCTCAGTGAAGAACTTTCTCCTCACCTCCAGCCTAAATTTCCCCTGGCGCAGCCTGAGGCTGTGTCCTCTTGTTCTGGCACTGGCCACCTGAGAGAAGAGAGCAACCTCCTCCTGGCCACAACCACCCTTCAGGTAGTTGTAGACAGCAATAAGGTCACCCCTGAGCCTCCTCTTCTCCAGGCTAACCAATCCCAGCTCCCTCAGCCTCTCCTCGTAGGGCTGTGCTCAAGGCCTCTCACCAGCCTCGTCGCCCTTCTCTGGAAGGTAATGTAATGGTTTGGGTGTTACCCACCTCCCCCACTCCCCCCACTTAAGAAAATCACCCAGACTAGACTCAGCAGCTGGAAATTGAAGAAAATGAAGCTGTGTTTACAGCTTAACACAATATACAAGCAGGTATTTACAATAGATACAGAAATATACAAGTTAAAAAAGTAATACAGAAACACAACACCTCTCCCAGAAACCAGAGCCCCCAGGAGGGGCTCCTACCCACTCTCCCACCTCCTTTCCACTCCTCTACCTTATCCCAGACTTTGCCTTACATTCAAGATGAGTTTGGAGAATTGGCCAGGGGGGTTAGGAAGCAGATAGATTAGTTAGACAGCAAGTTAGGGAGAGAAGTGCATGCAGTCAGAGCCCAAGAGCATCTCTGTTAACTATGTTTATGTTCTTGTTTTTATACATCTCAGCAAGCCTATGAGTGAAGTAGACATCACCAATGTTTCCTTTTCACAGCCTATAATCTGATTCCTCTCACAAAAATATCCCAGTTCAAACTAGCACAGGTAATTATCTGGCAAGAAATTACTCAATAGTTTATTCATGAAGAGTATCCTAATAAAAACTTACAGCTCTGACTTAGTTCCACAGAAACTCCTTTCTTTGAAGGAGAATCATGAAACTCAAAAAGAAGAAATTTAAACCAAGTGTGTTACCGCTAATCCCCACCACAGAAATGAAAAGGAGCTTCAAAGACATGTTTAAAATTGGACTTCAGTTGTATAACAGTGTGAAATCTAGTTTTCTGAGAGCATTTAGAAGACAGTAAGGAATATATAAAAAAAGTAACAGGGTTAGTCAAAAGCTTTAGAAAAGAGCAGCGTGCAGAACTTCAGCTAAAAAAACATGGAAGACTGCAGTATTTGGAAGCTGTAAGAAGGATTCTACTGCAAAGTATGTTTTGGATTTTTAATGTACTTTGCTATGCTGGCAGTCAGTTCTACAGTTCTCATGTAAAGATTACATTGCATGCTTTCCTAGAGAGGCTGTTGTGTATTCATCTTTGGAGACAGCATTCCCCAGTGGGACACAGCTCTGAAGAGTCTGCTCTAGCTGAACTTTCTTTTTGTAGGACAGTTGAACCAGATGATCTCCAGCTGCCCCTGGCAACTTCAGGCTGTTCTAAAATTGGGAAGTACATCAAAACAGGTGAGACTGAAAACTCCAGTGTTTCTTACTAATCTAAGTGAACCCTTGGGGAGCACAAAAGTTATTCTTAATGCATGAATGATACGAGTAAGCAAGCAATGCAGAAGATAAGTCTCAAACGGCAGGGAATTATAACCATTAATTTATTTTAGTCTTAATTAAAACTTTTTCATTCGTTAGACATTTTTTATTTATTCCTCTGTTATTTTTCCTAGACATCAGACATAAATCTTTAACATCTCCCTAAAATACACAGTGGATTCCAGAGAGGTTTAACTAATTATGTTAGGATTCTTGAGTTTGAAAAAAATCTATGAGTGAGGAGTATTTGACAGATAACCATAGAGTCATAACAGTACAGTCAATATAGGTAGTGTGTCTACATCTAGTCTGTATCTGGGGCTAAACTCTGGAAGTCCCACTGTTACCTAATGAGCACACCTCAGCAGAAAAGGGGAAATCAGAAGAAGGAAAGAAGACCCGCACGTTGAAAACAGATTTAATGAAATAGCCAAATGAATGTCAGTGTCAATGCAAAGTACATGAAGGTATATTCACCCCAGCAAACGTATGGTAGCTATGCTACACGGGAAAGCAATCCTCAAGAGCAGAAAAAAGAGCAGTTCTAAGAAAAGACAGAAGTGTGACACTCATGATCTGAGGAACACCTGTGAACTAATTCAAGTCAGCTCTCAGAACTTCTAATGGCTTGCAGCCCGTGGCTGGCTTGTAATTCTGTCTCAGCAAACCAGGAGAGTAGGTATCTGCTGTCTCTTCCAGTACAATAACCCCCCCAGAATTTTCAGGCTTAGTGCCACAAAATTTATCCTTTTATATCTATTGTCTTCTAACTGCATTCACTGAAATTAAAGGAACACATCTGGTGTCTTCATCAACTAATCTCCTACAAGTGTAGTTCATAATTAAAAATGTTTTGAAGAACATAATGAAATGTCAACCTATGTTTTTCAAATAGCATCTCTTTGGGGCAAATGTTTTTAACCACTGAGGACCAAAAAGCATATTCACTATTTTGGGAAAACAAAACAAACAAACAAACAAACCCCAACAAACAAACAAATAAACCCACAAACAAACAAATAAACCCACGAACAAACAAACAAACACACACCAGAGAGAGAGAGAGAAGTGTTACAAAGTACACACATAAGATTTGGTACCTTAGCTTACAGTTTTAGAGATGCAAGAGCCCACGGGAGTTAATTCAGGCTGAAAATAGTGTCCTTAAGTCACTTGCCCTTTTTTTCCCCTCAATGCTGTAGAGCAGATGTCCAGACTCAATGTCTTTCTTTTGAGTTTGTTTCAGACTTGCAGTACAATTTGTAAGTAATTTTTCCTGATTAATTTTAAACATTCTGCAATGGAAGAATGAGCTTTGATCTGCTTTCAGGACATTTACATCTTTTGTATGGCTGCTCTTACACAAAATGCAAATTGATGTTATGCAAGATAGGCTACACTAATTATGATTACTGTAATTGGTTAGGCAATGTGAAAAGAGGAAAGCAGGAGTGGGAATTAGAAACCAGAGCAAGATGGAAAGTCTCAGCTTCTAATGTTACAGGATACAAAATGTACACTTGGCTTGCAAAAATGTCCAGATGCTTGTCAATGAAAAGTGAAAACAGGAAACAGAAAACCAGGAAGATTTTAAAGATGGGTGTGAAGGGAGTGAATTTTGAAGACTGAACGGATCAAAACCCAGTCATTCTGAGAATTTTGGTGAGCATATCTCAAGTTCCTAAACATAACATATGAGATATGAATCCTACAAATAAAAGAACATTTTCAGAATCTTCAAGGAAAGCAAATTGTATTCAGGTCTGTAAATCCAGTCAAAATGCAAGGAATAGCTTCTTCTTCCTAAAAGCACTTTGTACAGACAGACTTCAAGATTATAGAAGATCATTAAATTGTGCTGCTTTGCACCTTCTCACAGAGGAATTCATCAGCTTTTGAGTAGACCTGTTCCTACCCCAGGCTTTAAACCAGTCTGCTTTAAAAGCATTCTGGAAGTGTTTTATATTTGAAGCAAACATGTAGTTTTTATGAATGTTTTCTGTATCAGGAAAGAGAGAGGAAGCTATTCTCACCCTTTTGTTTAAGAAGCAACTTTGGGGTTTAATTTGTGAACTTTGTCTTCTTACATCCTATCTGTAAGCAGCGGAGAGAAAAGACTTTACCACTGGCTATGCTGGATCTCTGGCTTAGCTGCAAGTCATGGGGTGGGAGAAGACTTTTCCATTGATAGCATTTTTGTAACTAGTTAATCGTTAACATTTCAATAACAATTAGATAAACTGCCAATGGGTGTATTTTGCAAGATCTATTTTACCCTTTCCGATTTCCATAATGTGGATTAACTATGAAAACTGAAATATCAGAAAACTTGGAATGATTACTTATTTCTTTAGACAATATGTCTCCCAGAATTTGATTCTTGGTGATGGATCTACAGAGAGTAGAATTGTTGCATGCTCAGCTCAAGTCATAAATGTTCTGAAAATAATGCAAATTCTTCAGAGCTAGACTGAATAATGCAATTCAGAAGACACAGATCACACCCTTTGTCTATTCAAATGTTTTCTCTCTCAACTAGACTTACACACAGGGAACTTTATTCCTTTTATTAAAAGCTGTTACTTAATCAAATTGCCAATATGAGAACAGGAAGTAGTGAACCACAATATACTAAAAGAAAGATCCACACTAGGATTTCTCATCAAGAATGTTAAGGAGCAAGTTTGTCCAGTTTTCTCAAATGCACATTTTTGGTCAAAGAACTCTATTAATTTATATCTGGTGCATAGGATTTTCTTGCTCTGTACCTCACCAACATTACTCAGGTGAAGTAAATCATTTAGAAAATTGCTGGAGGCCTAGCATGAACCAGTTTCTATCACTGCTGACACTGCAGCCTCTTAATCAGTCCAAGGCATAACGAATAACTGCCATTACAAGTTCCTTGAGTGACCTACAATATTATCACCCTTCACACATATATTGTTAATTTTTGCTCTCAGTGTATACCTAATTACTTTTCAAACAAAATCACATCATCAGACACATCAGATACAGAAGTTTGGGTTGTTTGGTTTTGTTTTAGCACTATGGAGGAGATGTTTATATCATGTAAGAGATCACAAGGTTAAACTAACATTGCATATTTAAGCAGTCATGGAACAACATACACAACTGTGTCAATTAGAAACTGGAGGCTAATGGACCTAAATATTTAGTTGCTTTTTCTCTCCTATGGTACTTCTTTCCCATACTCACAGGGAGCTTGCCAGGCAACTTTTCATCTGTCCTAAGGTCATCACCGGATCCAAAAATCTTAAGCAAAGGTACTTGGAGTCCTGATTCACTACTAAGCAGGTAGTGAAGTTTTGTCACAGTACCACAGTATCACAGTATCACAGTATCACAGTATCACCAAGGTTGGAAGAGACCTCACAGATCATCAAGTCCAACCCTTTACCACAGAGCTCAGGGCTAGACCATGCCACCAAGTGCCACATCCAATCCTGCCTTGAACAGCTCCAGGGATGGCGACTCCACCACCTCCCCGGGCAGCCCATTCCAGTGTCCAATGACTCTCTCAGTGAAGAACTTTCTCCTCATCTCAAGCCCAAATTTCCCCTGGCGTAACTTGAGGCTGTGTCCTCTTGTTCTGGTGCTGGCCACCTGAGAGAAGAGAGCAACCTCCTCCTGGCTACAACCTCCCTTCAGGTAGTTGTAGACAGCAATAAGGTCACCCCTGAGCCTCCTCTTCTCCAGGCTAAACAACCCCAGCTCCCTCAGCCTCTCCTCATAGGGTTTGTGTTCCAGGCCCCTCACCAGCTTTGTTGCCCTTCTCTGGACACTCTCCAGCGCCTCAGCATCTCTCTTGAATTGAGGGGCCCAGAACTGGACACAGCACTCAAGGTGTGGCCTGAACAGTGTTGAGTACAGGGGAAGAAGAACCTCCCTTGTCCTACTGGCCACACTGTTCCTGATGCAAGCCAGGATGCCATTGGCTCTCTTGGCCACCTGGGCACACTGCTGGCTCATCTTCAGCCTACTATCTATCAGTACCCCCAGGTCCTTTTCTTCCTGGCAGCTCTCCAGCCACTCTGTCCCCAGCCTCAAGCGCTGCTTGGAGTTGTTGTGGCCAAAGTGCAGCACGCTGCACTTGACCTTGTTAAATCTCATCCCGTTGGCCTCTGCCCACCTACCCAGCCTGTCTAGGTCCTTCTGCAGGGCTCTCCTACCCTCCAACAGATCAACACCCCAAAACACTAAACAAGTAGAATGATTTTATAGCTGAGTCTGCTTTTTCACATTTCTTTTAAGGGGTTCCCATTTCAGTCGTAGGTTGTTGTCTTGATTTTATATACTGAAATAACTTTTAATTGTAGCATTAATTAGTGAGATTAGTGAAGGAAAATGTGTGAAGGAAAAGTGACTTTAATGTTAAAATAAATACAGATGAACACCTTTGTATCAGCTCATGTCCTTCTCTAAAAACCTCTGGTTTCTACTGTGAAATAGTTGTGAAATGATTCAATCAAATGAATTTCACATAAGGCATCTTAATGGAGAGCCCAGTAAATGTGTTTGTTACAGGTCTTTGTTCCATGGCAGAATCTGGGGGCAGAGCCCCACTTAGACTGTCCACTGAACAAACAAGTAGAAAAGGAAATTGCTTTTCTGAAGAATTAATAAAAAAAGTTAGGGAAGGAGATAGTGAGAGATGCCCAAAGCCACATAGAAAATTGGTAATAGGTTAACTGATTTTAAAGTAAACATTTTTCTCACCCTCCCTGTCAGACTTTTTGTAGTGTTATGGAGAGAAGGTCATAAAGGTGACTTCAGTGACCTGACTGGCACTGTCAGTGTCTGTTTTCTGTGTTGCAAACAGACACTCCTCCAAATGACCCTGCTGCCTGGGCACAGCATTTGCACCACACAGACATGCAGATAGGAAAACATACACACGCTGTGGCAGCCTCAGCATGCAGCTGGCTTGTCACATTAAAACATAAAAAATGAAAGCAAATATGTATAGAAACTATTATGATTTGGTGTCCTGGCCCCCACTGACCTAATGACACAAATAATGTATCTTTCTCTCTGCTGTTATCTGACACTTGCAGACATTAAAAAATGAAAAAGTGCTCATAATGTCCCTATTGCTGCTGAGTCATTGTCACTTGCCTGCATATTTAAAGAAATCACAACAATGTGACATGATGGCAGCGCTTGTAGGGGAGCAGAACACTCTGGGGGTAACTGGAGGCATACATGTGGAAATAGTGCTCCTGGGCATAATCTTGAAATGAATATTTCAACTCTAGCACACCTAGGAAAGGACAGTTTATCAAACCAAAGAAAAGCAATCAATCTAGTCATGTGAGGGCAACTGTGGGCAGAAATGAAGAAATTAGGGCTAAGTGTTTCTGATCTAAACCACAGAACATATCTGTCTTACACGGAATGGAAAATGGAAGGAGGGGGAGGAAAAACATTAATGCCACCCTATGGAATTAGGTGTTGCAGGAGAACATGCTGATGGAGGGAGTATTGTGTATATGAAACAGCCTGAGTGACCTATCTGTTCTTTACAGTCTCTTTCTTTTCCCCTAAAAAATGCTGTACAGAATTCTGTGAAGGAGGAGGAAAAGAATATGCTTGAATGACTGTCTTGCCATCCACATACATTGGGCATATTTCAGTGAACTGGCTGTTTCTGTCAGTTGGCACCAGGCTTGCAAGACAGGGTTTGCATTGACTCCTTGGACAAGAAAGACTTATTATCATCATGCATGGTTACTTAGTTGGTTTGTCCTGCAAAAAAAAAAAAAAAGACTTTTCTCTGCAGTTTTGAAGCTATTGTATAGCTTTGAAATGCAGAAGAAAATACTAAAGAAGCTGTTAATAAAAAAAGTAACTATATCTTCTGGGAACAGCAATGTATTTTAAAAATCACCTGGCCAGCGCATGAGGACAGTTTAATACAGCCTGTATTAGAGTGGCTTAATTGGGAAATGGTCCAATTTTGCCCACACTGTGTAGGCAGAACACACTTCTCTGAGTTAAGGAACCAGCAGGAGGGAGTCTTGAAGGTAAGGCTGATTGGGAAAGCATGCAAGGACAATTGGGAAAATAACAGCTGTAACTTCAGTATGCCCCAGCAGTGCCTGCGCCCCTCCCCAGACCTAAGAGATGAATGCACCTTTACTCTTATTTTCATGGAGGAGAGGTTTGAAACCTCTCCCTGCACATTCTGGCCAAATGTGCAAGGATAGGGGCTGGACCACCATACAACAAAAAGGGAGATTTTGTCCCAAGAGCTTGGGCAGCTGTGACAGAGGGACATCTGTCCGCATGGGGATGCCTGAAGGATGATGCCTACCAGCCTGCAATCAGCACAGCTGTAAAGGGGAAAGGCAGTAGCACCTGAACTAGATGCACAAGGATCTCTTCCCTTTTATTTTAAAAACAAAACAATAATAATTATCTATACATATTGAGAACATGAATCCATGTTTATTCTTACATGCTTTTGTGTATAAATATACAAAACACAGGTTAAAAAGCCATTAAATGAAAACAAAATCTCATTTCTAGTTCTAGCAAAAAGAAATAAGAATAAGTTTGCTGGTAATTTGGAAATAGAACTATTTCAAATAGATAATAGCTTGTAATGTTTTCTCTGCCTTTCAGTTTATTTGTCTTAGGTGATTGCTATTGCTTTTTACCTCTCACCTAAAAGACTAATACTGAATAATTTTGTGCAGCTGCAATACTCGAAGAGTTAAATAGTGGACATTGCTACAAATTCTAGTCAAGCACATAGTGAAATTAATGTGAATTATTTGACATTTAGAAACTTGGGATTGACCTCCTGCTAACAGAAGAAATGTAGATAATTTACAAAATTATATAGTATGTGCCTGCAGAGGGTTTATCTGAGCATGTTACTAAGTGCTTATATAGGTGCTTGAAGGAAAATCTACCATGATTCTGTTCACATAAAGTTATAGTAAAGAATATAATACTGGATTGTAATACTTCACCTGTGTTTAGAAGTATCTACCACAGGTCCTGTACCAAAGTAGAAGGTGCTGGTAATACCCAAGGGTATTGCCAGTAATACCCTTGGGGCTGTTTCAGAGTTTGATTACACTAGTAAAAAAAAAGCTCCACCAGTTTAATGAGAATTACTGAACTTAATAATTGATATTATAAATGATCACAATGTAGTATTTAATCAGTGCATAATTATTTGTCAGTCCTATAGTCATTATATATATATATTATGGTAATCAAGATTAATCTGTGTCCATTCATTCGGTGGTGTTTTTTCACTTTAAAATTCAAGAGCATCTATACTTGTAACCAAAATATCCAGTTAACCCTGGAGTGCGTTACAGCACAGTAAAATATAAAACCTCAAAGTCATGGTAATAACACATTTAGTACAAAAGATACTGCTTGTGTTTACTCTCAGTCATCTGAGTGATACAAAACCCTGTTTGAAATACGGTGTTCTAGCCCACCACCAAGGTTAATTTGTACACTTGCTGCTTGCCAGATTTCCACACAACTGCCTCTACATACTAAATGATAGGTCCCTTGCATTTCCCAGGCATTACAATCAATCACTTCCAGCTCTTCATCTGGCCTCTGTTTTGCAAGCCTGGTCATTCTTGACTATTAGCTGTACCGTGTCTTTACTAATCATATCAGCTATCAACCTCTTCAGTTGAAATCACATTCATAACTACGGTGACTAACTATGATTATTACGGATACCCAAGAGAGAAAAATCCATCTCAGAAAGATTGCAAGTACAACTTTAATGATCTTTATATTCATTTGCCACCATTTAATCATTTGGGGACTGATTGCAATTCATTTGCCCAATCTCTTGCTGCATCACCTCTATGTTTTCAACCTTTGTGTGGTTTTCCACCTTCCAGGGTAGAAAAAAAACCCATAATTTCTTTTACACATGATTGGTTAAGGTTTTTGCTGATACATATTAATTGTCTCTAGGGAAGAGGAAGAAATACTGGTTTTGAAGTATCACAGTGCAACCACAGCATCTGTTTCCTGGGTCCTGCTTAAATCCCTTTTTATAACTTGTTCGTAGTGGCTCCAAACCACTTCTTGCCTCTGTCATGCTCAGAAAAGCCATGAATGTTTATTGGTAATGCTTTTGATCTGACAATACTATTTGCATGGGTTAGAAGTTTGTGTCTGTGAAAAGAATCATTTCGAAAACAAGGAAGAAAGGGATACACTCTAAACAAATTCAGATTTTGCTGGAGGAGAAAGGCCTGGAACACAAACTCTATGAAGAGAGGCTGAGGGAGCTGAGGTTGTTTAGCCTGGAGAAGAGGAGGCTCAGGGGGGACCTCATTGCTGTCTACAACTACCTGAAGGGAGGTTGTAGCCAGGTAGGGGTTGGTCTCTTCTGCCAGTCAACCAGCAATAGAACAAGGGGACACAGTTTCAAGTTGTGCTGGGGGAGGTCTAGGCTGGATGTTAGGAGGAAGTTCTTGCCAGAGAGAGTGATTTGCCATGGGAATGGGCTGCCCAGGGAGGTGGTGGAGTCACTATCCCTGGAGGTGTTCAAGACAAGACTGGATGAGGTAGTTAGTGCCATGGTCTAGTTGATTGGACAGGCTGGGTGCTAGGTTGGACTGGATGATCTTGGAGGTCTCTTACAACCTGGTTGATTCTATGATTCTATCATTTTAGGCCACCAGAGACATTTTGTGAATTCTAATCATAGCTGAATGCATTCTTCCACAAGCATCTCAACTAAGTGAAACGCTCTACTTAAAAACACTGGAAAAGAATATAGCTAAATTGTACTGCCTAACTCATTAAAACAAATATCACTGGATCTATGAAATATTTGTGGACATGGAGAAGATTTGGACTAAATCATTATATCAGTTTTTATTTAGCTAAACTTTGTCAACACAAGTGCTCCCAGAGTTTCTATCAGCAGTAGGTATAAGGCAAGAAACCAGACATTCTTTTTGTGCTGGTCAGGATTCTAACTCTTGGCAAGTAAATTGTCTGTGATTGAGTTAATGCCTGTTAATTAAAAAAAAAATAAAATCTGTTTCCTCACTTCCCTAGGGTAAATTAGTTAAGGATTGAGAAGAGTGATTAGTCTGTATTTTATGTGAGGAGTGTTGTGACTACAAAATATTCTGTAGGTGATGAGATTGCTTAATATAAAAGGAATCACAAGCAGGTTTGAATCAATCATGCTCTATATGTAAACTAGCCTAACGTAAACCTTTGAAAATATGAAAAAGTGTGTTTCTATGCTTTGTCAGTTATGAGATCAATAGATGGAACACTGATAGAAAAAAAATAGTGATACAATCAGTCAAGAAAAAGCTAGAAAACAAAAGAAATTATATAGACTCATAGAATCATAAAATCATAGGATCAATGAGGTTGGAAGAGACCTCTAAGATCATCCAGTCCAACCTATCACACAGCCCTATCCACTCAACTAGACCATGGCACCAAGTGCCTCATCCAGTCTTTTCTTGAACACCTCCAGGGATGGTGATTCCACCACCTCCCTGGGCAGCCCATTCCAATGGCAAATATGAAAGAGAATGCATGAATTAAATGCCATCACAAACCAGGAAATTACTGAAGAGTTTATAGGATTACAGATCTTCTTACTTTGTAACAATGATCTTGGAGGTCTCTTCCAACCTGGCTGATTCTATGATTCTAATATTTATGTGATAGAAAAGTTATTCAGATAATTCTAACAGTGGATATGTGTTCACGATCAAAACCAGCCCAAAGCAAATTTAGAGGCAGTTGTAAGTTTGTGGGGTTTTCTTTTTCTACTAGGTGTGATTTTTGCATTCCTTACCTGAAAACAATTCTCCTGAAACTAGTTTGCAGCTTTTTTCACTCCCCATTTCTCCTGCACCATTCACATTGACAGGGTTTATGGTTAGCAAATATTGCAGTGAAGTAGCCATTTTTAAGCTGTAAGTGCAGAATAGTCACAGAAAGCACACTTTGTGTTAATAAGCACTTGCTTTTCATGATTCTGGAAGTTACATTATAAGAGGCTATTAAGAAAAATAAAACTAAGCATTCAAATAATGTAAAGTACCAGGAAATAATTTAAAGCGCCAGGCTGAGGAAGCTGTGGTTGTCCAGTCTGGAGAAAAGAAGGCTCCAGGGAGACCTAATTGTGACCTTCCAATACCTGAAGGAGGCCCACAAGAAGTCTGTAGAGAGATAGTTTACAAATGCCTGCAGTGGCAGCAATGGTTTGAAATGAGTAGACTTAGATGGAATGTTAGCAACAAGTTCTTTACCAGGAGAGTGGTGGAGCACTGCAACAGGTTTCCCAGGGAGGTAGTTGAGTCCCCATGCCTGCATATATTCAAGGTGAGGCTTGACAAGGCTTTGAGCAACCTAAGGATGCCCCTGCTCAGCTTAGCAGGATTGAACTAGATGATCCTTAAAGGTCCCTTCCAATCTAAACCATTCTATGATTCAATTAAATTAAGATCTGTAGTGGCCTGAGGTGGTTTATATTTGATGTATTTATTTGAGTGGTTTGTATTTTATCTTAAAAATAATTAATTGTTTGAAATTAATAAATATTTAAATATTAGTAATCTATATTTACCTTCCACTTTCTAATGAATGTCTTTGAGTCCCACATTTTTATACCATATCAGAATCATGTGGACTAAAAATAAGCATTTTTAAAAGAATACTAGAAAGTTAAAGCCTAAAATAATATCCTGATTCTATGAGCTTACATTATTAAAATGGAAATGATTCTTGCCCTTGCAACAATTGCCAGATCTCTCTGTATAGTTTTAGTGGGTCATTGAGTTTCTCACAAACAAAGCAGGTCAAGATTTACTCTGCAACTAATTTGCTGTAATTTATTTCTGCATATTCTGTAAACAGACCAAAGATTCTGAGACCTGCTCTTACTCTTCTAAACTGTGTATGAGAAAGCACTTCTAACTTCCTCATGACTTCTGAATTATTGAAGACTTTCTCCCTATAGTAGTAATAATACATCTCAATTTGTGTCACTGCCTACCATCCATGTAACCCTGTCTGTAGCTTTTTTCAAAAGACAAGGTTTATTCCCCACTGTAAAGTAGAGCCTCATCACTCAGCTGTAGTAAAAACTGAAGAAACCCAGATGATTATAAAGTATCTCAAAATCATTCTTTTAGATAAAATCTTGTATTATTTCTCTTTCAGTTCATCATTTTCTTTGTAGTCATATTTCAATCAGTGCTATCCATATCTTTTCTTGGAAAAAAAAAAAGAATAAAAATACCTGACAGCCAGGGAATAAAGTCAGATTTAGAGAAGAGGAGCTATTAAATTGTAAGGACAAAATTGAAAGGTTTCCAAAGCCTTTTCTAATGGAAATAAAAGCAAAGTTAGAAAATCTCAAACCTCATCCCTTTCTTCTCTTGCGCCTCGTTAAATCTATCAGATGCTCAAATCCTAATCCTAAATGCAAGAGGTGTGCCTCCGACTAACTTGGAAGATGGTTTTCAGATACTAAGCTTTTCTGATGCAAAAGGTTTGCAGACATATTATTATCTTAAAACTAAAACATGGTGCACGTTTTAATATAACCATAGTATCACAGTATCATAGTATTATCAGGGTTGGAAGAGACCTCACGGATCATCATGTCCAGCCCTTTACCACAGAGCTCAAGGCTAGACCATGGCACCAAGTGCCACGTCCAGTCTTGCCTTGAACAGCCCCAGGGACGGCGACTCCACCACCTCCCTGGGCAGCCCATTCCAGTATCTAATAACTCTCTCAGTGAAGAACTTTCTCCTCACCTCGAGCCTAAATCTCCCCTGGCACAGCCTGAGGCTGTGTCCTCTCATTCTGGCGCTGGCCACCTGAGAGAAGAGAGCAACCTCCCCCTGGCCACAACCACCCTTCAGGTAGTTGTAGACAGCAATAAGGTCTCCCCTGAGCCTCCTCTTCTCCAGGCTAAAATAGCTTTAAATAGAACACTTGTGGTAAGTTTGATGACTTTGTTAAATGCCATGTAGTGGTAGGACAACAGGTAATGGCTTTAAACTGAATGAGGGTATGTTTACATCAGCTATAAGGAAGAACTGAGGGTGATGAGGATGGTGATGCACTGTAGGAGGTTGCCCAGAGAAGCTGTGGATGCTTTCTCCCTGAAAGTGTTCAAGGCCAGGTCAGATGGGACTTTCCAGGGGAGATAAAGGCTTGATATTAGGAGGAAGTTCTTCACAGAGAGTGATTTGTGATTGGAATGGGCTGCCCAGGGAGGTGATGGAGTTGCTGTCCATGGAGGTGTTCAAGAAAAGCCTGGATGAGGCATTTAGTGCCATGGTCTAGTTGATTGTTTAGGGCTGGGTGATAGGTTGGACTGGATGATGTTGGAGGTCTCTTCCAACCTGGTTGATTCTATGGTTCTATGATTCTGTGGTCTAGTGGAAAGTGTCCCTGCCCATGGCAAAGGGGCTGGATTTCGATGATCCTGAAGGTCCCTTCTCACTGAAATCATTCTATGATTCTAGGGGGTTTTATCTTACTCATTACTTTACAGTGATTTACAGTGCTTTGTTTTAAATGTTTTACAGTTCTTTAGTCTCATATTGTTTTCAGTTTGCCCTTGTTCTTATTACCTGAAATAGCTTAATGATACTGGGAAACTTCTTCATCACCTTAATTTTTCTAGTCCTTTTCATCATTTCACTGAACAGCACAGATCATAGTGGAGATCTCTGAGAAATTCCACTGGTGATTTCCTTCCACTAAGAATGCTCAGCATTTACTCCTTCCTTTAGATGTCAGTAAAATAGTGATAAAATCATTTTAATAACATCACTTATGCTCTGTAACTTAGTTTTCCTTGTAATTTTATTTGACTGGCACAGCATTTACAGGAAAGTACACATCCTATGTCACAGTCCTAAAAAAAACTGCAAAATATATTTTGGAATATACTTTCATGTAAGCTAAGTTAGGCAATGTCTGAAAACATAATCTGAAAAGTGTTAGCTTCTTTGTGGCAAGCTGGTAATGGTGAGAGTAACTGAACATCAGGCTATCACTGCTGTTAATAAATAAGCAGCAGGTAAATAATACAAAATTATACTAAGGTTTTTAACCTTCTGTTGATGAATCTTTCTCCTTGTAGTTATCCAGTCTTTATTAAGCAAGGCATGATTATAATTGTACTTCTGTTTTCCTGCTGATCTTTATTTTTAACTTTGAAAGAAATAAGTAAAATTTAAATACATTGTTATCCTGTTAGAATGCATTTATCTGTTGCTACGGGCAACAAAACTGTTTACCTAATGGCTTGTTTTGCTACCACTGGAAATCAGTGCAGATTGTATCCTGTATGGTCACATGTCTTATGACTAAGAGAAGCAGAGAAGCTTGCAGAGGGTTATGCACTTCAGTTACCAGAAAGGATTAATCTGTTATCCATCCTCTTCCCGTCTTCGATTTCCTCCAAACGAGCATATACACACTACTGCTTGTACTGCAGCACATTCTATCACAATTCTGAGTTGTTACAGAAGGTTTTACTGCCTCATTTATATTTTCCTATTATGCTCTTTCTCAAAGAAGGATCAGAATGAGAACACTGACTGAACAATATTAATTCATTTGCATTATAACAATGGTAATGAGAAAAGCACATTGTCTTCCCGCTCTCTTCACAATGTGATGGGTAGAAGGAGGGCAAAAATAGCCTGAAAAATCTATTGACAATCTGATGAACAGAATGAGGAAGAGGAAATAATGCATTATATCTCATACTGCTTTTGAAAGACAGCAAAGTGACAGTGTTGTGAAGAGATGACATACCAGCCATCTGCTCTTAGGCTGTGGTTATGTGACTGAGTGTGACTTACTGCAGCTTAACAACTCATGTCTTCACAGCTGTGCTGCCTTTCTCACCTTTTGTACATGCTTTTACCTCTCTCATTTATGAAGCAGGATGTTGCTAACACCTTTGTAAACTATTTTGCCCCACAACTAGAAAGAATCAGAAGCAAACATTCATTTGTGGCATTTCAGCTGATAGGGGGCAATGGCTTCAATCATTAAGATTTCCTTTCCTTGACTACTATCAAAACAACAGCTAAAATCAACAAATATATTTGTTTCATCTTTTACAATCACTGAAATAGTCCCAGAGGTATATCTACAAAGGCGCTTGCTGATGTTTTAGCTACCCAACAGGCAAATCCAAGTCTTCATACTAACTTGCTTTTGTAGTCATAGGCTGAGGTTTCTAGTTGTGATGGTTTGGGTGCTACCCACCCCCTACTCTTCTGAAATCATCCAGACTAGACTCAACTGGCTGGAAATTAAGAAATGAAGCTTTATATTTGCAGGTTAGCACAATATACAAGCAGATATTTTATATATATATATATATATATATATATACACATTTATATACAGAAATATACATGTTAAAGGTAATACAGAAACACAACATCCCTCCCAGAAACCAGAGTCATAGAATCATAGAATCAACCAGGTTGGATGAGATCTCTAACATCATCCAGTCCAACCTATCACTCATCCCTAAACAATCAACTAGACCATGGCACTAAGTCTTCTCTTGAAGAGAAGGGACGGCCACTCCACCACTTCCCTGGGCAGCCCATTCCAATGGCAAATCACTCTCTCTGGCAAGATCTTCCTCCCAACATCCAGCCTATACCTCCCCCAGCACAACTTGAAACTGTGTCCCCTTGTTCTGTTGCTGGTTGCCTGGGAGATCGACCCCCACCTGGCTACAATCTCCCTTCACTGTACACAGCAATGAGGTCCCCCCTGAACCTTCTCTTCTCCAGGCTAAACAACCCCAGCTCCCTCAGCCTCTCCTCATAGGGCTTGTGTTCCACACCTCTCACCAGCTTTGTTGCCCTTCTCTGGGCACGTTCCAGCATCTCAACATCTCTCTTAAATTGAGGAGCCCATTTGGCTTCTGCAGGGCTCTCCTACTCTCCAGCAGATTGACACCTGCTCCTAGCTTGGTGTCATCTGCAAACTTGCTAGTGATAGACTCAATCCTCTTGTCCAGATCATCAATAAAGGTACTGATGTCCCAAGAGGGGTTTCCAACCACCCTTCCACCACCTTTCCATCCCTCTATCTCTTCCCAGAGTTTGCCTTATGTGCAAAGTGAGATCAGAGGATTGGCAAGGGGTGTTAGAAAGCAGAAAGATTAATTACCCAGAAGCAGGCCAGGGAGAAAAGTGCGGGCACCATCTGTGACAGAGACCCACACTGTCTGATCTATGTTTTTGTCCTTGTTTTTTATACATCTCAGCAAACCTATGAGTTAAGCAGACCTCACCAATGTTTCCTTTTCACAGCCTATAGTCTAATTCTCACTAAAGTGTTAACCTCAAAGGGGCACGTAGTTGCAGAAGATTTACAGCTATGTAGCCTGAGTAGAGGGCAGTTGTGGAAAAGCATAGGAGAAACTACCTGACACATCTGAGGGCTTTTTCAAACTGGAAGATTATAGTTTAGGACACACTGTCTCATACCTTAATGCAGAATGAAGAAAGTCCAGTGTCTTATTTTGTATATAGCTTATGGAATCAAAGAATGCATTGGTTTGAAAGGGAGACTTGAAGGTGATCTTGTCCAATGCTTCTGCAGTCAGCAGGGACACCTCCAACCAGATCAAGCTGCTCAGAACCCCATCAAGTTTGACCTTGGCTGTCTGCAGGAGTGGGACCTCAACCATATCCCTAGGCAACCTTTTCCAGTATATCACCACTCTCATTTTAAAGAACTTCCTCTTCATGTCTAACCTAAATCTACCCTGCTCTAGTTTCAAACCGCTGTTCCCCATACTGTCAACACAAGCCCTTCTAAACAGACCCTCTACAGCATTCCTGTAGGTTGCCTTCAGATATTTAAATGTAACTATAAGGTCTCCCCAGAGCCTTCATTTCTTACCAGGCTGAATAGCCCAAAGTCTGTCACCCTGCTCTTGTAGGAGAGATGCTCTATCCATCTTGTCATCTTTGTGGCTGTAATATAACAACTACAGCAACAATAATAATAATAACAACAACAATAGCAATCATCATCATCTGTAACATTCTGTGGACTGCTAAATCATTTTAACTAGAGAAGCTGATTTTTCTTTTTTAGTATAGCAAAATGCATTTGTGGTGTTGCTGTGCTTTCAATAACATTTATGGAGGAAATGTTGTTTTTTTCCCACTGTCACTTTTTTTCTCAGGATCCCTGATGCTTTGTTTTACAAAGGCTATTAAAACTGTCATATTTATTTCTCATAGTATTCATGTGATAGAATTCTCATTATTTTTGTTGTATTCATAATTGTTAATGCTGCTCTATGCAGAGATAATGATTAACTGACTAGAACAGAAAACAGAATGGAGGAAATCAATATTAAATCAGGGGAGTAAAATAACCCAAGTAGCTCACAAAACCTGTAAAGGAAAGCAAACTAAAACTCAGATGACATGATGATAAATGCAGCGTAAAAGCAGATAATAAAAGATTATTTCTCACTGCCCCTACACTTCTATTTGCAGCATTAAAATTCTCTTGCCTTGCCTCTTGGAACTATAGAGGATGCTACTGCTGTTACAAAGGGTGATGTTCTCAGTGCTAGGCTTCAATAGGCAGTAGCAGTGGTTAGTTAGCTGAAAAATCATGCAGCTTCTCTAAGCTCTTAAAATGTATGGTGATTTCTGCTCTGTGTCTGTCCTCAGACTAGACCAGCTGCCAAATGCAACCAAACAATCCTTATTCTCTTCAAATTATACTCAACCTCACAAGGTACAGCCTAAGTACAAAATCTCTCCTTTTCTGTCATACTTCCCTGACCCAAAATCAGGGGCTATACAGAGTAGAACTGCTAGGAAGACTGAAAAAATACAATGTTGTCTCGGTATTTTCTCTATATTGAAAGGATTCACAAACAATTGCAAGTTCCTGGATGTATATAGGAACAATGTAGGCTGGAACATTCATCAGCTGAAAAAGTCCTCCTGTTTAGACACAAAAACACAGCAATTCGCTCTTACAGCTCACAGTCTCAACAACTCAGACACAAACATACCAGAATGTAATTAAAATCATAGAAAAGTATTTAACAAGGTAAACTGCAGAGAATGAGGACAGGTTATTTTTAAAAAGTTGATCAAACTTTCAGGACAGAAGAAATTACATATTGACAGGATAAAAGTTTTCAGCAAAATCAGTATGCAAAATCAAGCCCTTCCCATAGCGTTATCACTTGTGACAAATGTTGCATCGCGGTTTTCAACAACTTAGTCTTTTTATTGTCTGGTGATAAAGCAAGAAACGTCATATTTCTTCTGGCTTTTCAGACTTCTTGTGATAGTTAGATACTACTGCTTAAAATACAATCCAGTAAACATGAATGTTTCAATAATGCAAATAATTTCTTGTCACAGAAAGCTGCACTGATTGATTTAAACCAGGGCTGGATTGAGAATCAAGGCTTCTTTTAGAAAGAAACTACATTGTTAAGTTGTTTAGACCCTTTAAAGCTTAAACAGAGGAACATATCTTTTTCTGTTAGACTCAACATTGCATATGGGCCTCTGCAGCTCTATAAACAGAAGATTGTCCATAAATATTCCAGAAATGATAGGTAAGTGCAGCAAGTACAGAACTGGGTGTTCCAAGGGCTCATTGCCAATATAGAGAGTTAGTGGATCTTCTTCTTAGCTCTGTGCACAGCTCTGAAAATTCTATACATGTTTTATAGATGTAAGAACTTTTCTAAGTGCTCACTGCAGAGCACGATTCTTTACTGTGTCACATGGTCCTTCTAAGGCGTTTGCATAGAAGGAATTCAAAGCTAATTCCCTTCATGCATTAAATATGAGACTTGTGGTTCCTATTGCACAAAAATCCCAGAGACTCAATGAAGCTTTGACAATTCCACTGTGTAATGCCTGTTCCTTATGTTCCTCTGTGTGATTCTTACACCTATAGCACCGAGGATGACTCACTACTCGAACGCAGCTGGAGTGAGAAAATCAGTTACAGCTAGGGGACAAGAGTTAGGTTTTCATCCTGCCCAGCTGCAGGGCTCTTCTGTGCTCACATTGCACACACAGATACTTGGCAGGGCTTTTATTGTGGCACATGGCTGTGCCAGACATAATAGACCATGACAAACTGTCACATTAAAGCAAGTGCCCTGCATAGCAAAGTCTGTGTCAAGGACCTGAGTGTGGTGACCATCTCTGTGCTCTCAATTCCCACCAGTTTAGTTGCTGGATTTGCAAGTCAGCTCTGATACGTTGCAGCTGTGTAATCTTACTGACTTGTTGAAGGAAGAAGTCCTTTTGCCCTTCACTCAGGAGCTGCATTTAAGTTCAGACCATTGCCTGGTCCTTGCGAACACACTGACTTGCTGAACTTGAACTCAGCCAAGGAAAAAAAAGATTTAAAAAGAAAAAAAGGAAAATATTTTGAAATTACACACTAAACAGTCTGTGTTGGAGATAACAAGAACCCAAAATTAGGACTGAAGTCTCACTATGGTATATTATTTATTCAAGGTAGCAAATAAATGCATAAAAAGGAATATTTAAAATCCACTTTAATTTCTGTCTTCTGCTGTGCTGCTGCTGCTCAAAGGTTGTGAAGTGTTTGAGATGAAGTGACATCTTCTGGAAAATATCCCCAAAGTGTCAGGAACAACTAACAAAATACTATATTTAAGCTTTTAGTTAAGCTTCTTTTGAAAAAAAGAATATCTATATCCTGAAAGTGTTGATGGTATATCAGAAGTCTTCTATGAAATGATAAAGTGAAGTTATCAGTTTAAACACCTTGAAGCATTTTCTGAATCATTGACTTCAAGGGTGAAAGCTGAGTTTCTGTTTCAAATTTTCTGATACAATCAAATTCAAAAGGAAGGTTATGATGACAGGTGGCATGAATATGCACATATGTACACTAGATTTTTTTCTCATTAAGGAGAGAGAATATATTCTATGTATTCATTTTTGCTTTTTTTTAATGTAAAAGTTATTTGTGAATGAAATTTAATACTCAAATGACTGATTTTGTTATACTGATACTGTTATACTGCATTATAAACTTGATTCTAAGGATGGGAATCTTCAGGCCAATATCAAAGACAAGACTTGTTTTCTACACTGATTACAGAAGGGAGGTTGTGAATGCTCCCTCCCTGGAGGTGTTCAACATTAGGATGAGCAACCTGATCTAGTGGAAGGTGGCCCTGCCCATGGCAGTGGAGTTAACTAGATGATCTTTAAGATCTCTTCCAAACCCAAACCATCCTATGATTCTATGATTCTCCACAGATACTTTGAATTGTTCTCACAGCTTGTGTGTTGATATTCCTGTTCCATTGTTATTGTAGTTATTACAAGCATTGCATACAACTCACAGTACAAAAAGCTGCCATGTACATCTGAAATCATTTAAATCAGGTTTAAAACGTGCCCTGAAAGGCACCTCTAGCAGAGGCTGCCCATTTCACTAGATCATGTACTGCACATAAGCATATTAGTAAGATCTAGAAAATAGTTTCAAAGTTAAGAAGTATTACAATTACTTCTGTTTGTAGCTTTAATTTGATTCTTTGCATTTACTCTCTGCAATCTGTAACAGAAGGAAATCCTAGCTCTTGCAATAGGATTCCTGACTTATTCAGGGCACTAGATAAACAATAAGAAACTATTAAATATTTAACTATCTTCTCCCATTTTTTTCCTGTTGTATTAAATTGTATACTATTCAAACCTTCCTCCAACAAGAGAATCCCCCCCCATTTCTTTGATATTCTGGTCTCTGAGTGCATAATAAATGTGAAATGCTTAAACTTACCATATTTCTCAAGACACTAATGAGGCATTTTTTTTTCTAATATATTTTTAAATATCTCTATCTCTAGCTGTATAATCTATTTACCTATAGTTAGTTAGCTACTTAGTTTACATATGGTAGCATCATAATCTATTTACCTATACTTAGTTAGTTAGCTAATTAATTTACATATGGTAGCAGACTATACACATTTTATTTCACAGGTCTGAATATGTGCCATAGCAACATCTGCATATGAGGGAGGCACACACCAGTCCTATGAAATGCCTCTCTGATAAATACATATGGGTCCTAAACATGAACAGTGAATGCTCAAGAGTATCAGAACATTGTAATAGTTAGGTCCTCGTCTATTTGTGAAGAGAAATAAGTCCTACAAGGTTGCTGCTATAGCTTTTGGTGGGATGGCCAGGCTCAGTAAATACCATGGGCAGAAGGTTAGAGCAAAATAAGCCAGAGCAGTAAGTGAAAAATGGAGAAGAGAGTAGCCTAAGAGCAGCCTCCAAGGATAGATGCATTGTTACACTGGTAAATAAGTCACTACTTGTTCCCCTTTTAATATTATAATAAAATGCCTTCAGCACAAGGAAGCCTGTGAGCTGGTAAGTAGGCCTTGCTCAAGGGTCAAATAAGTCATCTGCTAAGCATGGAATAACTTCCCTGATTTTGCTACCTATCTGGGATGGCAGGCTGCTTTTCTCTGTGACTCACCCGGGGAAATTACTAACTCACAACAAACTAAGAAATGTCAACACAACTTCTTCACATGTCATTGTTGGTTTTTATTTCTTTTACTTTGATCTGGATGGAGAAGTTTCAAAGTCTTGTTTGGCAAAACTCCTCCAGTCTAGTTTAGCTCAGCCGGGCACAGAAGTAAGTGAACTGAGAAATGAGTTTATTATGAGGCTCAATGGTGCAGTGATTTCCAATTCAAGGATTAAGTATTCCTCCCTCTAGTTTGGATGGAATGAAGAGTCTCTCTATCTAACAAGGAATTTGGCATTTTCAGGAACATGGGCTAAGATGGATTCTTTTCTAAATGCTGAGAGAGTTGGCAATGAATATTTAGGTTTCACTGCAGTGTAGCTAGTGTGTCTGAAAATGATTTGATGTTAATTCTTTGACTCAAAACCAAGCCCTGAACAAAATGTTGTACACCAAAGATGTGTATCTCTATGGTTCAACTAGACTCTTCCAACTCTTTTTTTTTTAAAGCTCTGAAAATGATGGCTTTAGCTTGTTTCTTCCCACAAAAGCATCAGCATTTGGATGCTTGAATTTGGATTATATTCAGGCCTGGAGTTCAGATATCCCTATGAATGGCAAATGTAAAGAGGCAAAGGAGGAAGAAGCATGGTAAAGGTAGCATCTATGCTTTTTGAGAGATGATCAGAAGGAGGTCAGATGATTTACCGAACATGCATGCTACTGTTTCTCATCCAGAAATTAGGGACCTTGTCTGGATGCAAGTGACCTTGTAATGGAGATTACACCAGGAACTGAGCAATGTCTCAACAAAGATAAGATCATCTCTGCTGACTGAGACAGTAGGTTCCCCGGGGGCATGTGGGTAGTGGTGGTGGAAAGAGCCCCTGGAATGTGCAACAAAACACATCCTGGCTTGATAAACCCATGGGTGTGTGAACAAGCAGGAGGCAAAGGGGGAGGAGGCATGAAGGCCCACTCTGGCACCAGACCCCTGCAAGCACAAGACCCCCCGGAGGTAACACCTTAGCACATATGCAAAACAATATGACTGTGGTGAGAGGCCAGGGGATCTGTGAAAAAGTGAACTGTAAGCTCTAAGTTTTGCCTGCTGTGAGGAAGGGGAATGCCACTGAAATGCTACACCTAGGGGCCTGCTCAGAAGGGAAGAACTTCACTCAAAACCACTACATGCTGGAGACTGCTGAGAGGAGGGAAAAACATCACAGAACTTGTTCAGACCTCTCTCCATCTGCTCTCCTCCAGCTGACAAGTCGAAAAGGACCTGGGCCCTGGGACATGTCTCTCTCTCCTATCCTTCAACTCAAAGAAGTGATCCAGCAGCACCCTTCTTGGACCTTCTACAGACAAAGACAGAAAAGCTACTTGGGGATGATAATATAATTTCTTTCCTGCTCTCTCTTTCTCTATTTTCCATTTTTTCTCTCTCGCCCTCCCTTTTCTCCCTTCTTCTGTTTTGTTTACTTTTTCCTTTAATAAATAGCATTGCTTCTAATATTTGGTCTCATTTGTGCCTTAATTACATACAGGGGAATGTTTTAAAAGGAACTGAATCTCTTTCCCCACTTTCAGATTGAGACAGACTTCCACAAGGAGAGTAAGAGATTTTCACTCAATTAGGGGAACTAAGGTTTCGTATCTATTCCAATTGCATTCCATTCCAGTAACACTTCTATCAGGGACAGTTCTTTGCCTCATCCTATATATCAACCTTGTTTAGGAAACACTAATCCCTGGTTAGTGAACAGTAGATACAATAAATTAGATTTAGCTCCTTTCCTTATCCTCCTTGAATACTTCTTTTAGGTTTATCATCAGTCAGTCCTTTGAATTCCTTAGCAGGTGTCCCTCTGATGTATTTGCAAATTTTCATTACTAGTTTTCATTCCTCTAGCAAGTTTCTCCTTAAGATAATTTTTCTATCTTATCTTATTGCAGTTTTATATTTAACTTGGCATTTTATCTTCTTCTGTGCTTCTGTCTCCTTTTTTTGGAAGGATGACTTTTTGTTCCTAATACTTATTTCCTTTGCCATTCAGCCATGATTTTTTTTATGCGCATTTCTCATACATTTTGTTTCTTTCCTGCTGATTAGTGATTTTTTTTTTACAATTTAGACATTTAGTAAGACAATTTTTAACCCATCATTACTTGAAGGTATTTTATCTTGTCAGCATCTCTTTTTATTTTCTCCCAATTTCTTCATCCCTCATGTATAGATCATCTTTTTAAAGAAGGTGTATCCTCTACAAGGATATCAGATTTTGCTGCTGGATGGCTCAAATATGAAATGACTGAATAAGTTACTGCCACTCCAGTCCTCTGTCCTTACATACACCATGTTCCACATATTCACTTCGATTATGGAGACTTAATTGAAGAATTACACTACCCTTGCTTTTCTTCATAATTCTTAAATTTTTTACATTTTTCAAAACATAAACCTCTTATAATATGTATACAGCTGAGAAGGCTGCACAGGGAAAGTAATAAGGGGCCAGATGCAAGTGTGTTATGGATTACAGCTGTCCTGGTCTGCAATGTCAGGTATCATAGAATCATAGAATCAACCAGGTTGGAAGAGACCTCCAAGTCCAACCTAGCACCCAGCCCTATCCAATCATCTAGACCATGGCACTAAATGCCTCATCCAGTCTTTTCTTGAACACCTCCAGGGAGGGCAACTCCACCACCTCCCTGGGTAGCCCATTCCAATGGCAAATCACTCTCTCTGGGAAGAACTTCCTCCTAACATCCAGCCTATACCTCTCCCGCACAACTTGAGACTGTGTCCCCTTGTTCTATTGCTGGTTGCCTGGGAGAAGAGATCAACTCCCACCTCGTAGTAGAAGTGCCATTCTTAGTTCTTCTCAGGAGATAAGAAATATGGTACATATTTGCTGAACATCACAGCTGCATCTTCACCAGTTATCTCAGGTATAGCCAAAGGAATTAAGTTGTTCTTCAGAAATGAGAATTCAGAGTAAACCAAGTCTCTCTGAATGATTTGTCCCTATTCCTTTCTTGTATAGTTCTATAGATATTTAATAGTTTGTTTTTTGTTTGGTTTTGTTTTTAACCCTACAATCTACTTAAATATCAAATGATGTATGCATGCAAATTATTAGCACACATTATTTTTTAATAAAGGAAATGACTTACACCTGCTCTAGGTCTCACTGCTCTGGCAGGTGGGTTTGACTGGATGATCATTTCAGATCCCTTCTAACTCCTACTGTTCTGTGATTCTGTGATATAAGCCAGCTTTCAGAATCCACAATGAGTTTTCCCAAAGCTAGTTCACACCTGTACATGCCCAGACACGTTGTTGTGTAAATCTAATCAACTATTGATATTTTTCTTTTAAGAATGCTAACTAGACAGTGTGTGCTAAAAGTTCCTCAAGCTAAATCCCTGATCTGAAGAAGGGTCACTCTCTGCTAAGAGGAAAGTCTGCAGCTGATTTCTGTGAAGTTCCTAGTATGGTGCTTGCATCTAACTGACATTTTAAAATATATATATATTTTTTCCAAAAGTGTCTTTACTGGAGAAATAAGGGGAACTCAAGAGACTGTTGATGCAAGAAAAGTGTTACAGAGATAATAAGAGATCTGAGAATATAGTCACAGCAGAGGTAGATGTTTCAAAGCAGAAGACTCTTAGTGTAAAATCCTAATTTTCTGAGAAAAGAATGCAGGCTTTTACACTGAAACACAAAATCATAGTCTGGTTTTGCAGATAGCTTTAAAGTGTATAAAAGCTGATGACAAACAGAAATGGCAGGAGTATGAAAATGTCAAGGTACTAATAGAAATAGTAGAAGATGTCTAGAGGCAAGGTTATTATGGAATGTGTAGTAATTATCAGTTAATTCAGGAGTTCCCTGGTGTTCATGTATATAATTACTACTTTTGACTGTACCTTCTTTAGAACTGGATAGGCAACATCCAACTCTTAAGTCCTTCAGCTTATACCATCTGAAACAGATTCAGATAATTTGTATTGTGAGCACAACCCCCATGTGTGGCTTACACATTCAGTAGGACTAGGAGTAAGAACTGCAGAAGCATAGTACAGTTTGGGTTGGAAGCTACCTTTAAAGATCATCTAGTTCTAAACCCCCTCATCATGGACAGAAAGATTTTTTTACCCTATTAGGTTGATCAAAGCCTCATCCAACCTGACCTTGAATACTTCCGGTGATTGTGCAGCCACAAGTTCTCTGGGCAGCCTATTTCAGCCTTACCAAAATAAAGGAATTTCTTCCTTATGCACAATCTAAATAAATCTTTTAGGCTTTGGTTCTGAATTGTTGTTGGTGTTTTTTGTTTTGTTTAAAATAATTATCACTTTTCATGTCACTGCAGAGCCTGGTAAAAAAAATCTTTCTCCCATTTGTCTCAAGCTCTCTTTGTAGAATCACAGTAAAATCTCCCTGTAGCTTTCCCTTCTCCAGGCTGAGCAGCCCCAACTCTCTCAGCCTGTGTTCATAAAAGAGATATTCCAGCCTTTTGGTCATTTTCACAACCCTTCTCTGGAACTGCTTCAACATGTCCATGTCTTTCCTATACCGGGCACCCAAGACTGGAATGCAGTACACCAGGTAGTATCTCACGAGAGATGAGAAGAGAAAAGGGGGAAAATCACCTTTGACTTGATGACTATTGTTATTGTTCCACAGACTAGGACATGGTTGGCTTTCTGGGCCACCAGGGAACTTATCCAATTCATCCAATTTCTCACCCACCAGTATCCTCAAGTCCTTCTCATCAGGACTGCTTTCAATCCATTCTTCCTCCAGGTCATATTGATACTGATGATTGCCCAGTCCTGCAGCCTGTCAAAACCTCTTTGGATGGCATTCCTTCCTTCCAGGGAATCAGCTGCATCACTCAGTTTAATGCTACTTACATACTGACTATTCGCTCAATTGCTGTCTTTGGTTAGTAAAGATATTGAAAAGTCCCAGGTCAAGTTCCCTGAGACTCCCTGAGAGCCTCTCCCTCAGGAGAGGCTGAGGGAGCTGGGGTCGTTTAGCCTGGAGAAAAGGAGGCTCAGGGGTGACCTCATTGCTGTCTATAGCTACCTGAAGGGAGATTTTAGCCAGGTGGGGGTCAGTCTCTTCTGCCAGGCAATCAGCAACAGAACAAGAGGACACAGTCTCAAGTTGTGCCAGGGGAAGTATAGGCTGGATGTTAGGAGGAAGTTCTTCCCAGAGAGAGTGATTTGCCATTGGAATGGGCTGCCCAGAGAGGTGGTGGGGTTGCCATTCCTGGAGGTGTTCAAGAAAAGCCTGGATGAGTCAGTGCCATGGTCTAGATGATTGGATAGGGCTGGGTGATAGGTTGGACTGGATGATCTTGGAGGGGTCTTCCAACCTGGTTGATTCTATGATTCCATGATTCTGTGATCACTTATTATTGATCTCCATTTTACATTGAGACATTAACTGCAACTCTTTGGATGTGGCCATCCAGTTAGTTTCTTGTCCATCAAATGCATGTATCTCAAATTTAGCATTAAGGATGTTGTGTGGGACCTTGTTAAAGACATTACAGATAACAATATTGGTGACAGAAGTTGTTCCTCCCTTATTCACCAATACAGCCTATTCTATTGTGAAAGGCCACAAGTTTACTCAGGGAATTATGGACTTTATGAAGTCCATAAATCTTTTCATTTTAATTTTAGATAATATGATGATGGAAAAGAGAAATAATCCCAATCTAAGGGGAATAAAATGAAGAACAGCAGTAAAGGCCTAAACCTGGAATTGTGTAGGAAGAACATTCTTTCTGATCCCTTCCATGGAAACTTATGAGACTTCAGCATACCACATGAGCATCAGCTGACCTGGGCATCATTTCCATTTCATCCACTTGGTGATTTTCCTTTAGTTGCATCACACATTAAACAACCAGCATTCTGAACTCAGAGTAATGGTCTTCTTTAATGATGAAATTCTGCCTCATTCTTGTTCTTGGGAAGATTCATCAGGTATTTGATGCCTGGGAAGCTTTGATAATTGGAGGAGCTGCAGGGTTTGCTTTCAAGTCCTGCAGTGTGTATGTATGTCATGGCTTGGTGTGTATGCAGTATCAGCCTTTCATCATTGTCACTGAGGCCTACCAGGAGGTATTTTTTTCTCTTCTGGACAACTTCTGACCTCAGAAGAATTAGCAGTGGAGCTAACAAGTCAGGAGCCACTCTGCAATTATCACAGTATCACAGTATCACAGTATTATTAGGATTGGAAGAGACCTCACAGATCATCAAGTCCAACCCTTTACCACACAGCTCAAGGCTAGACCATGGCACCAAGTGCCACATCCAATCTTGCCTTGAACAGCCCCAGGGACAGCGACTCCGCCACCTCCCTGGGCAGCCCATTCCAGTGTCCAATGACTCTCTCAGTCAAGAACTTTCTCCTCACCTCCAGCCTAAATCTCCCCTGGCGCAGCCTGAGGCTGTGTCCTCTTGTTCTGGCGCTGGCTACCTGAGAGAAGAGAGCAACCTCCTCCTGGCCACAACCTCCCCTCAGGTAGTTGTAGACAGCAATAAGGTATGCAATAAGCACATCCCATAGAGAAGTGGAAAAGTGATATATGGTTAAGGCATAGATGAATTTCCCAGCAATATCATCACTGTTACTAAACTGCATGAAATTTATCTTTCTCACACCATCTTTTTAAAGGCTGAAACTTGATTCAGTCAACAAGTGAATCTATATGCACTATTTCCCCCCAGTACTCAGTTCTGTAGTGAGATAAGAAACTTGAGAAACAAATGAGGTTGTGGAGTCTCCCTCCCTGGAGATACTCAAGAGCTGTCTGGATGTGTTTCAGTGTGATTTGCTCTAGGTGATCCTACTCTGGGAGAGGGGCTGGACCAGGTGATCTTTTGAGGTCCCTTCCAGCCCCTGACATTCTATGATTCTGTGATTCTCTGATACTAAACATGTCAAAAACTCATAGCAGAGAATTCTTTAGTTCTTAACCTGGGTATTAAGAGGCAGCAAAGAACCTATTTTGTTATTTGTTTGTTTGTTTTCTTTTTTTTTTTAAACTTACTACTTTATTTAAAAGAAAATTGCCCCTGTTGAGTCATGACCTCTCACTTTGAGCACCAACAGAAAGATTTCACATTTGCATTGCACACAAATCTGAAACTAGAGAAAGACATAAGTGACTTTATTTTGTGTTCAACACATACCATATGTTGAACAATTAGTTGAACTGTGATGTTTCACAGAATCAGAAAACCACAGACCAGCCCAGATTGAAGGAGATCTGGAAAACCCAACTAGTCCAGCATCTCATAGGTAAAGGAACAAGATTATATCATTTGCTTGTGGTAGAAAGTTCTAAAGAAGTAGAATGGAAAGAAAATCATTCCTTGTAGTAGTGGAGGTGTTTAGTATATTCATTCTCTGTCAGATCCTGCCTCTGATTTAAAATCAGGGTTTTTTTAACAGAAGTCTGACCCTTGGAGTAGCATAGATCAAAATATAGAAAGGTTTCTCAGCGTGGAGGTCTCTGCAGTAGTTATCTGCTCCTCACAGTATTTCTGAGGAACAGCTTAAGGGTCTTGCCACAAAGACCTAGCTCAGTTACCTGAACTATGTTCTTTTAACTGTTTCTTCTTTTGCCAGTCACACAAAGCAAGTGAAAAAAAGATGTGTATTTCTGTTTCTGTAGCCCTTGTGTGGTACAGCAGAAAAAGCAGAAGTCACAATCCCTTTGGCAGCTTCAGCCTCAGAAGTTAGAGAAGAAAGTGGGAAGAGCTTTTGCTCACACTGATCCTACATTCACTATCAGAGAAACAACAGAAGACTGACCATGCTAACCATTTAGGGAAAGGCCATCCTTGCAACTCATTCTTCTCCTCTGTGTTGTCCTGATTTGAGCATTTTAAGTGTTTGAAAAAGGTAAATGGGATAGAAAATGTTTTAGATTTTTGTTTTTTTAAAATATCAACATAAAGAAGCTTCTGCTTTTCTGGAGGATATTCTTCATGCAATGAAAAAAATCCCCACAATTCATAACCCACCCAGGCAAAGGAACTATGATACTGAATCATAATTCAAGGTCTTTCCTGAATGCTTCTGTGGATAAGCAGTTCTCAAATTATCATAGGAGCTAGCTATACACCAATATATATGAGTTGAATACTCATCTCTTAGCTCACAGTTCTATGTATCTAGTATAACATTTAATTAAATCCACAAAATAATGCCACCAAAAAATGGGGAAGACAATCTAAGAGCCAGAGCAGAGAATACAAATGATATTATTCTAGGCTGGTACACTTGTCATTTCAAGATCTTTTATTTATTTTTTTAATAATTAATTCTGAAGGTTAAATTATTTTTTACCACCTGCACATTCTTAAAAGGTCAGTGCACATATGAAAAAAAATTGCTATATCTCACAGATGTTAAAAAAAAAAACAAACCTGCTCTTTTTCAAGGTGATTAAGAGGCAGAAGGATAGAAAGGGAGAGATTCTTTGGAAGTTATACTTTGGGTTTATGAACATTTTTTTTTTAATAGAAATATGGTATAAAACTGACCAAGCCCTTGTTTCCAACAGATTTAAATAATAATGGATTCTTATTAACATTAGTCCCTATTAAAACATGACCTTGTCGTGGAGGGGTATTCTGCTGCCTGTGCAGATTGTGGCCGAGGGGAGAACTTAATTGGTGGGAGATAATATTCTATAAAAATATGTATTTATTAACTTCAATATTCTGAACTCTTGCCACCCCCAACCACTGTGTTTTAATATTAATATGGATCTACTCAGTCATGGGGGACATTATAGGAATATCTCAAACAGTAACTTGTTAATAACTAGCATATATTCAAACTATAAACAGAGAAAGGACGTTCCCCGCAGCAAATAATGCTTGGGGTCAATATGCTGCTTGCCCAGTAAGGTGGGCTGAAAGCTCTTTCTGCTCTATGGCAGGAGGCAACAGAAATTACAGAGGCTTTAAAGCATTTACTCACAAACTCCGATTAATTATCAATCACCCTCCGGCGCTACGTCACAGCCTATTACTAGTCTCCAAACTTCAGGGGAGCTTTGTGCGTGGACTTTGAGGCTGGAATCTCCCTGGCTTCTGGGGAAAGAACAGTCTCTTCTCCTGGTGAAGGATGCAACCTCTGCCCTTGTCTCCTGGCTTCTTCTGGACACTCTGTCCAGGGATTTTTAAGCAGGACCTTTGGGTGCAGAGGCAGGATGCTGTGCTGTCTCAGCACGATGTAACACTGGCCACTCAGGCTGATCATGTGCAGACAAGTGGGTCTGCTCCTGGTAACTTAGCGGCAGTAGTGTGCACCAGGCAATAACAAGGCAGTGGACGTGCAAGGCTGGTGAAAGGCCTGGAGCACAAACCCTATGAAGAGAGGCTGAGGGAGCTGGGGTTGTTTAGCCTGGAGAAGAGGAGGCTCAGGGGTGACCTCATTCCTGTCTACAACTACCTGAAGGGAGGCTGTAGCCAGGTGGGGGTTGGTCTCTTCTCCTAGACAACCAGCAATAGAACAAGGGGACACAGTCTCAAGTTGTGCCGGGGGAGGTCTAGGCTGGATGTTAGGAAGAAGATCCTGCCAGAGAGAATGCTTTGCCATTGGAATGGGCTGCCCAGGGATGTGGTGGAGTCACCATCCCTGAAGGTGTTCAAGAAAAGACTGGATGAGGCACTTGGTGCTATGGTCTAGTTGAGTGGCTAGGGCTGCGTGCTAGGTTGGAGTGGATGATCTTGAAGGTCTCTTCCAACCCGGTTGATTCTATTCTATTCTATTCTATTCTATTCTATTCTATTCTATTCTATTCTATTCTATTCTATTCTATTCTATTCTATTCAATAGGGTGCACAGCTGGCTGGGAGACCGAGCTCCATAAAGGCAGATGCATTGCAGGTGGGCATGCAGGCAGGCATAAGCAAGAAGCAGTGCGAGTGAGTCTAAGCAAACAGGCGAGGGAGCCTGAGCACGTTGTTTACCTGTGTGCCTCTATTTATCAAATGTGGGCCAAGATTAATGGCTCTTTGGACACTAGAATGGCCAATCGGGTTGGCAGTTAGTCAACCTTACCATAATAGGCAAAAGGCACAGGCCTGGACCTCCCAAAGATGGGGATAACATGGGCCTAGCACCTGGTAAGCATGAGCTGTGCGTGTGGGCTTATACAAACATGTTTACACAATCAGGGGTCCTGAGCAGGCCAGACTTTATGGCACCAGGTTTGTTGTGCCCCTTTGTGCTCGTTTTTTGTGTTTACCTCTGGTGCAGGCAGAAAAACATGTCCAGGCAGGGCAAGGCATGGATAAGCCTAATTTTGGGCCTAACAGGCTCTCCATTACAGACCTCAAAAAAAATATCAGTGCACCACTTAATGATTTTTACTGTATGGGTTTTAGTTAGTTTGTTTGT